>NW_026712219.1:3855606-4315606 GCF_030504385.1 Musca domestica | reverse complement strand
TTCCAGTGACAGCTCATTATATTGCTTACAAGCGTACAAAAGCATTTTGGTGAGAATTTTCCAGATAAAAAGTTATTCCTGGAAGAATTCAAGTGTGATAGTGTGTTTCTTTATATTTGATTGGAAAACCATAAGTGGCTATCGTTAGTGCACTCCAGCATTTAAATATGAATAAATCTTTTGTGTTTCCTAACATCGTCCATTACCGTGATACTGGTAGCGTAGCCCGACGTGAAGGAAGTGGACGGTAGAAAACAGCAACATCAGCAGAAATGGTTCGAAAAGTAAAAAATCGACTTGATCGAAACCCGCGTAGCAGTGGCAGTGGCGAAAAATGGCTAGTGAAAGTTCCTGCACTTCCATTGCAACAGAAAGAAAATAGACTTAAAAGAGCTAAAGAGATGCTTCGCTTGACCGAAAGTAGTGAACTGTGGAATTTGGTTTCCTCCGATTAGAAAAAATTCGTTTTACAGCAGTTTGTAAACAAACAAACTT
Source organism: Musca domestica (assembly GCF_030504385.1). NCBI lineage: Eukaryota > Metazoa > Arthropoda > Insecta > Diptera > Muscidae > Musca > Musca domestica. The sequence goes on along the minus strand of NW_026712219.1, from coordinate 4,315,111 downwards.
GCCAAAGAGGTCAGCTGAAAAAGGGCACCTTCGGTTGGCCACCCGAACTCAAGCGCCGGCCAACGTGATGGTGTGGGCCGCCATAACAGTCGATGGTCACTCTCCGCTTGTATTAATCGACCGTGGCATCAGAATAAATGCCGAATATTATCGAGAAAATATTCTGGAGCACGCGCCACCCAAGAATGGTTACAAATTGAGGTTCCTCGCTTCATTTCCAGCGCACAATGGCCACCAAAATCTACGGATACCAATCAGTTGGACTATTGTGTCTGGAGTATTTTGGAAATCAGGGTTGCCACTAAAAAATACCAAAGTGTCAAGCTAGCGATTCGCCGGGAATGGGCCAAAATACCGCAAAGCAAAATTCGGATAGCGTATGACGGTTTCATTGGCCTTTAGCTGACCAAAGGTTACCAATTCGAACAAATCTAAACTTATTCTAAAATTTGATGCTATTTCCGACATTTCTGCTTTCATTCAATAAATTTAAATAAACAATGTAACAATTATGGCGTTTGACTTTTTGCGGTTTTTGTTATCTCACCCTGTATAAACATGGTATATACCTTGACATTAACCACAATTTTTATGAAATATGAATCATACCTGCAATGAAAAAAGAAAAACGAAACCAATTAATAAACAATTATGAATGTTTTTAAAAATAACATATTTTTTTATTAAGTCATAATTAAAACATAAATTATATATTTATTTTGCTAATCGGTTAAGGGATATAAATAAAGAAAAATAACTCCCCCGAAAATATGAACTGAATTAAATATAGGTTTTAGTTGAATGAAACCCAATTTCTCGATAAACCTCAAGTCATTGCTTAAGGCTGCTATAAATAAATTTCCCACACAAAATCCAAGTCATTAACTTGTCCATAACTGTAAATGTCAACCACATGAACTAAGGGATTCTTTGGTATTTGCAATTCGAACTTAAAACGCAAAAACCATAGAGGAATATCACTTGCTGACTTGTTGTAACCACCGTATTTGAATACTCGTAGTACTGAGGTTAAGTCAACTTCCTCTTTTTTCACTTTCCCCATTTCTATTTTCTTGTCTTTTTTTCCTTGCTGTGTTTGTGCTAACGTGGTTTTGTCCCTCTGTTGTCCCTTTTGTGTGTGTTTTTTCAGGCTACAACAAATCCTTATTAGCGTTCGCAGCCGTACATGGTTATCCTTTCATGAACTTACATATGTATATGTAAATGGACAAACAAACATACAAACACACTTATTTTTGATGCTTGCTGTTTTCATATATGATGTATTTGTGACTTTTCATGGAACTTACACAAGGACACACACATGGTAGATCTTGTCTCTCTCTTTTTTTCCTATACACGGACAACCATTTTATTTGTTTGTGGCGGCATATTTTATGTGTTGTTTTCTTTTTTTAAGCTTTTTTAGCTTTTATGTCAGAATACACGCTACCATTTTTCATTATCAGTCGCCTGTTTTTGGAGGTTTTGAACCAGACACATTTATTTGCCGAAGCGCAAAAACAAAGGACATTCATTTGTTTGGAAGCAGTTTCCAGTGCCGTTTGCCGAAACAGTGATTCAGAAACATTTTTGGGCTTAACATTCGTTAACTTTAACTTTAATTTTCTGGGAGGTTACAACTCACGAATTCATATATTTTATAAAAATGGGTCAAGTGATTGTCATGTAAGCGTCGAAAATTTTAATTTTATATTTATTTATGATTTGGTTTGTTGAAAATTGAGCTAATTTTTATAACAAACCGGAGAATATTACTAGATTTTTTCGTCAGATATATGACTACACGTATGGCTTAATATTAGAGAAATCCATTTTACCTTCTACAAAAATTACGTTTTTTCTCTATAAGCGACTAAAATGGAAACCAAGGCCAAATAAAAAAAGACTCAATTTAAAAAAGTATCAGTCGATTTTGCCCACAGATGAGTACCCTCAGCCAATATTCGATTTTTTAAATATATTTTTACTTCTGTTATTATTTTTTTCAAATTGTTGGCTCTCTATGGAGTAGGTTCCGAGGGAAGAGACCAATAACGCCCATTTCGTATCGGATCTCAAGAAATATGATAAAAAATATTGCGGCGTGTCAGGTTTGGACTATATCGAATACTTCCTTCACTTTATATGAGATATGTGATAATTTTAAAAAAATATTAAAATGTGCGTGAGGTGTCAGTCGACCGAAGTATTCCATTTTCATATTTCATCTAATAAGGATAAAAAATATTTCATCTAATACAGATAAAGTATGGATATGGGTAAAATTACAAGGAAATTTTATATCCGATATAATAAATTCTATATTCATAGATATAGCAAGTTGTAAAGAATCTCTATGGAGTGGATCGATATATCCCATCTTCATAGCAGATCTTGTGTTAGTAGAAATAATGGGATGGGTGAAATATGAAGAGAACCCGATGCGAATTTAGAATCATTTGGGTTATTCAAAACTTTGAATCTGTGTGGGGAAGGAGCCAAAAGAAAAGGGCCGATCTCTACTATTTTTATACCGCCCACCAGTTTATGTAGGGTATTGAAGATTGCCATTCCATTTGTGACACCTCGAAACATGCATTTTACAAAGTATATATATATATATTCTTCATCAGCATAAAATTCTAAATCGATTTAGCGATGTCCATCTAGCTTCAGAACCAAATCAAGAAGGTTGACAAAATTTTTCTCCAACGTAAATTATGTCTGCAGGGCTTTTGGTATTGAAAATGGGCTATGTAGCACCCCCATATAATGGTGCCTCTCTATATTGGTATTTTGGTGATTTAATCGACATTATTCACCGGAAATGTTTTAAATTAGGTATTTGAATTTCGTAATGAATAGCCTATGAATCGTCAGTGCAGGTCTACGCCTTAATATAGCCCCGCTTTTGACACTTGGTGGTGAGGTACCAGATCGAGTTGAGCGATATATTCCATCTTCAAACCAAACCTTAGGTTTTATATTACTTTTTATAAAAGTTATAATTATTCAAAATTTTGACCCTTTGTGGGGATGTACTTGATGAAGATGATGATGGACCGATATTGTCCGCACCAGACCTAGCACTGAGGTAAATATTAGGATTTTCAAAGTTGAAGCAAAATCGGATTATCCTTTCTGTGTAGTAACATATATTTTTATACCCTCCACCTTGAAAAGGAGGGTATATTAACTTTGTCATTCCGTTTGTAACATCCCTAAAAAGTCGTCGTGGACGCCATAAAGTATATATATTCATAATCAGCATAAAATTCTACATCGATTTAACGATGTCCGTCTGTCTGTCTGTCCGTCTGTTGAAATCACTATACAGCCCACATTATTTGACGTAGAGCGCCAACATTTAGCAGAGCAATTTGTATTGTGTCTAGGGTGGTTGGTATTGAAAATAAGATATATCGGTCCACGTTCTGGTATAATCCCCATATAACGGTACCTCCCGATATTCGGTATTTTGATGATTTATGCCACATTTTTTCACTGATTTGTTTGAAAATTCGTATTTGTAGGTCATAATGGGTCCCTGTCCACATTTTGGTGTAGTCCTCATATAACGGTACCTCCCGATATTCGGTAATTTGATGATTTTTGCCACATTTTTTCACGGATTTGTCTGAAAATTAGTATTTCTAGGTCATAATGGGTCCTAGTTAGTGCGGCGAAACATTGTATGTATAGGTCCACATTTTGGTGTAGTCCTCATATAATGGCACCTCCCGATATTCAGCATTTTAATGGTTTCTGCCACATTTCTTCTAATGTGTCCTTTACCCTAAGGTGGAGGGTATTAAAAGTTTGGCCCGGCCGAAATTAATGTTTTTTTTACTTTTTTTTTTTTAATTCCGCCTTTTTTTAGGGAAGGTACCAGAATGAGGGTACCGATATTGCCAATCTCCGAACTCGATCACAGTTTGATAATAATATTAGGGTGTACCAAGTTTAGGAACTCTATGCCAGCCAGACAAACAGAGGGTACATTGACTTGGATTTAGTATAAAGAGATTTAGAGTCTAAAACCGTTATTCCGATGGGGCACGTTTTGGCCGTATCAAATGATATATAACCTCTCTCTCCATATGGCTGAGGGTTTAAAAGAATATTCTAACCACATTTTTGGCTACCCTAGATTTAATATGTATATTTATTCGAGTAAAGAGTGAAATTGGCACTTATTCGAGCGGGACCATTCCTGGGAGTAGAAAACGACAAAGCGATCAAAACTATTTTTCAGTTTCGCTCGAATAAGGGCGAGCGTGATTTGTTGGTTTTAGTAAACATTGTTTACTTTTGAATTTCATAAAAAATATATGAAATAAAATTGAGTTTCGTTGAAGAAAATCGAATTCTGAACCACTGTGCACGGTACCTGCTATTTGCGTTATTTTAAAATGCCAGTGTTGATTTTTTGGATTTTCAAGCATATTTTTTATGATTTTATTTGAATGTGATTTTTTATTCTAAGTTTTTTTTTTGTTGAGAGCATAAGACCAACATTGTCTACAACATCGGTACGTCGACAATCAAATTAGTGAAAATGTTTACAGACAAAATCCAAACAGAAGTAAACCAAACAGCAGGACTTTATAATGTGTAAAGATTTGCAGACTTTGCATTGTTTTATAGTTTGTTAAAACAAAAAAGACAAACATCAAACAAATGGTCTACAATGTCCACAGAATACACATAGAGGAGTCCATGTGTAAAGCGAAAACAAAAACAAACAAACACACACATAATGAATACATTTAAAACCGCTTTTCATAAGGACTCGGAGAGGAGACATGTAAAGTTCTCTTTTTTTTGATAAAATGCAATAGAAAAGGAAAATATGGTTTATGGATTTTGTTTCCACATGGAATGCTTGGGTATTTTTGCGAACAATTTTTACCATGCTAATTAACTCGATTCTCTGCATAAGTTTAAGGTTTTTTTTTTGGTTACCGGAAATAGTTTTTGAAATTTTCAACGGAATTTTGTTCTTTCATTCAAAACAAAATCTAAATGCTAATGTTAATTTAATTGCCGAATAAAATAGTTTTTAAGTTTGCATAACACAAATTGTAAATCCACCATATCAAAATGTTATATAAATCGTAGCATTTCCAAGGATCCCATTTAATCTTGCTTTTAATTAAAATTACCTTTTGGCTTATTTCGACACCTCGGTCTTCTACATGGGTGATAATCTTAAAAGTTTTCCACTACTTTACAATTGTTTTACATGACACAGACATACAAACATTTATTGTAGACATTAAGGTGGAAGAGGTTGAATTTTCGGAAATAAGTTCAAGAAAGGAAGAAGATGCCGAACACTTAAACTGTGTGTGTGTAAAATTAAATACAATAAAATTGCTGAAGAAGTAAAAAGAGTACCAAGCCCAACCGAAAAAAAACCTTGAATATAATATATAATAATGGTGAAATAGGTGGGAAACGCCTTTTAAAATCTTAAAAAACGGAATATCGGATGGTCCCAAAATATATAAGCCACTCGTCCGACAACTGTTAAAATTATTCCGGTGACAGCTCATTATATAGTTCACAAGCGTGGCTAGAGCACTCCAGCATTTAAATGTCAGTAAATCTTTTGTGTGATACTGGTAGCGTAGCCTGATGTCAAGAAAGTGGACGGAAGAAAACAGCAACATCAGCAGATATGGTTCGAAAAGTAAAGAATCGACTTCATCAAAAACCGCGTCACAGTGGCCGAAAAATGGTTCTTGAGCTGAACATATCGCAATGTTCCATTCGGCAAATATTGAAAAATGAGCTCGGGGTAAAGCCATAGAAATTCCAAACATGTGCAAGAACTTACACCGCTACAGAAAAAAAATAGACTCAAAAGAGCTAAAGAGTTGCTTCGCTTGCCCGAAAATGGTGAACTGCCGAATCCGGTTTTCTCCGATGTGAAAACATTCGTTGTCCAGCAGTTTGTAAACAAACTTAATTATCGTGTTTACTTGTCAAAGAGGTCAGCTAAAAATGTGCACCTTCGATTGACCAAAAGAACTCAAGCGCCGGCCATGGGGATGATGTGGGCTATCATAACAAAAATATTCTGGAGGGTAAAGCCTTGGGCACGCAAACATTTTGGCTGCAGACCTTGGACATTCCATTAAGGACTCGGCACCATCGCAATCAGCACGCGCCTGCCAAGAATGGTTACAAAATGAGGTTCCTCGCTTCATTGCCAGCGCACAATGGCCACCAAAATTTCCGGATACCAATCCGTTGGACTTTTGTGTCTGGAGTATTTTGGAATGCAAGGTTGGCACTAAAAAATACGAAAGTGTCGATCACCTCAAGCAAGCGCTTCGCCGCGAATAGGCCAAACTACCGCAAAGCAACATTCGGACAGCGTGTGACGGTTTCATTGGGCGTTTGAAGGCCACAATTCGTGACGAAGGTGACCAATTCGAACAAATATAAACTTATTCTTAAATTTAATTTCCACATTTTTTGCCTTCATTCAAAAATTGGAGATAATTGGTCAAATTTTAGATATAGCTCCCATATATATCTGCGTCCGATTTGCCTTTTATTGTGCACCAAACGTGTAATATCAGCCCGAATAGTATGGAATATTGCACATCCAACCAAATTAGACCTGAAAATAAGTATGCCAAATTTGATCGAAATCGGTTCAGATATAGCTATAGCTCTCATATATATTGTTCATCCGATTTGTTATTTTTGTCCTCCGCAGCCGTAATATGCACTTTGTAAGAACAATATTTGGGGAAATATATCAAATGTAGCTCAGAAATAACTTTGCTAAATTTTATCGAGATGGGTTCAGATTTGGATATATCTCCCATATATAACTTCGGCCGATTTACCTTTTATTGTGCACCAGACGTCAAATATTTGCCGAAATGGGATGGAATTTGACACATACGACTGAGTTGAAGCTAGAAGCTAGTATATCAACTCGGTTCAAGATCGGTTCAGATATAGCTATAGCTCCCATATATATTGTTGTTTATCCGATTTCTTATATTTGTTAGCCACAGCCGTAATATGCACTCCGTAACAACGATATTCAGGGAAATATATCAAATACAGCTCAGAAATATCTTAGCCAAATGTTATCGAGATCGGTTCAAATTTGGATATAGCTCCCATGTATAGCTTTATCTGATTTCAAATTAATTTTGCACCAAATGGGCAATACGAGGCCGAATTTTAAAGATACAAACGCTTCGGCATGTTTAGTCCTCTGAACTTTAAATTACAATTATTAATTGTAGCGTGTATGATTTAATTCTCCCATAAAAACTTTTATTTGTTATGTGGAGCTCTACTAAATTAGCATAGTGGTGTAGGGTATCATAAAGTCGGCCCCGCCCGACATTCTTTACTGGTTTTTATTCCTTAACACGCAAACCACCTCTAATAAACACAATTATTATATACCTTCCTCAACATAACATTTTTATTCCGTGCGATTTACACACAACCTTTACATATGTTCATACATGTGCGATACATCGTGCATTTTAAGATTATAACTTTTGACGAAGGCAATTTCCAAGAAATACTAAAAACATACACACTCATGTAATTGTGTGAGTGGATGTATATCGACTAAAATAAGTATTACCATTAATTTAGAAATTTTTAAATTTCGATGTTAATGCATGTATATATTCAAGTTGAATGCTAATCCCTTTTTAATTTACCCCCGCACCCACTGCTGCGCCGGTTACTTAATGTAAACACACACAAATATAAATTCTTAGTACTTCCTAGATATCGCAGCTCCATGGCAGCAGCATTAGCAAATACTAAAGAATATTGCATGGATTTTCGTTCAATTCAAAATCCCTTTCGTCGAGAATAAAATCAACTCCAGCATGAAAGGCAGGGCTGACGGACTGAATGTCTTCCTGCCTGGATGCCAGTCATCGATGCCCCTATGTGGAATGCGTACTTGGGTTATATCTTAATATCTGGCCCATTAGCTACCAGAAAGTCTCTTTGCGTCTTAAAACTTGAAATTAAGCCTCTTTGCTTGCTGTGTTGTTGTTGCTGTTGTTTTTGGAAAAATCGAAACGACTTTTTAAAAACAATCTTAAGCTTAAGGCTTAAATATAAAATTTCACATAAACACACACACACACACAGAGATCCATTCTCATAAATTACACAAAACAGATACAACAGCCAAGGAAACAGATTCATCCAACAAACTTCCCTCATGAATACATCGGTTTTTGTTGTTGCTGTTGTTTTTGTTTTCCTTGCCATGCAACCAACCAACCAACAATATTGAGGAAAATTTAAAGTCAATGTTGCTGCTGCTGCTGGTGGTAGTGGTGTTGAGTGTTTTTGCATTACTTTTAAGTTGCCTTTGTGCAATTTACAAGGAAAAGTTGCTGTTGTTACCCCACCCTTTACCAAAATTTTAATGCCTCTGTTGGTCTGTATCTCTGACAGGCCCAGGATGGCAGTTGCGATGGCGGTGGGGCCTGTTGTTCTCTTCCATAGCTTTTATATTTGTGGATATTGCACGGAATGCTTGGTTTTTAATGCTTTGGGGGCTTTTGCACTCAGCTGTAGTTGTAGCCCTGACTCTGGCTGTAGCTGTAGGATGCGTAATTTGGCTGCTGGTTTTTGTTAAATGAACAATGATCTCTTTACATGCAACTTATAATGGGATTTATATGTTTTGTGTCATTGAATGTTAGCAACGATTTGTTGGTGTTGCTGAAAATGTATCGTTGTATGTGTGTGTTTAACTGTATATTAGGTGGGGTCGTATCGAACCCGTGGACGACATTTAAAAAACACCAATTTTCAAAAATTTTACAAAAATTGACAATTCGAGAAAAAAAATTATCTAGAAAGAAAACTTGTTTGAACTTGCTTGCAAACCCTGATTTCGGGAACCAAAATAAAATCTATAATTACAGATTTATTTTTCACGGCATAAAACCACGATTTTGGTATTTTTTTTCCAAATCCAAGACATTAAATTTTTCAAGTTCAAAATATTCTTTTTTTTTTTAAAAAGCTACGAAATGGTTTTTTAGTGCACGATACGATTTTTTATTATTCGATACGATTTTCCAATTTAGTAATTTTGAATTTATGTTACGATTCTCAAAAATTTAAACCCTACATTAAGGTTTTTTTTAATTTTTCTAAAACAATTATTTTGAATTTATATTAAATCTACTTATTTTTTGATTTTTCTAGAACTCCGACACTGAATATCTCTAAATACTAACATAGTAGTAGTAATAGTGTTGTTGTTGTTTTCTAAATCTTCAACTAAGGATTGTTATTTTCTCTTTTTTTGTTTTCATTTTTTTTTTTAATCTAAGACTTTGTTTCAATTTGGTTTCAATAGAGGATATTTCGGACTTGATTTTTTGGGCTTTTAGTTTTCGATTCTGGATTTATGTTTTTTTTTAATCAAATCCAAGATTTTGGATTTTTTTTTAAATAGTGGGCCGTTTTCGTATCCAATGTTCAATTTGATTTCAGTTGTTTAAATATTCGATTTTGGATTTTTGTTTTTTTTTTAACCCTCAGCTGTAGCCATGTACAGAGAGCACATTTCATTTGATACGGCTAAAACGTGCCAAATTGAAATAAGTGTTTTAGACCCTAGGTCTCTTTGAACCAAATCCGTTTCAGGACATTTGGAGCCGATCTAGAAGTGTCCGTCCGTCTGCCAATCTGACTGGCAGGTGTGCAACTCTCGAAGAGAGTATCCGATTAAGTTCAAATTTTGTACATCTTTATATTATTGTCAAACTAAGATAGAGTTCAGAGATGGGTAATATCGGTCCACCATTCACAACACTCCACAAAACTTCAAAATTTTTAAAGAAAATAAATTACCTCATAGAAAGAGAAGGGTGATTCAAATTTGTGCAGTCTTTACAAATCTTTTGTTTAATAAAAAATCCACGATTCTGAAACTTTTTTATTAAAAAATCGACGACTCTGAAACTTTGTTATTTAAAAATCCATATTCTAAATTTTTTTATTAAAAAGTTCACAATTCTGAAACTTTTATAACAAAAAATTCACTATTCTGAAAAATTTTTTATTAAAAAATCCCCGATTCCGAAACATTTTTATTAATATTCAATGACTCTGAATCTCTTTTATTTAAAAATCCACGATTCTGAAACTTTTTTATTAAAACATCCACGATTCAGAATCTTTTTATTAAAAAATACATGATTCGCGATTCTGAAACTTTTGTTATTAAAAAATCCAGGACGACTCATTTCTTTTTTATTTAAAAGATTTTGAAACTTTTTTGCTAAAAAAAAACTCCACGACTGTATTTTTTTTATTAAAAAATGATAAAAATGTGTGCAAAATTCAAGATTCTGAATCTTTTTATTAAAAAATCCACGATTCTTATTTTTTTATTAAAAAATCCACGCTTCTTATTTTTTATTAAAAAATCCACGATTCTTATTTTTTTATTAAAAAATCCACGATTTTTATTTTTTTATTAAAAAATCCACGATTCTTATTTTTTTATTAAAAAATCCACGATTTTTATTTTTTTATTAAAAAATCCACGATTCTTATTTTTTTATTAAAAAATCCACAATTCTTATTTTTTTATTAAAAAATCAACGACTCTTATTTTTTTATTAAAAAATCCAGGATTCTTATTTTTCTATTAAAAAATCCACGATTCTTATTTTTTTATTAAAAAATCCACGATTCTTATTTTTTTATTAAAAAATCCACGATTCTTATTTTTTTATTAAAAAATCCACGATTCTTATTTTTATTAAAAAATCCACGATTCTTTTTTTTATTGAAAAATCCACGATTCTTATTTTTTTATTAAAAAAATCCACGATTCTTATTTTTTTATTAAAAAATCCACGATTCTTATTTTTTTATTAAAAAATCCACGATTCTTATTTTGTTATTAAAAAATCCACGATTCTTATTTTTTATTAAAAAATCCACGATTCTTATTTTTTTTATTAAAAAATCCACGATTCTTATTTTTTTATTAAAAAATCCACGATTCTTATTTTTTATTAAAAAATCCACGATTCTTATTTTTTTATTAAAAAATCCACAATTCTGATTTTTTTAATAAAAAATCCACGATTTTTATTTTTTTATTAAAAAATCCACGATTCTTATTTTTTTATTAAAAAATCCACGATTCTTATTTTTTTATTAAAAAATCCACAATTCTGATTTTTTTAATAAAAAATCCACGATTCTTATTTTTTTTTTTTTTTAAATCCACGATTCTTATTTTTTTATTAAAAAATCCACGATTCTTATTTTTTTTTTTTTAAATCCACGATTCTTATTTTTTTATTAAAAAATCCACGATTCTTATTTTTTTAGTAAAACATCCACGATTCTTATTTTTTTATTAAAAAATCCACAGTTCTGATTTTTTTTTTATTAAAAAATCCACGATTCTTATTTTTTTTATCAAAAAATCCACAATTCTGTTTTTTTTTAATAAAAAATCTACGATTCTGAATCTTTTTTATTAAAAAACCCACGATTTTTAAATCATTTTTATTAAAAAATCTGCGATTCTGATTTTTTTAAAAAACCACGATTCTGAAACTTTTTTTATTAACTAATGCTGAAACTTTGAAAAATCCACTATTGTGAACATTTTTATTAAATAATCCACAAATTTTAAACTTTTTAATAAAAAATCATCGATTCTGATTTTTTTTATTATGCCGAAACTTTTTGAAAAATCGACGATTTTTAAACTTTTTGAAAAATCCACTAATCGATTATTTTTAACTCACGTTTTTGAAACTTTGTATTAAAAAATCCACGATTCAAATTACATTTTATTAAAAATCTACGATTTTGAAACCTTTTATTAAAAAATTCATGTATCTGATATTTTTTACCAAAAAATCAGAATGGTGGATTTTTTTTAAAAAATTTTAAAAAACATCGACGGTTTTTTTTTTTTTTTTTTGTAATCAACGATTCTAACATTTTGTATTAACAAATCCACAATTCTGGATCTTTTTTTATTAATAATCAATGATTCCGAAACTTTTTATCAAAACCCAAGATTCTGAAACTTTTTGTTCGAAAAAATTTCCCAAATCTGAACTTTTTCTTAAAAATCTAATATTTACGTTCGTGGTCTCCATGATACCACCCTAACACACGTATATGTAAATACGTTTATGTTCAGTTTATGTATTCCCCCAAGCCCATAAGAGTTATTTAATTCTTAAAGCAAATTCAAAACTTAATTATGCAATGGAGAAATCTCACTCGATATGTTAATGAGGAAACGGATAACAAAATAATTTCAGCAACATGACATTGATTGAACTATTTAGGCATCAGATTATTCCCCAATGTATGCAAAAACTTTGTACCATGTTTGCCGGAATATGTACGGATGTATGTACATAAATTAGCATAATTTTAAAACTAGATTTGCGTTTAAATGATGTTACATTTTAGATTGACTTGAATTCGTGTAAATGGAAATATTCAATTACTTGTGGCAAAATTTAAAAAAAAGGGGGAAGTTTAACGCAGTTTTCAGAAACATTCATTGTTCATCAAATATCGATATTATATATTTACGACTTAAGAGAATAACTAAAATTTAAAATATTTTGTTAATTTCCTTTCAAAACATATAGGTCTCCGAACTTCTTATCTCTTAATTACAAAAAAAAAAAAACCAAAATATTAGTATGTTGACTTTTCAACACATTTTCCCTTTAGTTGCAACCTAAAAGACGAAGGCAAAAAATTGCTCAAAATAAAATAAATTGCTTCTGTCGTATAGACTAATCTAAGCATTAAAAGCAAAACTAACTTTATATCTGTTGTAAACTTTAATTAAATTATTTTTCAGTTTATTTTGCTATGTTGTTGTTATTTCTTTAGTTACAATTTGGCCAGACGCTCTTAAGAAAGTCTAGCCATTTCGAGGATGGCAAAGTTTCTTTTCAGGTGTGTCAGTCATGTTTAACGTACACTTTGAGTGTTCTTCTTCTTAATTCCTGTTTGCCAACAATGCTAACTAAACTAAAACTCAACAAGGATTCGTTGCTGGCGTGGTGGCCGAATAGAAAACAATTAAAAAGAGATTTAAAACATCAAAATTTTATATTTAATATGGAATTAATGAATATTAAATTATATATTTGCGAAATAATATTATGTTGTTGCAAAATCGTCAGGCAAAATCCCATTATTGTTGTTTTTATAAAAACAACGTTTGTTTATGAGTGGAGAACGATGGAAATGTTTACCAGGGGGTAAGGCAGGGAATACCTAGGTTTCGGAAAGAGCCACCAATCCTCATCAGTTCCCTTGTTTCTTGTCTGGGATATTCTCCCCAGAAGTTATTTAAAAAAAATAACTTCTATGACAAAAAACATTTTTTACCCAAGTGACGAGATCGTAAGCTCAATAGAAGAGGAACAAAAGAATTACATAAAAATAAAATTAAAAAAATAAAAGAATTCCTCTTCTATTGAGCTTACGATCTCGTCACTTGGGTAAACTACAAAGTCAAAAGCCATAATTTATTGTCTTTGTTTTTAATTTTATTGAGTGAAATCAAAAAATGTCGGAAATAGCATCAAATTTTAGAATAAGTTTAGATTTGTTCGAATTGTCCACCTTTGGCACGAATTATGGTCTTCAAACGGCCAATGAAACCATCAAACGCTGCCCGAATGTTGCTCTGCAGTATTTTATCCTAGTCCCGCCAAAGCACTTGCTTGAGGTGATCGACACTTTGATATTTTTTTAGTGCCAATCTTGCTTGCCAAAATACTCCAGACACAATATTTCAACGGTTTGGTATCTGGAGCTTTTGGTTGGCATTGTGTGCTGGAAACGAAACGAGGAACCTCATTGTGCTGAGTCCGATGATGCTGAGTCCTGTTGCGTGCCCAAGACTTTAATATACCCTCCAGAATATTCTGCATTTATTCTGATGTCACGGTCGATTAATACGAGCGGAGAGCGATTATCGGCTGTTATGGGGGCCCACACCATCACCATGACCGACGCTAGAGTTCTGGTGGCCAAACGAAGGTGCACATTTTCAGATGACCTGTTTGGCAAGTGAACACGATCATTTTGTTTGTTTATAAACTGCTGGACAACGAATGTTTTCTCATTGGAGAAACCCCAAATTCGGCAGTTCACCACTTTCGGCAAAGCGAAGCAACTCTTTAGCTCTTTTGAGTCTATTTTCTTTCCGTTGTGGTGTAAGTTCTTGCACATTTTGAAATTTCAATGGCTTTACCCCGAGCTCATTTTTCAATATTTGTCGAATGGAATATTGCGATATGTTCAGGTCACGAGCTATTTTTCGGCCACTGCGACCCGGTTTTCGATCAAGTAGCTTCTTTACTTTTCGAACCATTTCTGCTGATGTTGCTATCTTCGTCCATCCACTACCTTAACGTCGGGCTACGCTACCAGTATCACGGTAACGAACGATGATACGAGACACAAAAGATCTATAGACTTTTAAATGCTGGAGTTCTCTAACGATAGTGGTTTTCAAGGCAAATATAAAGATACCGCACTATTACGCTTAAAATTCCATCACTAATAATTTTTTTTTCTGGAAAATTTTTACCAAAATGCTTTGCACCCTTGTAAACATAACAGCCGATGGTCGCTCTCCGTGGCATCAGAATAAATGCCGAATATCATTGCGAAAATATTCTGGAGAAAATATTCGGGATGAGTTTTGCTTTATAGGGGGCTATACCAAAACGTGGACCTATGCCTACAATTTTTCGCCAAAGGAAGCTGAAAACAATTATGACCAATAAATAGGTACCAATTTTTAGACAAATCTGCAAAATAAGTGGCAAAAAATCGTCAAAATACCGAATATCGTGAGGTACCGTTAACTGAATATCGTAAGCTACGTGTATTTTTACTTATTCTAAAATTGTAAAAAATTGAATTTCATTCAATAAAATTAAAAAATAAAAATGTCAAAATTATGACATTTGACTTAGTAGCAGTTTTTTATGTCACTCTGTAAGACCGTTATTTTAATGAGGCATATTTTGACCCAATCAAATTATATGTCTGTAGCCAATGGCTGAGGGCATAAAAACCGAAAAAAATAAAATCATTTGATGCTTTTTATTAAATTTCGAATATTCAGTATTACCTTGTGTAAACTGAAGGTTGAAACTTCTCTAATATTAATATTTTTATCAGGCTTAGGTATGGTGCAAAAGTAGGCAATAACGGCCCTCACTATTTGCAACTCCCCCGCAAAACATCAGAACTTGGAAAAATTCATGGTTTTATAAGAATCGGATATGTGCCATCGATTTTTTATACCCTCAGGCATATGACTACAGAGGGTATATATCATTTGATACGGTCAAAACGCGCCTAGTCGAAATAACGGTTTTAGACCCTAGGTCTCTTTGGACCAAATCCGTTTCAGAACATTTGGAGTCGATCTACCGATGTCCGTCAGTCCGTCCGTCCGTCTCTCTGTCTGGCTGGCTGGTGCGCACGATAACTCTCAAAGGAAGTGTCCGATTTGATCCAAACATGGTACATCGTAATATTTTTGTCAAACTAACATCGAGTTCGGAGATGGGCGATATCGGTCCACTCCTTCTGGTACCTCCCACACAAAATGTCAAAATTTTCAAAGAAACGAATTTATTGCACAGAAAGAGAAAGGATGATCCGATTTTGCTCGAACTTTGCGAATTCTAATATTTTCATCAGTGCTAGACCAGGTGTGAAAATGGACAATCAAGTACCTCCCCCACAAATGGTCAAAATTTTGAATATTTGCAACTCTTATAAAATGTGATTTAAGAGTCCGATAGTCTTTAAATTTCACACATCCCATTAATATTATTAGCCCAAGGTCTGGTCTGAAAATGGAATGTATCGGTTCACTCCTTCGAGTACCTCCCCCACAAAATGTCGAAATTTAAAAAAAAATTATATATTTTCTGCACATAAAGAGAAGCAATAATCCGATTTTGCTCGAACTTTGCAAATCCTAATATTTGCGTCAGTTCTAGGTCAAGTGCGAAAATGGACAATATTGGTCCTCTCTATCAAGTACCTCCCCCACAAACGGTCAAAATTTTGTATTTACAATTCTTATAAAATGTCATGTAAGAGTCCGATTGTCTTCGAATTTTGAATTACCATGAAGCTCATAAAACGCCAAATTAACATCCGATTCCATTTAGACTTGGCACATCTCAATATTTCCATCAACACAAGATCTGTTATAAAGGTGGTATAGATCGAACCATTTCTTCTGGTACCTCCCCCATACATAGGTATCAAGATTTTGAAAAACAAAATACTCAAATAAAGCGAAATAAGCATCCAACTCTCTTCAAATTTCACACATACAAATATTTTTGCCAACACAAGATCTGTTGTGAAGTTGATATAAATCTGCGAACCACTTCCGGTACCTCACGCACAAAGGGTCACAATTTTCAATAATTTTATCTGTCATAACTTTCGAAACAATTTGGCAATTCTTTACTACTTGCTATGCTTAAATATTTCTCTCAATAAGAAGCCTGATATGATTATGAAATTTATAGGAATTTATGATTTCGCATAAAATTGGAAATAAATATCCTTTCTTGTAATTTTGCCCAATATTTCGTCCAATATTTTTTATTTGTATCAGATGAAGTATAAAAATGGAATATTTCGGTAGACTCTATCTGCTACATCACGCACATTTTAACATTTTCTAAAAATTATTACATATCTCATATAAAGTGAAGGAGTTAGTCGATATAATCCATACCAGGAACGTCGGAATATTTATATATACGATACGAAATGGACAAACCTGCTCCATAGAGGGCCAAACGTTGGAATAATTGTAACACTAATCAAATATATTTTGATTATTTAATCGAACATAGGCTGAGGGTATATATCTGTCGACAATACCGACTGATACTCTTTAACTTGTTTTTCTAATTTTTCAAACAACTTGGAATTTCTATTAATATAAATCTAGCTGTCCAACCTCTGTTACTTCACCCGAAATTGGTATAAAATCTTGAATAAATATAATTTCCATTAAATATATATTTACATTTATGTATTTAGTTCAGTGTTAAAATATTTTTATATTTTTGAATGAAAATGGGGTTCAGAATAACTTTTTTCACTTTTTTTGTGTTTGTCAAATGCTGGACTTAAGCTAAATCATGTTGTAAACTAAAATTTGAAAATATGTATATTTTTATTTTTAACATTTATTTTTAAACATTTTATGATTATTTTACTTTTATTCCATTTCAGTAGCTTCTTTAATACTATTTGGAATATTTAGTTGTCTGTATTCATGTATGTGTGTGTGTATTTTTTTTTTTTGTTTTTTTGTAATCTGAAAATTATTCATTTTAGCACCACACAGTCATCAGCTGTGCAAATAAAAGCGTTTTGTATTTTACTTTTTCAAAATATAAAACATACACACACAAAAATAGCTTGCCTTTAAGCTTAAAATTATACAACCATATTTTTTAATGCTTTATTAAGCTGTTTTTTTTTTACAACTGGATTTGTGTTTTGTTGTTGTAAATATATAAAACTAGGAAATGTTGGAAATATTTATGAATTGAATGTGGAATAAAGTAAGTACACAGTTTTTTTTTTTTTTTTTGGAGGGGGGATTGCTGAGCCTGCCAGTGAGATTTTTAGCGGTCTCCAGGGAATACTGATGAGTAACTGGCCATTAAAAGATTACATTTTGGAATGAAATAAAATGCATTTGGGGACAATGTGTGTGGCCCATGAGGCAAGTTTCTTTGGGAATTTGAAAATATGAAATTTGTCACAAGATTTGAGGTACATCTTTTTGACATTTCAAATATTGTTTATAAAATATTAAATGGTTTTTAAGAGCAGATGTGACCAGGTTGATGAGCTCAACTGCCATAAAAGAAGTGTATTTAAAATTCACCCATAAGCTATTATTTTCTTCATATTACCCACTTGTCATTTCATTTTTGTTTATTTACTTTTGAAAAACAATTTGAAATTCTCTATGAGAACAAACAAGAATTTTGACATATTTATTTTATAAATACAAAAAGAAAACAACGAAAATCTGTGTGACACGAAAAAAAAATATTATAGCCATATTTTTTTGCCATATTTTCGTTGATTGTTTAATGAAATGATGGTCGAAAGCTTAAAAATTGTATGTAAATGACACATTGTAAACAGCATGGTGAATTGTACAAAAAAATTTGAATGAATAAAAACACATTTTTTTGTATTTTCCACAAAAAAAAAATACTTAAAAATCAACAAACAATGTAAACAGACATTGCGCGCAAAAAAGAAGAAACAACTGATAATTTGTGTACCATCATCATCATTCATCAGTGGCCAATATCATCATCAGAGCATCATCGTTACCAGACATTTCCACCAACGCCACAAGAGGTATATTTGTATGTCTGTGCGTACACTGCCCATGGCATGAAGGCCAAGAGACAGATTTTATTTGAGACAAATAAATTTAAGACCGCAGCTAGACATGACAGACATTAAAGCGTTGTCGCAATGCATGTGATTGGAAAATACAGTCAAGATCCTCAAAAAAACCCCGTACCAAAACGTGGAACTACATTGCCAATTTTTTGCAAGTAGGGTTCCTACATTTTAAGTACTCCAAATAGCGAAAATTTTCAAAACGCTTAAAAACAAAAAAAAAAATAATACCCTCCACCAAACAAACACTTTTATATAAAAGTATTTGAATTCAAGCGTGTTCCAACTTAAACTTCTTTTACCAGCAAGGGCGTTTGGATAATACAGTTAAACTTATTAAAAATTAAATTTATCAAACATAAATACCAAAACGGGTACCTCTATGGACAATTTTGTACTTCAAGGATTGTCATCTATCAAATGTTTCAAAATACCAAATTTGAAAGAATTATGTGCGTAAATGTGACTAGGATTATCAAAATACCGAGCGTCGGTGTGTACCGTTATATGTGCGCTATAGGAAAACGTGGAACCATATATTCAATGTTCTGCCACCGGGCTATAACCTATTATGAACTATATAGGGTTGCCCATATTCGACGGACCCATCTGGCAACGCCATAACTTTTGACAGAGATGTCACATCGCTTAATGACATACCGCGTTTGAAGCGTCAGTCCAAGCAGATTTTTACCATGAACCAACACACGCCACGCGAGCGCTCTGAAATAGTTGAAATTTACATTCAACAGAAGAAGTCAATTGTGAAAACTCAACGTGCTTCTAAAACATTAAAAAATGTGAGAAGTGCGCCTTCAAAGAACACCATTAAGCGTTTATACGAAAAATTTTCGACTGGTAAGGCTGTTTCTAATCCAAAAAGGCCATATAAAAGTCGACCAAGGCGATCGGCCGAGAATATCGCTGCCGTACGAGCCAGTGTTGAGAGGTCCCCAATAACATCCCAAAAACGCCGTTCTCAGCAGTTGGGCATGACTCGGTCCACTTTACAATGGATTATTCGCATTGATTTGCATTTGTTCCCGTAAAAAATTCATTTGCCGCACAGAATGTTGCCTGCGGACAAGCCTCGTCGATTGGAATGGGCCCAAAGGTCCGTCAAATATGGGCAACCCTGTAAATACCAATTTATAGACAAATCCGTGGAAAAATATAGCCAAAATATCGAGTATTATCTGCCGATATTCAATATTTTGATGAGTTTTGTTTTATAGGGGGCTATAACAAAACATGGACCTATACATACAATGTTTCGCCACACAAGCTAGAACCCATTGTAAACTACAAATACCAATTTCTGGGCAAATCCGTTAAAAAACTGTGGCAAAAATCATCAAAAACCGAATGTCGTGAGGTACCGTTATATGGGGGCTATACCAAAACATGGACCTATGCATACAATTTTTCGCCAAAGGAAGCTGGAATCAATTATGACCAACAAATACCAATTTTTAGACAAATCCTTGAAAAAAATTTCGCAAAAATCATGAAAATACGGAATATCGGGAGGTAGCGTTATATAGAGGCTATACCAAAACGTGGACCTATGCATACAATTTTTCGCCAAAGGAAGCTGGAACCAGTTATGACCAACAAATACCAATTTTTAGACAAATCTTTGAAAAACATGTCGCAAAAATCATGAAAATACGGAATATCGGGAGGTACCGTTATATGGGGACTATTTCAAAATCTGGACCGATATATCTCATTTTCAATACCAACCATCATAGATACAATACAAATTGTTCTGGTCTGTACCGTGATTTCAACAGACAGACGGACTGACATCGTTAAATCGACTTAGAATTTTAGGCTGATCAAGAATATATTTACTTTATGGGGTCTATGACGAATATTTACGTATGTGACAAACGGAATTACAAAGTTAATATACATGGTGGAGGGTATAAAGAAGTATCAGTCGGTTTTTCTGATAGATGTTACTTCAGCCAATATTCTATTATTTAAATATATTTTGACTCTTGTTATGATTATTCAAATTGTTGATTCTCTATGGAGTAGATTCCGAAAGAATTGCCCATTTCGTATCGGACCTAAATAAATATGATATAAATATTGCGAGGTGCCAGGTTTGAAAAAACAAAACTATTTTTATGTTTAAAATTTGACGATAGTTGGATGCTCGTATTGCATACTTTAGGGGTTATGTTTTTCAAAATGTTAAACCCAGTGTCTGGTACCAGAAGAAATTGTCGCGTTTTATGAGCTTCATGAAATACCAGAACGAATTGGACCAATGCATTCCATATTAGTATAAATAACGAGGTAGTGTAAAATATGAAGAGAAACGGATATTTATTTTGGATTTTATGATATTGTGTTATTTAAAATGTCTACCATCTTTATAGCAGATCTTGTCTTGATTGAATTATTGAGATGTGCCAAATCTGAAAGGAATCAAATAGTTAATTTCACGTTTTATGAGCTTAATGGATGTTCAACATTTTAGCCCTTTGTGAGGGAGGTACCAGAAGGAGTGGACCGATATATCCCATCTTCACAGCAGAACTTGTGTTAGTAGAAGAGAGCCAGATGCTTATTTCGGATTTTATGATCGTTTTGGTTATTCGAAATGTTGACCCTTTGTGGGGAAGTTACCACAAGGAATGATCCGATCTCTACCATCTTTATGACACATCTTTTGTTGATAGAAATGTTGATATGTACTAAGTCTTAATGGAATCGGATGTTAATTTCACGTTTCTTGAGTCTCATGGATATTTAAAATGTTGACTTTTTGTGGAGGATGTACTAGAAGGAGTGGTCCGATCTATACCATTTTTATAACAGATCTTATCTTGATGGAAATATTGAGATGTGCCAAGTCTGAATGGAATCGGATGTTAATTTTGCATTTTATGAGTTTCATAGTTAATCAAAGCGTTGACCCATTGTGGGGGAGTGGACCGATATAATCCATCTTCTTGTGTTGGTACGAATAGTGGGATGTGTGAAATTTGAAGAGAAACGGATACGTATTTCTGATTTTATGGTCGATTTGGTTATTCAAAACTTTGACCGTGTGTGGGGGACGTACCTAAAGGACCATTTTTATAACAGATCTTGAATGACAGAAATAATGAAATATACCATATCTGAATTGAATCGGATGTTAATTTCGCGTTTCAAGAGCTTCATGGATATTGAAAATTTTGACCCTATGTGGGGTAGGTACCACAAGGAGTGTACCGATATCTTCCATTTTCACACCAGACCTTGGGTTATTAAAAATATTGTGATGTGTGTAATGTGAAGATAAACGGCCTCTTACATCACATTTGATAAGAGTTGTAATTATTCAAAGTTGCGCCCCTTTGTGGGGGAGGTACCAGAAGGACTGGACCGATCTGATTTTGAAAACAATTGATACTTAAAATAATCCAAAGCTTTTTTATTTATTTTTATTTATTAAATTTTGCTAAATATAGCTCAAAATATTGATGCCTTTTGTGTGTGGTAAGGTTATATAAAGGCATTAAAAAATGGCCTTAGAAGACAAATAGTTTGATGCTTCTTCTACAAATATTCACATTAAATATGCCACACCCCAGATTGGCTGTTGCATAGTGAAATTTGATGAAAAATTGCAGTGAATTCGAAAAGTGTGCTAATTTGTGGCAATTGAAAAAAGGTTTTATATAAATAAAATTGATTTAACCTCAGCCATTCTACAGAGGGTATATATCACTTGAATCAAGCACAACGTGCTTGCCTGCCGAAATAACGGTATTAGATCCTAGGTCTCTTTGGACCAAAAACGTTTCAAGACATTTGGAGTCGATCTAGGGGTGTCCATCCGTCAATCTGCCTGGTATGCATATGTTTTAAAAATAACTGGATTTTTCAAATTTATAGGCCATGACAGGGGTCGCTTCCAAAATTATCTAAAATATTTTATTTTTAAGTTGTTTTCTCTCTCCTTAAATTGGACATTCAATGCTATTGAAAATATGCTTCCGAAAACAACATTTTTTTAAGATGTCCAAAGTGTCAGTGAACATGAGTGGCTGCCATTGGCCACAAGCTTTGACAGCAGATAATCATCGCGGAACCACTATGGGCATAATAACACACACACATACACACAAATATACACACACATTGATTATTCAAGTTGTACCAAATAATGAGCACTCAGTCAGTCATTCATTCGCATGTTTTAATAGTGAATCAGCAAAAATCACTCACTAACTCGCCATCATTTGCGAGGTTTAGAAAATCTTCAGCCTAACAAAATACCACAAAAAATGTAAATATATACATATAAACACTCTCCAACAGGCAAATACAATTATATGAATATACAAATATTTTTTTGATTTTGAATAAGTTTGGTTGATAGTTTTGTCTACTCGCAAAATGTCGTAAATTAGGGTGTAATGGAAATCATAATCTCAAAATGTGAAGAATGAAATCATCTGCAGAAATCGAAAGAAATCACTGCTAAATAATTAGTTTCCTCATTGACAATCAACTTACTAATCTACATCTCATAATTAGATGTTCTTTGGCTGCCAACATATGTATAAATAATCATAGAATTTGTTTTATTTGTATACCCTCCACCATAACATGGAGGGTATATTAGGTTTGTCATTCCGTGTGTAACACATCAAAGTTATCATTTTAGACACTAAAATTTGGTACACACGTGTATTGGATAGATACGTGGATCAAATATAGGCCCCATACAACGGCATCCCCTCATGTTGAGCATTTCGACGATTTTCGTCACATTTTTTAACGGAATTGTCGGGAATTTGTTATTTGAAAACAAAACAAAAAAAGTTAATATAGGTTCACTTAGTGGTATATCTCCCATAAAACAGTATCACCCTATATTTGGTATTCTGATGGCTTTCCCCAATGTTTTTAACGGAATTGTCTCATATTTTGAATATGAAGTTAGTAATGGGTGTCTAACTGCCCTTCAAAATTGTTATACCCTCCACCACAGTATGGAGGGTATATTAACTTTGTCATTCCGTTTGTAACTCCTCGAAATACTCACGTCAGACCCAGCAAAGTATATATATTCTTGATCAGCATAAAATTCTAAGTCGATTTAGCGATGTCCGTCTGTGTGTCTGTCTGTTTTAATCACGCTATCTTTCGAACGAATTGAGGTAGAGGGCTAAAATTTTGCACACATATTTATTTTGCCAGTAGACAGGTTAAGTTCGTAAATGGGCTATGTCCGTCCACGTTTTCGTATAGCTCCCATACCACGGTATCTCCCGATATTCAGTATTTTGATGAATATTATTCACCGGAATCATTTCAAATTTCCTATTTAAAGTTAGTAATGGGTACTGCAGTCTATGACGAAAATTTTTGTATGCAGGTCCACGTTTTCGTATAACCTCCATAAAACGGTACCTCCCGATATTCGTTATTTTGATGATTTCAGCAATATTATTCACAGGAATAGTTTCAAATTTCGTATTGGGAGATGTTAATGGTTACTACAACCTATAGGAAAATTTTTTGTATGCGTCTTCGTATAGCCCCTATATAATGGTACCTCCCGATATTCGGTATATTGATGGTTTTAGCGACATTGTTCCCCGGAATTGTAACAAATTTGGTATTTGAAGTTCCTAATGGGTACTACAGCCTATGACAAAATTTCGTAAGCAGGTCCACGTCTTCAAGTTCATTTTGAAATTGTTCAAGTTCCTCCAAAATGGTGGAGGGTATTAAAAGGTCGGCCCAGGTCGGCTTTTTTAATTGTTTTTCTTTCGGTTTTAATATAGGTTCTTAATTGGACTTTGTATATATCATGGTTGAGGCTAAAGTTCGGCGAATTTTTTACTTTGTATTTCTTCTGTCATACAATGGAGGGTATATTTATTATTTCGTTTACAACATCCCGCAATATTCGTCGGAGACCCCAAAAACTTCATATATTCCCAATCAGAATAACATTAAGAGGCATTGTAGCGATGTTTGTCCGTCCGTCTGTCTCTTGAAATCACGATAGAGTACACATTATTTAATCTAGAGCTTTTTAATCTAGCACAAAGGTTTTTATTATATCCAGGCTGATTATCATTGAAAATGGGCTTTATTGGTCCACGCTAGGTATAGCCCCAATATAACGGTACCTCCAGATTTTCGGTATTTTGAAGGTTTCTGCCAAAATTTCCAACTGAATTCGATTAATCTTGGCAATTGGGTTTTTTGTAGGTATGTTATCTTCTTGCAAAAAATGATCGATTCAGATCCACTAATTGACATAGCCACCATATAACGGTACCTCTCGATTTTCAGTTTTTTTTTTTTTTGATGTTTTTTTTTTTTCTTCCCACAATTTCCAACCAAATCAGCTGAAGCATTACATTGGGATTCTTGAAAGGTATCTTCGCTCCTTGCGAAAATTTTTGATTAAGGCCCACTAAATGGTACAGCCCCCATATAATGTAACCCCCGATTTTAGATGTTTAGAAGGATTCTGCCACAATTTCGAACCATATTTGATGAATCTTGACAATTGAAATTCTCGGTAGTTCTATTCTCTTCTTACGAAAAATGTTCCATTTAGGTCCACTAATTGGGACAGACCCAATATAACTGTATCTCCCGAACTTCCGTATTTTGAAGGCTTTCTGCCAAAATTCTAATAAAATTGGATGATAATATGGGTTTTGCTATTTTTGTTGTTTTTTTTTTAATTTAAATTAAACGAATTGATAAACTAAGTTAACATATTCAAAAAAAAAAAAAAAAAGTAATAAAGCACCTGAGTTCGGTTACTATACGAAGACGAGGACCCGCAGATGCAATTGCCGATACGAAATTTAAAACAATACCGATGAATAAAGCCGCTAACATCATCAAAAGACAGAAAGAACGGAAGTAATAGTATGGGCTATATGAAGTCGTGGACCAGAATAGACAATTTTCTGTCGTGGGTTGAAGTATCAATTACGAACTTCGAAATGTGAAACTATTCCGATGAATGATGTAACATGGACCAACATAGCCCATTTACAAAAAAAATCTGCAAAAAATGTGCATAATCGTAGTCTTCTATCTCAAATCGCCAGAAAGATAGATAAGTTTATTTTATGGTGTGGTAGAGGGTATAAAAAAAAGGGATTTTTTTTTTTGAAATTTTCCGATTAAGATTTCCTTGAGCAATTGCATTGTAGGTACATGCTGTTTTCAGGAATACTACAGATACGATACCTTACTTTATGTGGGCTTATAAAAAACTAGAGAAGAAGAACATTATTTTAGAAGGATGATATCATATACCAATATATTCTTCATTAAATTTCACTGTAAGTCCCCAAAGGAAGAAAATCAATATTTCCACAACAAGTCAAAAAAAAAATATTTACATTACATAATTACGTTTTTGACAGTATAATCTGAGGCAAAATCTTCTTTAATAAGTTAATTTATGGTATATAATACCATTTTTTAAATAAATATAGAATTTTGCATTCTGATGGATCATTTCCAAATTTATGACCCAGATAAGCCCTCGTATAAACATTAATTTCAAGAGAAAATTCTCTCCACACCCTAAATTTCCCTCTACATCCTAATCCACTCTCTAGCTATCTCCATACATTTTTATGACCAAATATGCGAATAAAGTTTCAATTGAATGAATAGCCTCCACAAACTCACAATAGCTGTCCATTCGTCTCTCTGTCTGGTCGAGTGTTGGCATATCAAATGATGAGTGGCGGTGGCTACGGTACGTGCGTTTTTGGTGGTTTTGAATTGATCAAAAATAACACATATTTTGCGGTCCCAGCCGCTAAGTACCATTGCTGACTGACCCATTGGTCAGTTGGTGAGTGTGTTATGATATTCAAATGGATATTCCAAGTTGGCTGGATGATTCATAATCAAATTTATGTGAAAACAAAAACAATGGCTACAACACAATTTGGCAACATTTGTTGCACTCGAATGAAAATTTGTTGGGGGGAAAGGTTTAAGGCAAAAGTTTTTAGTTTTCTCCATAATTTCGTTGTATCTGTGACATGGAAAATGCGTCATGCATATCTTTGTGTGGTTTTATGACTGTGGGTATTGGCTGATGAATATATTGGAAGTTGGTAATTTAATTATCCAAAAGGCCAGGTGGCAATATAAAATAATTTAAATTGCATGGAAAAAAATATTAAATGTAATTCCCTATGAAGCCCCGTATTAAACTCTATAAACATGGCAAAGACATTAACATATCCTCTTAGAAAAAAATCAATCCTTCTCTTTAAAATGTTTCGAAAAAATGATATTAGTTCACTCACCTTTTGTACAAGAAGAGGTTGTGCGAAGTCGGTACCACCTTGTAAACGGAAGCCCCAGGGTTGAGCATCGAAGCGGGATAATTTAATTTGCATCATTTGTGGTTGAGCCATTTTTCAGAAATTTAACTGTAAATAAAAAAAATTAAATTCATTAAAATTCATTCAACAAAATTTAAAGGATAAAATTTAATATCTTTTTCATTTCATCACTAGTCTTAAATTGTATACCACTGACTAGGATAATCGTTACAAATAGTTGCTGGACATTGTTCGCTGTAAGGTGGATGACTACAAAATATTATGTTTCTTTTGTACAACTACGTTTTATAGCTTCAAGGATAATGATGGTTGAGAACGACGGATTAGTTTCATTACTAATTAGGAAATTTGTTTGAAATAACTTTTTAATTTATCCGTAGCCGGGAATTTTAATATTAAAATATTTAGTCAGGATATTTGATGTTAAAAAGGGGTATGAAAATAAAATGAAATTTTTTTTAATTTTGTGAAATTATGTCAAAAGTCCTTTACTCTACTCTATTTCGTAGCTTGCAAGGATTTAAAAAATTGTTTCCGATACATTTTAATAATTTTTTTTTTAATAAAATTTTAGAATTTTGAAATTCTATATTTATTTAGCGATCAAAAATGAGCGAAAAAAAATGAAGTCGGTTGATAAAATTTTGCTGAGATGTGTGTTAGGTCTGCAGATATTGAAAATGGACTTTTGGTATAGCCCCCATATACCTCCAAAATTCGGTACTTTAATGATTTGTGTCACACTTTTCACTGGAAATGTTTCAAATTACGAATATGAAGTTCCCAATGGCTACTATCATCTGTGACATAAAAGCGCATATGCAGGTGCACGACGTTCGTATTGCTCCCACATAACGGTTCCCATATAACAGTTGATAATTTATAAATTTCTTTTCAAATGGTAGAGAGCATTCCAAGTACGGCCCGGGCAATTTTTTTTTTAAATATTTAAAATATAATATTTTTAAGAGAGTAATTCTGATGAGTAATCGCGGATTTTGAAAGATGTTCTGAACTGTGATCGTGGATAATATAAAAAATATGCATTTGAAATACATTGTGACCTGTATTGGAGGATTTAGAAATAAATATATTTTCAAGAATTCGAAAGGGGGTTGGTGTATTATTTAGTCATATTTTGTGGAGGATATTCTGATACATTCCTGACAAAGACAAATTTTAGTACTGATTATGGATATTTGAGTAGGTGTGTGGATATTCCAAAATAAAACAAATAAAATTGCACCCAGACCGAACTTCTTATGCCCTCCACTATTTGGGAAGTAAGAATGGGGGCTATATAAAAATAATGGTTCATATAGAAATTGTTCTGTCACAGGGGTAAAAACTTTACGAAATCTAAATACCGAATTTAAAGTAATTCCACTAAAATCGTCAAATTAGCAAATATCGCGAGATACAATTTTATTGGGGTGATGCGTAAACATGGACCTGTATCAATTTTTTTTTTACCTCAGCTACTGAGGTAATATATAATTAATTACCGACAAAAGACGATACCTCTCGAAGGGTGTATCTGATTTGATCCAAACTTGGAACATAGTAATATTATTATCAAACATAGATCGAGTTCTGAAATGGTCCTTGTAGTCCACCCCCTCCCCCAAAATGTCAAAATTCTCAAAGAAAATTATTTACTGCACAGATAGAGGAGAGATAATACGATTTTACTCCAACTTTGCAAATCCTAATATTTATTTAAAATGGACCATATCGGTCCACTTCCTACAAAGGGTCAACATTTTGAATAATTATAACTCATATAAAATGTGAGGTAAGAGTCTGATTCTCTTCAAATTACACACATCACAATATTTTTATTAGACCTTGGGTGTGAAGATGGAATATATCGGTCCAGTTCTTCTGCTACCTCCCCGCAAAGGTGCCAAAATTTTTTTCATGGATATGAAGCTTCTAAAACGCGAAATTAACATCCGATTCCATTCAGACTGGGTAAATCTCAATATTTCCATCAATACAAGATCTGTTAAAAATATGGTAGAGATCGGAGCATTGGTACCTCCCCCAAAAAGGGTCAATTTTTTAACTAACCTAAACGTTCATAAAATCCGAAATAAGCATCTGGTTCTTTTCAAATTTCACACATGCCATTATTTTTACTAACACAAGATCTGTTGTGGTACTTCCCCCACAAAGGCTTTAAAATTTTGAAAAGAAAAAAAAAACGAAAAGAAAAACAAAACTACTAAATAAAGCTCGAAATAAACATACTACTCCCTTCTCTCACTCTTTCACGCATCCCAACATTTTTGCTCACGCAACATCTGTTGCGAAGATGATAGAATTCTGCCAAACCCTTCTGGTACCTCACCCACAAAGGCCACAATTTTCAATACTTACATCTACTACATGTCAGAAACGAATTAGACAATATTGGCCAAATGCCGCGAACCTCCCCCAAAAAGGGTCGTCAGCAGTTATGATAATCAAAACTTAAGGCTGGTGTATACATCTGTAGGCATATTCTTGGTCTAAG
This sequence comes from Musca domestica, assembly GCF_030504385.1. NCBI lineage: Eukaryota > Metazoa > Arthropoda > Insecta > Diptera > Muscidae > Musca > Musca domestica. Next base: position 4,285,708 of record NW_026712219.1, on the reverse strand, counting down.
TTCAATCCCAAAACATGAGTACGAAAGTTCAGCACTCCATCTCAACTCCTTCGGAAGATAGAGAAGAATGAAAGATGAATATATATCCTTTGTTGGGTCTAAAATGATTATTTACATGAGTTACAAACGGAATGAGAAACACCCTCTAAGATATGGCGGAGAGTATAAACATGTAGATGGAACTTCTGCTACTACCTTATTTACCAACACCACTTGCATCTACTGTAGAGTGGATGACATCGGAAGTCATCTACTCTACAGTAGACGACTTCCGATGTCATCTACCCTTCAGTAGATGACTTCCGATGTCATCCACTCTACAGTAGATGACTTCCGATGTCATCCACTCTACAGTAGATGACTTCCGATGTCATCCACTCTACAGTAGATGACTTCTGATGTCATCTACTCTACAGTAGACTTCCGGTTTCATCTACTCTACAGTAGATGACTTCCGTTTTCATCTACTCTACAGTAGATGATTTCTGATGTCTTCTACTCTATAGTAGATGCCTCTTGATGTCATCTACTCTATGACTTTCGATGTCATCTACTCTACAGAAGATGACTTCTGGTCACTGACTTAGATGACTGTCAATGTCATCGGCTCTATATTAGATGACTTTCGATAACTTTTACTTTCACCTTCTCTGTAGTGTATGACTCCCTATATCATCGACCCTATGAAAAAAAAAACATCCCATACCATCCATTCTTTAATCGACAACCTTTACCCTCATGTAGGGCATCACTCCACTAGCTCTGCAGACTAGAACTCAAAATCAATAAAAATGGTTAGTTAACTCTTTAAAAACTCTGTTGAATGTGCATGGCCAACGGTTGTCAATCCATGAAAAGTACGACAACAACGACGACGACTACGAAACCCAACCAACGAACCAACACAAAGAAGTGGAGTATTAATTCAGTTTCATGCAATGTGTACTGATAATTGAAGGTATTTCATGCATGTACAATCCGATGATAATGCACTCACGTTTTAAAGTTATAAAATAAAATTTAACTACACATTTTTTGCACACTCGCAAAGACACACACACACAAACACCACTCACACATGACTTCATATACAGGCTGGCCATAATGAAGCAGACGATTTCCATTGAAAACTCATGGTGATAGTCATACATATATCCTACTATACAAAAAACAAGGAAGGAAGAACTCTTTTAAAAGTTCTTTTTGCCAAAGTTCGGATGCATGCCATTGCTGGGGGTATGGTTACTGTACACCTCATCTCATTCTCTTCGCCATGTTTGGAGAGCTCGGCCATGGCATGCGTGTATAAACAGTGGTGATATAGCTTTCGCATGTTATCGTTGAGTAACAGTGGCTTATATTGTTGCCCTACGCCATACCATGATAACCTGCAGCGGGTATCTCATCCACAACACGCCCCAAATTCTGGTAGTTAGTGATGCTGTAGATGGCATGCGACCATTGTCAGGGCCATTGCCAAGCTTAAGGGTTATCATGCGAAACGAGTGTGACGTTGTTGCTGCTATTGCTGCTGCCACCGCCATGCAAATCGCTTTTTCTCTGTTTGGCAGTAGATAATAAAAAGGGTTTTAGGGACATTCTCGTTTTTTTGCTTTGCATGCATAGATTGTTTTTAGCAAGCAGCTTAAAAAAAATCCCCCTTCTTGTCCCTCGCTATGTTTCCAAGAGTTTCACTTTTTTCTTAACCTGCTTTTTTGCAAATTTAAGCCATAATAGGTTGAAGTGCATGCCACTGACACTGCTGCCTGCCTGTCCGCTTGCCACTCTACTGCATTTGTTGCTACCAAATACACCGCCTAACTACATTAAGTCATTAAAAATCTGTCTAATAGGCAAAAAAACTTGCCACACACCACCTCTCCCGTACTCTAAGCGTTTGCATGAATCCTCCATGAGATTTTGTTGTCGTTGCCTAGAGAAGAGAAATCTAATGCACTGAGAGTCAGTCCAACACACATGTTGCTGATGGAGTAGATGATGGTGGAATAAAATATATCCTATGAGGACGTGTTGTACATTAGGGGGCAAGAGGGTGTATTAGGGTGGTATCATGTATGTATGTTAATAAAAGAGAAAAACGATCTGCTGGCTTAACTATAAATTGCTGAAGCAAAACTCTTTAAATTTTGTATTATGGGTTTTCTTGGTCCGAAGCTCTTAGATAAGGCTGAGTTTTTGGAAATTCATACTAGAACGAAAAGTACTAAAAAATTACTAAGTATGGTACCCTTTGTGTTTGACGAACCATTGGTACATTCATCAGGACCCTCATTCCCAATTTTAGAGTTCCATCTGTACTGGAACTCTAAAATTGGGAATGAGGGTCCTGATGAATGTACCAATGGGTTTTTTGGAAATTCGCACTATAAGCGTACGAAAAGTACTAAAATGTACTATATGCGATAGCATTTCGTATCATGTGACCGGTTAAAGCTAAACATTTGAAATTTTGATTGGGAATCAAGGTTGAGGAGTAAGGTTGATGTACGGATGTCGCTTTGGGTGTGTACTGAGGATTACGAAAATTACTAAACGGTACTAAATTTGGTACAATTTGAATTTGGAGGAAAGGTTGGAGCTGGAATTCTGAAAATTAAAATTACTCTCAGAGAGTACGATTGGGATATGACCATAGTTTTCGAAAATTGTACTTATGTGCACGAAAAGTACTAAACGGTACTAAATTTGGAACGATTTCAATTTGCTTGACCCGATAGAGCTGGAATACTGAAAGTTGGAAATAAGATTTCTATTGCATAGTAAGACTGAGGATTATAGGCAGTTTAGGAAATTCGTACTTATATGTACTAAATGGTGCAATTGGTATGGTACAATGGTACAATTTAAGTTTTAAGAGAACCGATAGAGTTGAGATCCGAAAATTTGAAAGTAAGATTTCTTTTCCATTGTATGATGTAGGTAGTTATGGAAATTTGTACTTATGTGTACTAAATGGTACTAAATTTGGTACAATTTGGGATTGGGTGAACCAAAAGACTCGGTATCCTGAAATACAGAATTTAAATTACTGTTGGAGTGTAGGATGGGGATATGGAAAAAGTTCTCGAAATTTGTATCTATGTGCACGAAAGGTACTGAATGGTACTATATTTGGTATTGCGTGAATGGATGTTGCTTGAAATCTGAAATTTAGCATTAGAAGAACTGTTAGTGTGTAGGGTTAAGATTGAAATGTGTATTTGGATATACGTAATAAAAAGTACTAAATAGTAAAAAATTTTGTATTTGGGTAAGGGATTGCATTCATATTTCCGCATACAAAGAAACAATCATATTAATTATATTTGACCTGGATATGTTGTTGGAGTGGAGGCACTATTTGTATGACCTACGTACACCGAAATTTTTTTTTTGTTTTTTTTTTTTTTTTTTGTTTAAGAAAAAAAATTTTTAATTTTTTAATAGTATTTTTGACGAAAAATCTGACTAAGATTTTTTTTAAGATATCTTTGAAAATACTTTTTGAAGCAAATTTTTTGTGCGACAAATTTTACACATGCCAATATTTCAATCAACACAAAATCTGGTGTGGAAATGGGATATTTCGGTCGATTTCTTCTAGTACCTCCACAACAATGGGTCAACATTTTGAATAGGTATGAAACTTGTGAATCGCGAAATAAGCTATCGATCTCTTTCAAACTCAGCACATCTCAATATTTCTATCAAGTCAAGATCTTTTGTGAAGATGGTAGATATCGGTCCGCTCCTTCTCGTACCTTCCCAACATCGTGTCAGCATTTGTTGACTGGAAAGAACCACCAATTGTCATCACGAACAATAGCTGAGGGTATACAGCTGTCAGCTAAGTCGACTGATACTTATTTACTTGTTCATATGCTCTGTGATGAGATTTATATGGCTAAAATACCTTTTATGGTACTTTCATGTCTTCTGCGGTCAGAAAACTTTTACGGGTCAACAAATGTGAAACCTTTCTTAGATCTACCAGGAGAAAAAAAAACATTGAGAGGATTCTAATGGCTAGCAGAACGTTTGCAGGCTTTTGATGGGAATCTTATGATCACAAGATATTTTTCGTTCTCAGGAACCTTCCTACCTTTCACTGGGAAACAAATTTATTTTCTAGTTTGTAAAAAAATCTACAGACCTGTTATGACTAGAAACCAACTTCTAGGTATACAATGGCTAATACCACAATGACCGGATCTCCTATTGTTGAATGATTCGAATTGAATGATTATACGTTTTCCATAACAGGTAGATATAAAACAATTTTTTGAGGGTTTATTTTGCGCTAAAAGCCTAGCCTAGGCCATTTGTGGTCTAGGACCAGTTGTAGGACTGTAGGTCACAGATATTTTATGGCTAGAGGACTTTTTATAGTTCTTCCGTGGCTAGAAGAAACTTTACAGGTTGACATGGCTATGTCTACATATAGAACAGTGTTGGTATGTTTGTTCGGTACACCGTAGTATTTTGTTATTAGTAGAGAAAAGTGGTAATGGTTACCAGGCGGTAAGGCAAGGAATACCTAGGTTTCGGAAAGAGCCACAAATCCTCATCAGTTCCCTCGTTTTTTTTTTTTTTTGTGGCTGGAAAATTCTCCCCAGAATTTACTTTAAAATAACTTCTGTGACATTTTTTTTTAAATTAAAATTTTTTTGCGGAATTTCTATCGACTAAAGATCGTATACAGGACCTCAATGTAAAGAAAATATTTTAAATTCTATATACGTATATAACACCGATTACGGGTCTTCTGCGACAAGAAATCCTCCTATAGGTTTTATGTAGCAAGAAAACATTTCTGAGGCCTTCTATGGATTGAAGACCTTTCTCTCTTTCTCTACAACTAGAACACTTTCTTTGATTAAAGAAAAAAGAAAACTTTAATAGGTATTATAGGTGTAGAAATTCTGTTACAGGTGTACCATATGTAAACTACTTAATCAGTGTAGATTGGCGACTAATTGTGTTTGTGAAGAGAAGATCTGTAAAAGTCCTTCTATGGAGAGGAGGTATTTAGTAAGTCTTCCTTGGACATTCGAATTTTCAAAATTATACCTCGAGAAGGTATCGTTTCCTAAGAGAACCTGGAATGTCTTCATTTGATAGAAGACCTATGGAAGTCCTCATATTCGGTTTATCCTAATATACTTATCTCACATCTACACAAGCCGACTGAAGTTCCCCATTTGGGGGTGCGTATTCATCGGGAGATTTGCAACAAGAGTTTTTGGCTAAATGTTACTGGGACATAACGCTAATTTAATTAACATTCATTTTGCGTCAGCGAATGTTTAAAATGTGTAAAAACTTCCCGGCTGATATGCTGCCGCCGCATGGCCCCCATCCGCTCATGACCGAGGAAGCATTAATTTGCATTTTGCGCATAATATAAATTAATTTGGCTTCTAATGGAAGTATTATGAAAATTGAAATTAAATTAATGCGAGAAACAAAATACCTGATAAGGAATGGAGAGAAATATTGAAGCGCTGAAAACAGATTGAAAGAAAAAAAGAATATTTTTTAAAATATCCCCTGAATCACCTTTATTTTCCTGAAATTCCATTTCAAATGGATATTTTATCAGTCATCTGTCTGCACCGGTATTCATTCATTATTTTATTTTCCAATGATTGCTGATAATGTCTATTGCTTCTCTATCCGTTTTCCATTTCAATGGTTCAACTGCAGCCAGCTCTATTATGGTTCACACCTAGCTAAGAGCCAACGATAAATTATAGCTACCTTTTAAATCAAAAACCTCCTCGACTGGCATATTAAACAGAATGTGTCATTATTTTTATGCTATATTTACAATTTACACGACATTCGTCAATTACAATTTACAGTCGAACGGCTGACGATTCTATTGATTATCCGTGGCATAAGCCAGTCACAGAGCAAAAAAAAACCTCTTTTAGTAGTGCCAGAGAACGAACGCGCCAGCGTCAGTCATTAACAGCCGTCATTTTCCTCAGTTCATTACAAAATCACAACAAAAGAAATGTAATTTCCTTAAACCATTACATTTCAATCCAAGTGGCAATTAGTCATAATTTATGTTGATAAATGATTTTTCTTTGTATTTTATTTCAGATTCTTATTCTGCGTTGGGCGTACGTACAACTTGGCGCTTGTCAATGAAAAGACGAAAATTATTGTGCAATAAATACTTATTAACAGCGATTGTTTTTTTTTTCTAAATTCATTTAAATATGTATATTTATTATTGCTTGATGTGGCGATAAAGGAGAATGACAAACTTGACACTACTTCCTTAAGGTGGAGCTTAAAAGTGAATAGGATGCAGGAATGGCACAGTGGTGCGCAAAAATTAGATTGGGAGATCACAATTTGAAATAAATCAAGTGAGGAAAAGTCAAAAGTCGGACGGGGCCGAATATATGACACCCTACCCAACTATGCGTATTTAGTAGAGTTCACGTAGCAAGAAAGTTTATACTGGGAATTTATGGGAACTAGATCATAGTAACTATAAACCAAATAACATTGCTGTATAGTGCATGATATGACTTCAATGAGGGTTAGATAAAAAAAAATATTTATTGGAGCAATACATATACCGGACCCAGTTTCACCAAATGGTAAAATTCGGTTGAATATGAAAAATTGTATTCAATTTGGGCTGATATTACATATATGGTGAGCAATAGATGTAAAATCAAATGAAGATGTATATCGAAGCTATATATAGAACTCTGAACCGATGTCGATAAAATTTAGCAGAGGTATTTTCGAGCATTATCTGATGCCCGGTATAATATATTATTGTTGTGGAGGGCATACTACGCATGTGAGGGACTTTAAACCCCAAATCTAATGAAACATATATATATATATATATATATATATATATATATATATATATATATATATATATATATATATATATATATATGTTTCATCCGATATATATATATATATATATATATGGGAGCTATAGCTATATCTGAACCAAGTTTCAGCAAATTTGATGTACTTGCTACTCGACTGAATTCCGTCGAATGTGCCAAAATTCAATTCACTTGGACTGATATTTGCCATTTGGTGCACAAAAACCAGAAATCGTATAATTTTATATATGGGGGCTATATTCAAATCTGAACCGATTTTGACAAAAATTTAAATTTATCTGATATCTGGTACCAAAGATTATTGTCGTGGATTACATGTGAAGAACTTAAAACCCCAAATCAGATGAAACATATACAGGGTGAGAAGAAACAACTGAAACCAACTTCAGACTGCTGTCATTTCTAAGCCACTCGTATTCCACTGACTGCTCATTATATTAATTACAAGCGTTCAGAAGCACTTTGGTGAGAATTTTCAAGAACAAAAGCTATTCGTGATGGAATTCAAACGTGATAGTGTGATTTCTTTATATTTGGCTGGAAAATAACAAGTGACTGGTAGCGTAGCCCGACGTGAAGGAAGTGGACGGAACAAAACAGCAACATCAGCAGAAATGGTTCGAAAAGTGAAAAAGCGACTTGATCGAAACCCGCGTCGCAGTAGCCGAAAATGTCTCGTGGGCTGATCATATCGCTATATTCCATTCGACAAATATTGAAAAATGAGCTCGGGGTAAAGCCATTGAAATTCTAAAGAGTGCAACAACTTACACCGCAGCAGAAAGAAAATAGACTCAAAAGAGCTAAAGAGTTGCTTCGCTTGGCCGAAAGTAGTGAACTGCCGAACTTGGTTTTCCGGATGAGAAAACATTTGTTGTCCAGCAGTTTGTAAACAAATAAAATGATCGTGTTTACTTGCCAAAGAGGTCAGCTGAAAATGTGCACCTTCGGTTGGCTACCAGAACTCGAGCGCCGGTCAGGGTGATGGTGTGGGCCGCCATAGCAGCCGATCAGAATAAATGCCGAAGATAATCGTGAAAATATTCTGGAGGGTGTATTAAAGCCTTGGGCACACAAAAATTTTGGCCACAGACCTTGGACATTTCAACAGGACTCTGCACCATCGCACACAGCACTCGCCACCCAAGAATTGTTAGAAAATTAGGTTCCTCGCTTAATTTCCAGCGCACAATGGCCATCAAAATCTGTGGATACCAATCCGTTGGACTATTGTGTCTGGAGTATTTTGGAAAGCAAGGTTGGCACTAAACAAATACCAAAGTGTCGATCACCTCAAGCAAGCGCTTCGCCGGGAATGGACCAAAATACCGTAGAGCAACATTCGGACAGCGTGTGACGGTTTCATTGGTCGTAAGGCCAAAAGTGACCAATTCGAACAAATCTAAACTTATTCTAAAATTTGATGCTATTTCCGACATTTTTTGCTTTCATTCGATATTAAAAAAGTAAAAATTATGGCGTTTTAATTTGTTGCAGGTTTCTTATCTCACCCTGTATATGGAAGCTATAGCTATGTCTGAGCCGATTTTCGATGTACTTGCTTCTAGAATGAATTCGGTAGCCAAATTCAGGACTTTTGGACTGATATTGTTAATTTGGTGCACAATCCTGGGGCAAAACAAATATTGTTTGGAAAATTTGGTCTCAGTCGGATATTAAAAGCGAATTGTATTTTGTTCACGGAAGTACATGGACAGACAGATGGACTAACATGCCTGAATCGACTCAGAAAGTGATTCTATGAAGATCCTCAAAAGTCTATCTCAATTCCTTTCCCCATGTTACAAGGAAATGCACAAAGACCTAATACCCTTACCACCATGTGGTATAGGATATACAAATACAGTTATTTCCCTGCAAAAATGTGATTCTTGATTTGAAACACAGAAATTTTTCAGTTTATATACTTTGCATCCCCAAAGTTGCCAATTAATCTAATTACGCCAACTTAACAAGTTGTTAATTAACGCCCATAATTTATTTTGGCCCACATGCCTACGTTCAAAATTTTCAACAATTTACACGTCAATTAAACATGCCATTATCGTGTCAATATTAATTATTTTGTTTAACACAAAAAAATATAATTAATTTAATTTATTTATTAACGAACTACCACAAGCAAAATACGGTAATAAAATTTTTATTAAATTGTTAACAACTACTGAGAATAATAACAACAAGAGCAATGCTTTTTTATCGCATTAATCAAATTTGGATTTAATAATTTGAGTTTTCACGTGCCGCAGCAATCAACCAAGGCAAGCGACCAAATATCAAGTGTTTGGATGTATGTTTTTTGGTTTACATTTTCCCCCATAATTTTTTTATGATTTATGTGCAATGGGTTGTTTTTGTGAGGAGAGACAGCAAAACTTTTTGCATATGCTATTTTACAATAAAAGGTATTATTTTATGGCCATAACTAATGATGCCTGAGGCAATAATAATTTGCAATTTAGCTAAAATTTATTGTCAATTAAAGTCGTGAAATAAAAAAAAAGAACAAAAATTTATTTATAACAATATTTTATAAGATTGATTTTAAATTTAAACAGTCTTTCGATAAGGTCTTGAGACCCCAAAGAGTTACATAATTCAAATAAATTCCAAGTCGATTTATCGACGTCAGTCTGTCCCTCTGTCTATCTTTCGAACGAATTAAGGTAAGAGGAACTCATATTTATTTTGCCAGTAGGCAGGTTAAGTTCCTAAATGGGCTATGTAGGTCCACGTTTTCATATAGCCCCCACATAACGGTACCTCCCGATATTCGGTATTTTGATGATTTTAGTGACATTATTCACCGAAATTGTTCCAAATTTGGTATTTGAAGTTCGTTATGGATACTACAGCCTAAGAGAGAAAATTGTCTGTGCAAGTCCACGTCTTCATATAGCCCCCATATAACGGTACCTTCCAATATTCGATATTTTGATGATTTTAGCGTCATTATTCACCGGAATTTTTTGAAATGACGTATTTAGAACTCGTAATGGGAACTACAGTCTGTGACAGAAAATTGTCTATGCAGGTCCAGGTCTTCGTATAGGCCCCATATATCAGTACCACCCTATATTCGGTATTTTGACGATTTTAGGTACAATACCGAAATTGTTTGAGATGTCGTATTTGAAGCCTGTAACAGAAAATTGTCTATGCAGGTGCAGGTCTTCGTATAGCTCCGATATAACGGTACCTCCCTATATACGATATTTTGATGATTTTAGCTACATTATTCACCGTTTATTTCATGTTTGGAATTTGAATATGGTAATGTCTTATGACAAACAAAGCCTATTGAGGTTCACGTCGTAGAGAACCCAATATAACGGCTATATTCGGAATTTTTAAAATTTTAATAAAATTTTTAATGGATATTATTTTTTGAAAGTTTCCAAATTCGTTCCAAATGGTATAGGGTATTCGAAGTTCGGCCCGGCCGAAATTACTGCTTTTTGACTTGTTTTCTTTATTCGCCGACGAGTACACACTGTGCTGACGTAACTCGTTACTTGGTATTGAATAAAGTAATTTCATTATACCCTCAGCTATATGGCCACAGAGGATATATATCATTTGATGTGGCCAAAATGTGCCTCATCGAACTAACAGTCCAAATTTGGTACATTGAATAAATTACCTTAAAGATCAAGAAAAGAACCTCCGAATTTGTTCAAACTTTGTTTGTTTTTAAGTGTTTGGTTAGGTTTGAAAATTGACAATATTGGCCCTCACTATTAAGTACCTCCGCCTCAAGGGGCCAAGATATAATAATAAATCTTATAAAATCTCACTGTCAAAATTATTTCTGGCTGGAGAGTTTTTTTTTTTTTTGTTTTTTTGGATATCGCTTATAAAAGACGATTCGAACATTTTCTTTTCAAACTTGCCACATGCTAATATTTTTGCCAATACAAAATCTAGTGAGGAGATGGAATACATCGCTTTACTCTTTCTGGGCAACAAGTAAGAATTTTGAACACAAACTTTTTTTATCACAATACTTTTACCAATCAAAGATCTGATGTTAATATGGAATTTATCGGTCCACTCCTTTTGGTACCTCCCCACAAGAATTCAATTGAATTATAATAACCCTTTTTCGAAAAAGTCAGCGGTTTTCTTCAACATCGTGTAATTCAGTATTAAAATAATTTATTTTCCTTTTTTAGTATTTAATATGTGCCATTACCAAACATTTGATAGAAAGGTATAAAAATTAAGACCAATCAAGCAAAATGCAGAACTATTTGCTTTTTGCAAGAGAAAACACTTTTCTAAGTAATTGGCGGACAGAAGGTACACAATAGTTCTGAATAGAAACACTTTCACAAGGATTACAGATAGACGGCTTTTAAAGGATTTCCATGGACAAAATACATTTTACCGATCTTCTAATTATGCATGTCTTATTGCTATCAATTTTAGTAAAAATCAGAAGCATTTCTTCTATTCTATTTTTATAGTCGAAATGACGTCTACGGATCTTCTATCAGTCCCATAATAGGTAGGTATTTCGATTGCTCACCATATAGACATAATATCTTGACTTCATACTCTCACATAATCCATAATTGCATTGAAAATAAAAATTACTTATCTATTATTGTAGACATTAATTGACTGGTATATGATTTAAGATAAAGAAAGAAAACCGACACTACAGCAAAGACAGCCACCATAATAAAATGCAAAATATTCTGTTCGGCCGTCTGTCTGCTTGATTGTCTGAGAATTAGACACACCATTTAACAACTGGTTTTTGACATTGGTAATTTTTATACCCTACATCACAAGCTGGTCAGGGTATTATGTGTTTGTGCATTTGTTTGTAACAGGCAAACGAAAACGAGGTAGACCCATAGTTCCTTTTGATGATATGCCTAGAATCACATTCTGAGTCGATTAATGCATGCCCGTCCGTCTGTCCGTCCGTCTGTTCATGTATTTTTGTAAACAAAGTACAGTTCGCATTTATTACCCGATCAAGATGAAATTTTGCACAAATCATTTGTTTGGCCCAAGGAAGAACCCTATTGAAATTGGAGATAATCGGTCAAAATTTAGATATAGCTTCCATATATATCTCCGTCCGATTTGCCTTTTATTGTGCACCAAATGTGTGATATCAGGCCGAATGGTATGTAATTTTGTACATACAAGCAGATTAGGCCTGAAAATAAGTATGTCAAATTTTATCGAAATCGGTTCAGATATAGCTATAGCTCCCATATATATTGTTCATCCGATTTGTTTTTTTTTTTTGTCCTCCGCAGCCGTAATATGCACTCTGTAACAACAATATTTTGGGAAATATATCAAATACAACTCAGAAATACCTTTGCTAAATTTTATCGAGATCGGTTCAGATTTGGATATAGCTTCCATATATAACTTCGTCCGATTTACCTTTTATTGTGCACCAAACGTCTAATATTTAGCCATGGGGGATGAAATTTGGCACTTACGACCGAATTGAGTCTAGAAGCTATTATGTCAAATTTGGTGAAGATCGGTTCAGATATAGCCATAGCTCCCATTTGTGTATTTGTTACCCACAGCCGTAATATGCACTCCGTAACAACGATATTCAGGGAAATATATTAAATACAGCTCAGAAATATCTTCGCCAAATTTTATCGAGATCGGTTCAGATTTGGATATACATCCCATATATATCTTTATCTGATTTCAAATTAATTTTGCACCAAATGGACAATACAAGTCCGAATTTAAAAGATACAAAATGCTTCGGCATTTTTAGTCTTTTAAACTTTATATTATAATTATAGCGTGTATGATTGAATACTCCCATAAAAACTTTCAATTGTTATGTGGAGCTCTACCAAATTAGCAAAGTGGTGTAGGGTATCACAAAAACGGCCCCGCCCGACTTTAAGACTTTCTTTACTGGTTTTCTTTGTTTTGTATTTATTTATCATGACATGTAAGCAAACAATTAACACTTTTTATGTAAACGTTTATAACGGTTATTTTTCACAAGGAAATTTTGTAAAATAAATGACAACAGCAATTTACAACAATAATAAAAAAATTATAAATAAGTAAAATAAAAAAACAAAATAAAAAAAATCACCAATGCGGAAAACAAACAGAATAGTAATTCAAACAAAACACGCATAAATGAAGTCATGCAAATTTATATCAACTTTTTTGTTAACACTTTGATGGGTGAGAGAAATTTAAAAAAAAAAAAAACATTATTTGAATTAAAAACAAATTTAAAAATGTTATCGCAAAAACTCAAAAAAATGCTTTAGACGGTCCTTAGCAAACTCCCCTTACAATTAATGTAAACTCCTACAAGGGTTAAAGCTCCAAACATATGATAAATATTTGTTGTAAAGGTGAAAGACCCCAAAATTGCAAATAAATTTGTTACAAACACACAACAACAATGAGATATAAAAAAAAAAAACATAAAAGAAACAAATAAACGTAACTGATTTCCAGACAGACAGACGTCGTTCTACCTAGACAAAATAAAAACCCCTATTGATGCTTGGCAAAGCTGTTTTATACTACTCTTATTCTTGCTTTTGTTCTATTGATTTAACAGACACAGCGATACTGACTTAACAAATGATTGTAGCCACAAAAACAACAACAAAATCCAAATTAAAAAACGTTTTAATAGACGAGGTGCTATAATTGTCGACACACACAGAAATTAAAATGCTTGTTGGGGTTTGCTCCCAATTACAGCGTTTTTATTTTTGTATTATCACACCCGTTGTATTTTTATTCATTTCTTTCTTCTCTGTTTTCATTTTGTCTTAGCAAATTCTTGGTCTTTTTTTATAGGTTGTTATTGTTGCGTTTTTCATTGTCGTATTTTGTGGTTGATTTGAAATGATAGAAACATTTTGTAATATGACATCATTGTGGGATCGAAAAATCAAATGAGTATTGAATGCTTTCTTGATTTATCGAACCCCCCTGGCCACCCTTCAACCATACAGAACGAACAATATTTTATAAATTGTAAGTTATGTGAATGATATGCAAATTATCAAATCGCTCAAAAAATAATGATAATAATAATAAAAAAACATTAAAAATAATAAAAAATAATAATAATTATTATTATTTATTTTAATTAATTTTAAGTATATGTAATTTTAATATATAAAAGAGTAGAAAACAAGTAAAATAGTATCAGTCGGTTTTGCCGACAGATGTATACCCCCAGCCTTGAGTTATGAACGTGACAGATTTGGACTATATCGACTACTTCTTGTACTTTATATGAGATAGGTGCACAATTTTGGAAATATGCGTCAGGTAACAGATATAGCGGACCGAAGTATTCCATTTTCCACTTCATCTAATACAGATAATTTATATTGGTATGTGCAAAATTTGAATATTCGTATCCAATTTTATGCGAAATCATAAATTTCGACAAATTACACATTCATATCAGAATACTGGTTAAGAGAAATATTTAGATATAACAAGTTGTTAAGAATCATCGACTTGTTTCGCCAGTTATGACAATTATAAGTTGGCAGATCTTGTGTTGATGAAAATATTGAGAAGCTCCAAGTCTGGATAGAATCGGATGTTAATTTTGCGTTTTATGAGCTTCGTGGATACTCAAAATTTTGATCCTTTGTGGGGGAGGTACCAGAAGAAGTGGACCGATATATCCCATCTTCACACCAGATCTTGAGAAATAATGGGACGTGTGTAATATGAAGAGAACCGGATGTTTATTTCGGATTCTTTCCTCGTTTTGATTATTCAAAACTGTCATCCTTTGTGTGGGAGGTACCAGAACGAATGGTCCGATTTCTACCATCTTTATAAAAGATCTTGCGTTTATAAAAATATTGAGACGTACTAATTCTGAATGGAATCGGATCTTAATTTAGTGTTTTAAGAGCTTGATCGATATTCAAAATTTCGACCTTTTGTGGGGAAGGTACTTGATGGAGTGGACCGATATTATCCATTTTTGCATCTGATCTAGAACTGACGTAAATATCAGGATTTGCAAAGTTGGAACATAGTCGGATTATCGATTCTCTTTCTGTGCAGAAAATATATATTTTATTTGAAAATCTCGATCATTTGTGTGGGAGGTACCAGAAGGAGTGGACCGTTATATTCCATCTTAACACCTGACCTTGGGGTACATTAAATATTGGGATGTGTGAAATTTGAAGACAATCGGACTCTTACATCAATTGTATGAGAGTTTTAATTATTGAAAATATTGACCCTTTGTGGGGGAGGTACCAGAAGGAGTGGACCGATCTTGTCCATTTTCACACTAAACCTAGTACTGACGCAAATATTACGACTTGCAAAGTTTGAGCAAAATCGGATTATCGCTTCTCTTTCTGTGCAAAAAATATATATTTTTTTCAAATGTCGACAATTTGTGGGGGAGGTACCAAAAGGAATGGACCGATATATTCCATCTTAACATCAGACCTTGGGTTAACATAAATATTGGCATGTGTGAAATTTGAAGACAATCGGACTCTTATATCACAGTTTATAAGAGATGTAATTATTCAAAATTTTGACCATTTGTGGGGGAGTTACTTGATGGAGTGGACCGATATTGTCCATTTTCACACTTGACCTAGCACTGACTCAAATATTATTGGAGCAAAATCGGATTACCGTTTCTCTTTATGTGCAAAAACTAAATTTTTTGAAAATTTCGAACTTTTGTGGGGGAGGTACCAGAAGGAGTGGACCGATATTGCCCATCTCCGAACTCGATCTAAGTTTGAGAAAAATATTACGATGTACCAAGTTTGGGCCAAATCGGATACTCCCTTCGAGAGTTATCGTGTGCACCAGCCAGCCAGACAGACGGACGATCGGACGGTAATCGCTAGATCGACTCCAAATGTTCTGAAACGGATTTGGTCCAAAGAGACCTAGGGTCTAAAACCGTTATTTCGACTAGGCACGTTTTGGCCGTATAAAATGATATATACCCTCTGTAGCAATATGGCTGAGGGTATAAAAACTGCCTTACCTAGAATCAACGTCCAGGCGAAATGGCTGAAGCTAGAATCTGGAAATTTTGCATGGGTATCTATATTGGTGCGTTGGCTGGGCTTATGGAAAATCGTACTAAAATGGTACGAAAAGTACTAAAATTTTAATACTTTGTATTAGACAAACAAAAAGAGCTAAACCAACGGATTTTTGGAAATTCGATATTTAGAGTTACGAAAAATGTTAAAATGGCAATAGAGATGAAACAGGTCAAATAGCAGTAAGTTCGGCCGGGCCGATCTTTGAATACCCTCCACCATTTGGAATGGATTAGGAAATTTTCAAAAAAAAAAAATAATAATAAATAAAATCCAGTAAAAATTCTGTTGACATCTTAAAAATACCGAATATCGGAAGGTGCCGATGTATGGGGGATACACGATATTGTGGACTTGTATAGAAAAATATATTTCTGGGAGAAAAGTACTCACAAAGAAGTCCTTGTGCAGAATTTCAGTCAATTCCGTTGAAAAATGTGGCTAAAACCGATGGTATGGGGGATATACAATATTGTGGACTTATATAGAAAAATATATTTCTGGGAGAAAAGTACTCACAAAAAACTCCTTGTGCGGAATTTCGGCCAATTCCGTTGAAAAATGTGATGTTTGAAACCATCAAAACATCGAATATTGGGAGGTACCGTCCTATGGGGGGCTAAAGTACTCACAAAGAAGTCCTTGTGTAGCCCAGAATTTTAGACAATTCCATTGAAAAATGTGGCTAAAATCATCAAAAGACTGAATATTGGGGGGCTTCGTTATATGGGGGCTATACGATATCATGGACCGATATAGCCCATCATTGAACATGACCTTCCTGCACACAAAAGACAGACCTGTGCAAAATTGTAGCTTCCTATCTTAATTCGTTTTGACTGTAGCGTGATTACAGCAGACGGACGGACAGGGCTAAATCGTCTTGAGAATATTGAGGTCTCTGATCAAGAATATATACACTTTGTTGGGTCAAAAATTATTATTTCGATGAGTTACAAACGGAATGACGAACTTAATATACCCTCCATACTATGTATGGTAGAGAGTATAAAAACTTGAAATTCGGTGGGAAAGGTTGGAAAGATAGATTGATATATGAAGGTGGTTTTGGTTGGTATCTGGGATTAAAATGTGTACGAAAGGTACTGAATGGTACAATATTTTGGTAATGGTTGAAGGGATAGAGCAAAAATTCTGAAATGTGATATTTTGATTACTGATGGTATCTGTGTTTGAGTGCGTCCTGTATTTGTACGAAAAGTGCTAATTGGTAGTAAATTTGGTATTGGGTGAAGGGATAGAACTGAAATCCTGCAATTTGAAATGCTTGTCTTTTTTGGCGTCCTATATTTGTACGAAAAGTACAAAACGGTGCTAAATTTTGCATTGGGTGATGGGATAGGGCTAAAATCCAGGAATTTTAAAAGTTATGTCTCTGTTGGCGTCCTATATCTGCACGAAAAGTACTAAATAGTGCTATTTTTTCTATTCGGTGAAAAGATTGGCCTGGAATCCTCAAATTTGACATTGAGGTCTCTGTTGGTATTTGGAATTCAGACATGGAAACATTTTTGAAAATGTGTACTATAATTGTACGAAAAGTACTGAACAGTGCCACATTTGGTATTGAGTGCATCTATAGAGGCGGAAACCAGAAAATTGCTATTGAGTTATCTCTCTTGGCATCTGGTGTTGAGATATGGAGGTGATTTTGAAAATATGTACTATAGTTGTACTAAATTTGTCAATGGAGGAAGTTACACAGCTTGAATACAGAAATTTGATATTAGAGTCAACGTTGGTATCTGAGGTTAAGATGTGGAGATTATTTTAAAAATGCGTACTATAATTGTTCGAAAAGTACAAAATTTGGTATTTGGCGAAGGGATAAGGTTAGAATCCTAATGGAATGGTTTTACTAATATTCTATTCGGTAAACTTTAAAATGAAAATTTTGGGAGAATTTTTGTTGTAAAAGATAAACATTTTCCTAATATTTTTATTCCGGAAAATTAAAACGTACGATGTATGGAGTTTCTATCAAGAGATCTTGTCAAACTCAACAAATAATGCATTTTTAGTACTAAAACGGCCTAGCATGAACTGGATTTTTCGCTGACCATTATTATAGAATCCTGAAAATTGGTGAAGATGTAGCTTAGAGCCAGGAGACGGACATAGGGTAATATTTATTCCGTAAGTGTACTAATAGTACTAAAAGACATTAGTAGTCGAATTCGTTGTTTTAATCAAACGCACAAAATTTTGAAACGATGCTAAATTTGGATTTGGGTGAACGGAAATATGAAATGTGCATACTTTGGTCCCCGTTGGTGTATAAAGTTGAGATTTGAAGGTGGTCTTGGAAATATGTGCTTCAAAGTTTGAAAATTACAAAATACTACTAAATTTGATATATGAGCGGGAAATCTGAAATTTTGTATTCGAGCAACTTTTGGTGAGGTGTGATTGGTAATAGGGGGGTGGTAGATTTTAAAAACGTACCAAACACTACGAAAAGTACTAAATTGTATTACATTTGATGTTTAGGGAAGGAATAGAGCTGAAAATCAGATATTCGGAATGATGGTCCTTGATTCGACCTCCAGCGTTTAGGCAAGGCCTATACCAAAATGTATCCGAACAATGTTAAAAAAATTAAGAAAAGGTCGAACATTTATGCAATTTTTTTCATCATTGCCAACTTAGATGGTATTTAATCATAATGGGTCAGATCCTTTACTACCTACCCCTACATTTGCGCAATATTCTGCAAAAAAAAAAAATTTTAGCTAACAAAATTTTTTCTGAGTGTATCCAAGAGATGAACTCACATTGGCGCTCTTTGCCCCCAGAACAAAAAAAAAACCTTTTTGAATTTATCTAACACCCTCCAGGAGGCAAAAACTCTTTTTTTATGGCACCACATGAATAGTGGCGTAACGAACGAACGAAAACATACATTATCTTCATACATGTTTACAATTATGGTAAAAATATCTTGATGAGAAATCATTATTAATTGCGTTCATTCTTGTCCATAATTATTTCACTTCAAAAAAATTGTTTATGGTTCAAGACAGATTTATGAAAAAAAAATCCATCACGTTAACGAGCAAAAAGATAATTAAAACCAAATAAAAGAATCAACTTGAATGCGTGCGAGTCTGTGTGGGAATCGTGGTGGAATGTTCGGCTTAGAATTCTAAAGTGTTCGAGGTATTGATACTATGTGGCGCTCAAATCAAGTGGCAATGCAATTGCAATTTATCGTATTTTTTGTTGTTGTAATAAAAAATACAGATTTTGTACCGCCACCAAAGCTAACACGTACTTATGAAAATAAATGTCACTGGAGAAATGAAATGCGGAAATGATTCGCACTCGTTACAAATAAAACGAAACATGCTCTTGGCATTTTAAAAATGCTTAAAGGGAAGATTTTTATTATTAAGAATAATTTAAATATATGTTTTACTATCATTGTCACAGAAGACATATCTTTTGGAGAAATAAAAGACGGATGAAAAAAGAGGGATTTAAAGGTATTAGGAGTACATCTATCACTAAATTAAAACAATAGTTTGATGATGAAAAATTCCCTTGGAAAATATAAAGTCTAGGAAACTTCCTTTGAACTATATTAAACACTGGTGGCATTTGAATTACTTATCTGCTTTAAATTATACATTTATTTGTCGAACATACCTGCAAAGAAGAAAATAAAAAAAAAAAACAATTAGAAATTTTAATATATAAATAAGAAAAAAATATACAAATAAACTTTTAATACAAAACAAGTAAAACTACTTAAAAAGTCGTAAGTTCGGCCGGGCCGAACTTAGAATACCCTCCACCATTTGGAACGAAACTGGAAATTTTCAAATGATAAAATCCTTAAAAAATTCTCTTTAAATTTTAAAAATACCGAATATAGCCGTTTTACTGGGGTCTATACGACGTGGATCTACATACGTATTGTTGGACATAAGCCATTACCATATTCAAATTCGAAAATTTGAAATAAACGGTGAATAATGTAGCTAAAGTCTTCAAAATATCGAATATAGGGAGGTACAGTTATATCGCTGTGCGAAGACAATTCTCTGCCATAGGCTGTAGCATCCATTACGAACTTCAAATACGACATCTCAAACAATTTCGTTGGGTATTGTACCTAAACTCGTCAAAATACCGAATATAGGTAGGTACTGATATATGCGGCCTATACGAAGACCTGGACCTGCATAGATAATTTTCTGTCCCAGACTGTAGATCCCATTACGAATTCTAATTACGTAATTTGAAACAATTCCGGTGAGCATTAACGATAAAATCATCAAAATACCGAATATTAGGTATATGGGGGCTATACGAAGACGTGGACCTGCACAGACAATTTTCTGTCATAGGCTGTAGTATCCATTTCGAATTTCAAATACTAAAGTTGAAATAAATCCGGTAAATAATGTCGCTAAAACCATCAAAATACCGAATATCGGGAGGTACCGTTATGTGGGGGCTACATGAAAACGTGGACCTACATGGCCCATTTACGAACTTAATCTGCCTACTGGAAAAATAAACACGTGTGCACAATTTTAGCCATCTATCTCAATTCGTTCGAAAGATAGCGTGATTACAACAGACAGACGGACAGACAGACAGACAGACACCTGGGTCTGACATGAGTATATCGAGGAGTTACAAACGGAATGACAATATTAATATACCCTCCTGGTGGAAGATATAAAAATTATATAATAGGTCATTAATATAGAAGACATTTTAATGGTCATCTCCGGAACTACATAGGTTTGTTATAGATATATGGCTCTATAAAAATTTTGCAGGTCGTCAATGGAATATGGTCCTTTTAGAAGTTTTTTTTATAGCCAGAAAGCCTTCTGTTGGTTTTCAGAATACGATCTTCGATCTTGTATATACAGGAGTCTTGTAAAAGACGAATTTTGTCTATAGAAGAGCAAAAATCGTCTTCTGTATGTAGAAAGCCGTATCACCGATATAATTCTGATTTCAGAAAAAGGTGTGACAATAATGGTCATGGACTATTTGTGTGATTTGATCATACAAAAAAATATATATTTTTTTCAGTTTCATTTCGATAGTGCATGAGAAGGGTCTAATTATCATTTCCGGACCACTTATATTTAATTTTTCCATAATTATCTCAATACCTTAAATATTTTTTACGTCATTCGTACTATCTTTATACCCTACAACACTATGTGTTGGGGGTATTATAAGTTTGATTTGGCCAAAAATTATGTAACACCTCGAAATATTGGTTTCCCACATAGGAAAGTATATATGGATCTTCCTAGCTCGCCGAGCTGAGTCGATCTAGCTATGTATGTCCGTCCGTCCGTCTGTCCGTCTGTCCATGTTAATTTGTAATCACTCTACAGGTCGCAATTATGGCCCGATCTTCACGAAATTTAAAATGTAGGTGGGGTTAATGTCAGAATAGAACCCTATTTCTTTTGGAGATGATCGCCAAATGTTTAGGGGTTGAAATGGACCAAATACTGAAAAAAATGTCGGATTTTGCAGTAGCTATACAGGTCGCAATTATAGACCAATCGACGCGGAATTTCGCATGTAGCTAGAGTTTAGGGCGGGGAAGAAGCCTACCAATTTGGGTGGTCATCGGATTATACTTAGCGGGTAAAATAGACCATATCTTTTGTATTGAAAAAATTCAAAAATTTTTCATTAAACCGCGAATATTTTAAATCCCGGCGAAATCACAAAGCCATGACAAGGGTACTTCTGATCTTTACATTGATGTTAACATCCAACAAATCGGATATATAGCAAAATATTTGCGATATATATGCCTATCAAAGAAGATAGGCTTAAAAGATCTCATATATGTCGAGAACGGCTGAACTGATTTCAACAGTTCTCATTAATTCAGAATGGCCTCTTGGCAGGAAAGAAAAAACGTCTGAAAAAATCGCATAAAAATATCTCTCTAAAGATGAAAATATTGATTTTGTAAAATTGTCTCATATTTTTTCAATTTTGTCATATTTTTGGCATATTTTCATTTTGAATTAAACATTTGGTAATATTTCTACAGCTAACAAAACTAAGTAGTTAGGATATCAGGATATCATATACAGATCGCATTTATGACCCGATCCTTACGAAATTTTGCATGGAGATAAGATGAGGGTCAGAATAGAAGCCTACTCTTTTTGGAGATGATCGCCATATATTTAGGGGTTGAAATAGACCAAAAAACTGCAAAATTGTCAGCAGGTCGTAATTATCGCCCGATCCTCTGGCACATTTGAATGGGGGTTACTGGACATTGCAAAAGCCAAGCAGTTTTGGATGGCCATCCAAAAATATTCAATGTGTGAAATAGTTTGTCAACTTTTGTAGAAAAAATACGAAAATGTCCATTCCAGTGACTTTTTGGAGAATTCACAAATACAGGAAAGACGCACTTCTAACTATTTCGTTAACGCTGATTTCGTTGAAGAATGCAGTCAAATGTCTGTATCTCATATAGATGCGTTTCAGTCAAAAACCAATAATAAATGTTAATCTTTTGCCACTTCTGAGAGATTATAGGTCTTTGGGAAATATTGGTTCCAGATCTAGGAAGACCATTTACGTTCAACATCTACCAATAAATTGGAAATGAGCAAATTAGTTTAAGTTGCTATTATTCGAAAATTAGAGAACGAAACCTGATGGTTTTCTTTTATTATTTGTCACAATATCTTGTGCAATTCTTTCGAGTATCTCGCCTATATAAACTGTATCGTTTATTATAGTGTTGTAGGGTATTCAACGGTCGGCCCCGCTCGACTGTAGCCTTTGCTTACTTGTTTTTAAAATAATTTATGGTTTATTTAATAGTACAAATATAAGAACGATTATTTTTTAGTCAAAATATAAATTTCTACGAGAAACCATTTTCGAAGACTCTTCAAAAAATATTCTTTAAAAGGTGAACGTCTCGAAAGCACTTCAAAAAATATTCTTAAAAAAATCCCTCGTTTTCAAAGAAAAATTTTTTCAAAAGTCCACGTCTCTTCAAAAAATATTCTTTAAAAAATCCAGATTCTTCAAAGAAAAATTCTTAAAAAAGTCCACCTCTTGAAAGCTGTTCTAAAAACATGCTTTGAAAAATCCATGCTCTTCAAAGAAAAATTCTTTCAAATGTCCATGTGTGGAAAGCTCTTCAAAAAATATTCTTCAAAAATCCAAGTTTCGAAGGCTCTTAAAAAAATATTCCTTAAAAAATCCAAGACTCGAAGTTTTTTCAAAACATATTCTTTAAAAAAAACACGAATATGAACACGAAAATAAAATTAAAAAAAAACAGGTAAAAAAGCTGTAAGTTCAGCAGGGCTGAACTTTGAATGCCTCCACCATTTGGTACGAATTTAACAATTTAAAAAAAAAAAATTAAAATCCGTTAAAAAATCTGTTAAAATCCTAAAAATACCGAATGTAGCCTTATTTTAGGAACAAGCAACGTCGTGGACCTACATAGACAACTTTTGTCACAAGCTATTACAATATTCAAATGCGAAACTTGAAAAAAAAATATCTGTTTATAATGTAGCTAAAATCATCAAAATACAGAATATCGGGAGATACATGGGTGTTATAAAACGTGGACCTGCAGAGACAATTTTCTATTATAGGCTATAATATCCATTACAAATTTCAAATGCGAAATTTGAAATAATTCCGGTAAACAATGTCGCTAAAATCATCAAAATACCGAATATCAGGGGGTACCGTTATATGGGGGCTATACAAAGACGTTGGCCTGCACAAACAATTTCCTGTCATAGGCTGTTGTATCCATTACGAACTTAAAATGCGAAATTTGAAACAATTCCGGTAAACAATGCCGCTAAAATCATCAAAATACCGAATGTCGGGGGATACCGTTATATGGGGGCTATACGAAGATGTGGACCTGCATAGACAATTTTCTGTCATAGGCTGTAGTATTCATTATGAAATTCAAATACCAAATGTGAAATAGTTCATGTAAATAATGTCGCTAAAATCATCAAAATACCCAATATCGGGAGGTACCCTTATATGGGGGCTATACCAAGACGTGGACCAACATGGCTCATTTTCTGCCTTAGGATGTAGTATCCACTACAAACTTCAAACACCAAAATTGAAACAAAATCGGTAAATAATGTCGCTTAATTCATCAAAATACTGAATATCGGGTGGTACCGTTATATGGGGACTATACGAAAACGTGGACCTACATGGCCCATTTTCAATACCAAAAGTCCTGGAGACATAATACATATTTGAGTAAAATTTGATCAACCTACTTCATTTCGTTCGGAAGCTAGAGTGATTTCCACGGACGGACAGACGGACGGACGGACATTGATAAATCGACTTAGAATTTTATGCTGATCAAGAATATATATATACTTTGTGGGGTCTAAAATGTATATTTCGAGGTGTTACAAACGGAATGACAAACTCAATATGCCCTCCATACTATGGTGGAGGGTACAAAAACAACAAAATATTTCTCACTGTGTTGAGAGAGGTAAAGAAACACTTTTATTTCGAAACAAATACAATAACAAAATAATTTTGAATTTCTCTGCCTAAATTAAACCTCAATAATTTTTCTCCTAAATTTGTTGAAAAAGATTTTCTATTCGCTTTATTTAAGCCTTAATGACCTCCACGGCTTTCCTGGTTGCCAGCACTAAATCATCCAACACGCAGCAAGGTTATCATAATTATTGTTAAATTACAAAACCCTTGTCGTTTGTGGGTCAAAGGACAATGCAATTTATTGTTGTGATGACGTTTCGTTTTCTCACTCAGCTTCTTTGATTGTTTACGCTTACATTTAATTTTCGAAAGTGCAATGTGCAAAGCCAACCAACATTCACTCTCAAAGGACATAAAACAGAGCAAAAATAAAGCAAGGTCCAAAAAAATGGCAAAAAAAAAACTATGGAAAAGGAAAGTTATTACGAAAGCAAATAATGGTACTATTCACAAACGGTTCTCTTTTCATTTTAGCTTTCAATTTGAAATGTCAGCAAACAGGCAACAAAGGACAAGCAGCAGCAGCGGCAGAACAAGAAGATAAACATGAAGAAGAAGCAGCTGCAGCATAGCATGGCTCTTGTAAACTGTTCTCAGATGTCCTTTTTGTGTGTTGAAATTGTGCAATTTATGCCAACAATTCCAAACACTTATGGCAAAATGCATTTAAGTCAGTCAGTTATCGTTGCGTAACCAAACCCCTCGCCATCAGCGTAACCATCCGCCAGCAACAACATCATCATTAACAAAAGACTCCACTTGTTGTTGCTCTGCACAGCACTGCACTGCAATTACAGAGAGCTAACATAAGAGCTGAGTATGTGTGTGTGTGTGATGTGTGTACTCCGCAATTGCCACACAATGACGCCAAACTCTCTCCCTCCTTCCCCCCAATGGAGGAGAAATTGCAGATGCGGTTGCTAGATTTAGATTTATATGCTTGTTGCCCTTATTCGAAGTAGTCATCGTCGTCGTCGTCGTCACCGTCACCGTCGTCTTCGTCATTGCCGTTGTCAAGGTGCACCATCCAACACTTATATCAACATATACGAAGAGTCCCTGTTAAATGTCATATAATGTCGTTTTTCACAAAGATACAGCTTGGTTGGAGTTAAAGACGCCACATACGCAGCAGCCTCAATTGTTCGTGTTGTTGTTTAAACGTCTAGGTTGCTTCTAGTCTATCATCGGTGTGTTTCTCCCACAGGTGGAGTTGTTCATTTTGTGCAGCAAGGATGGTTGGTATCTACTTGAACGGGCATGTGAGTCAGTCTTTTGCCCATAAGCCTCCTCCTTTAATGAGCAAACAAATTGCATTTAAAAGTCCCAGTATTTGGTGCACACTTTGCTTAAGAAAAATTCTATTGATGCGCATTAACTGAGGCATTACAGAGACAAAGGATGCATTTTTATTTTCAAGGGCTCAGAGCTAAAATGGCGGATGTTTTAGAACATATTTTTCTGAAACAATAAATTTAATATTTTTTCTATTTTGTATTGATATTAATAAAATAATAAAGTAGCTGACTGACTGCCTATGACTATTCATTGACGCCCAGACGAAAGGGCTGAAGTTAGAATCTTGAAATTCGAAGGGTCACCATTGGTCCAAAGGCGTCAAATTGAATTGGGTTTTTGAAAATTCGCACTAGAACGGCATGAATAGTACTAAATATGATACGACGAACCAGGCAACAAGAACTTTTAAATTTGCAATGAGGGTCATTACTGAAGTGTATGATCGATGTAATTGTACAAAAATTACTAATATGTACTATATTTGGTACCTTTTCCGTTAAGAGCTAAAAACTTGAAGTTTGGAGTGGGAATAAAATTCGAAGAGTAGGGTCGATTTAAAGAGGGAATTTGGCAGTGTGTACATATGTGTATGAAAAGTACTTAACGGTACTAAATTTGGTAAAATTCGAATTTGGGGAAATAAATAAATCTGGAATATTGAAATTTGAAATTAACATTACTGGCAGAGAGTAGGGTTGAAATATGGAGTTAATTTCCGAATTTGTACTTAGGTGCACAAAAAGTACTAAATGGTATACATTTGGTATAATTTCGATTTGGGTGAACCGATGGAGGTGAAACGCTACAATTTGGAAAAAACAAGTAAAAAATCTGAATACCCTCCACCATTTGGAACGAATTTGGCAATTCTAAAAAAAATCTGTTAAAATCTTAAAAATACCGAATGTAGCCGTTATATTAGAGTCTATATGACGACATGGACCCGCATGGGTAAATTTTATCATAAGCCATTACAATATTCAAATGCGAAACTTAAAAAAATCGGTGAATATTGTAGCTAAAATCATCAAAATACCGGATATGGGAAGGTACCGTTATATGGGGCAATACGAAGACGTGAACATGCACAGACAAATTTCTGTCTAAGGCTGCAGTATCCATTACGAACCTCAAATACCGAGTTTGAAACAATTCCGGTGAATAATGTCGGAAAAATTATCAAAATACCGAATATCGGGAGGCACCGTTATATGGGGGCTATATGAAGACCTGCACAAACAATTTTCTGTCTTAGGCTGTAGTATCCATTACGAATTTGAAATACCAGAATTGAAACAATTCTGGTGAATAATGTCGCTAAGATCATCAAAATACCGAATGTCGGGAGGTACCATTATATGGGGGCTATACTAAAACGTGGACCTACATGGCCCATGTTCAATACCAAAAGTCCTGCAGACATAATATACATTTGAGTAAAATTTTATCAATCTACTTTAATTCGCTTGGAAGCTAGATAGATTTCCACAGACGGACGGACATGCTGAATCGACATAGAATTTTTCCTGATCAAGAGTATGTATACTTTGTGGGGTCTAACATTTATATTTCGAGGTGTTACAAACGGAATGACAAACTTAATATACCCTCTATACTATGGTGGAGGGTATAAAAATATTTCAGTTTTCTCTCCACGTAATAATCATAAGGTGTTAATTGCCTGCGAAGATTCATCTTTGGGGCCAGAATTTCATTTTTAACTTTTAATATATATTCCCCTATATATGACTGAATCATTCTCACAGACTTCCTTCTTAATTTCAAGATCTTCTTCAACTCTTTAGTTGCAACATTAAAAGTTCACCTTGTGACAACTCAATCTTTGACAGTGTGAAAATCATCCGAGCTTGTTATCTTATCCTCATCTACATTTCCATCTCCATAAAGTTGTCAACGTCGGCGAGTTGGCGTTTGACAGAGAAGATTCCTTTTTATTTGCCAGCTCGTGTGACACTTACAAAGTGCTGCAATTATGTTGACAAAGTGTTGCTGTTATATTTTCCACAATTGCATTTCAGTTCTAATGCACTTACCACTCGCTTCTGACTGTTTGTCTGCGTGATTCCTCCATCTCTCTCTATTCCATCGTTCACCAAACATTCAAACAGCACAGGAGTGCCAGTGGTAGAAGCACTACTATATCATCGTGAGAAACATATGAAAATGTTTTAAAATCAAAGTTAAGAAAAGATATGGGAAATGTCATGGGAAAAATAAGAGAACTGGAGAATAAAATTTATTATAATTGGCATGCTGGGGACCCCACCCCTGTATGTAGTTTCAATGAAGTATAATATTTGTTATTTTCCTACAACTAAAAGAGCTTGAGAATAAGACGTAAGAATAAAGGGGGCCTTAAATATGCTAGATATTTCCTTCCTTTTTATACCATACTATCTCAATAGTACCATCCATTAATGTCCTACTGACTGCATGTTGTAAATAATCATAAACGCATTTATGTGTATCTTTTATTTTAAGTTGGAAATAAAATACAATAGACAACTTATTTACAAACAAACATATAATTCTGTTGATTTAAATGTTTGTTAAACTTTGACCTAAAAAAACAATGACAATCTGAATAGGAAAAATCTGTCAATTAAAAAAACTATGCACAAGCAGTCATGGGCGTACGCTGGGTATATAGGGAAAATTGAATAATACTGGGTTTTAGAAAAATCCTCAATAATTGTTAAACGATGATTTTTTTCTTTTTTATACCCTCTACCATGAAGGGTATATTAACTTTGATTTAGCCATGTCCGTCTGTTTGTCCGTCTGCCTGTCTGTTGTAATCACGCTATCTATCGAACGAATAGAGATAGAAGGCTAAAATTTTGCACACGTGTTTATTTTTCCAGTAGGCAGGTTAAGTTCGCAAATGGGCCATGTAGCTCCACGTTTTCATATAGCCCCCATATAACGGTACCTCCCAATATTCGGTATTTTGATGATTTTAGCGACATTATTCACCGGAATTGTTTCAAATTTGGTATTTGAAGTTCGAAATAGATACTACAGCCTAAGGCAGAAAATTGTCTGTGCAGGTCCACGTCTTCGTATAGCCCCCATATAACGGTACCTCCCTATGTTTGGTATTTTGGTGATTTTAGCGTCATTTTTCACCGGAATTGTTTCAATTTACGTATTTAGAGTTCGTAATGGGAACTACAGTCTGTGACAGAAAATTTTCTATGCAGGTCTAGGTCTTCGTTTAGGCCCCATATATCAGTACCTCCCTAAATTCGGTATTTTGACATGTTTAGGTACAATACTCACCGAAATTGTTTGAGATGTCGTATTTCAACTTCGTAATGGATGCTATAGCCTGTGACATAAAATTGTCTATGCTGGTCCAGGTCTTCGCACAACTCCGATATAATGGTACCTCCCTATATACGATATTTTGATGATTTTAGCTACATTATTCACCGTTTATTTCAAGTTTCGAATTTGGCAAACAATGCCTATGTAGGTCCACATCGTATAGACTCCAATATAACGGCAATATTCGGTATTTTTAAAATTTAACAAAATTTTTTAAGGATTTTATTTTTTTTTTTTTTAATTTCCAAATTCGTTCTAAATGGTTGAGGGGTATTCAAAGTTTGGCCCAGAACAATTTTAAATAAATAACAGATTATATAATAATAAGAAAACATATGCAACTAACTTCGGACTGCTATAGTTTCTAACTCATTCGTCCGACAGTTGTTAAAATTATTCCAGTGACAGCTCATTATATTGTTTACAAGCGTACAAAAGCATTTTGGTGAGAATCTTCCAGAAAAAAAAAGTTATTCGTGTTGGAATTCAAGCGTGATAGTGTGATTTCTTTATATGTGGCTGGAAACCCACAAGTGGCTGTCGTTAGAGCACTCCAGCATTAAAATGTGAATAAATCGTTTGTGTCTCGTACCATCGCTCGTTCCGTGATATTGGTAGCGTAGCCCGACGTCAAGGAAGTGGACGGAAGAAAATAGCAACATCAGCAGAAATGGTTGGAAAAGAAAAAAAAAGCGAGTTGATCGAAACCAACGTCTCGCAGTGGCCGAAAAATGGCCCGTGAGTTGAATATATCGCAATATTTCATTCGGCAAATATTGAAAAATGAGCTCGTGGTAAAGCCATTAAAATTACCAAAAGTGCAAGAATTTACACCGCAACAGAAAGAAAATAGACTCAAAATAGCTAAAGAGTTGCTTCGCTTGGCCGAAAGTGGTGAACTACCGAATTTGGATTTCTCCGTTGAGAAAACATTCGTTGTCCAGTAGTTTGTAAGCAAACAAAATAATCCTGTTTACTTCCACCTTCGGTTGGCCACCAGAAGTCAAGCGCCGGCCATGGTGATCGTGTGGGCAGCCATAATAGTCGATGGTCGCTCTCCGCTCGTATTAATCGACCGTAGCAGACCTTGGACATTCCAAGAGGACTCAGCACGCGCCACCTAAGAATCGTTACAAAATGAGGTTCCTCGCTTTATTTTCAGCGCACAATGGCTACAATAATTTTCGAATATCAATCTGTTGGACTATTGTGTCCGGAGAAATTTGGAAAGCAAGGTTGGCACCAAATAATAGTTTTTTTACTCACCCTCTATATCCAAAATCACCTTCAAATCTCAATCGTAAACATTAACATACCATCATTTCAAACTTCAAATTTCCAGCTCTATTCCTTCCTAAATACCAAATTTAATACTTTTCGGTGTGTCTTTAAAAATCCACCTCCATATATTAACCGCACCTCACAAAAAGTGATCCTAAAATCAAATTCAAGATTTCCAGCTTAATCCCTTTTCCATATATCAAATGTGGTACCATCCTGCTAATAGTGACCCCGATATCAACATTTCGAATTTTAGAATTTTGTGAATCAAATGGCTAATATCAGCCCAAAGGACTTGATTTTCTGCGCTTCCAACAAAATCCCTCACATGCGTAATACGCACTCCTCAACAATGGCATTTGATGGCGAGCATCAGATACTGCACGAAAATACCTGTGGGAAATTTTATCGAGATCGGTTCAGATTTTTATATAGCTTCGATATGCACCTTCTTCCGATTTTACGGTTATTGCTCACCATATATGTAATATCGCCATAAATTGAATAAATGTTTATACCCTGCACTACATAGTGGTAAGGGTATTATGTCTTTGTGCATTTGTTTGTAACATGGAGAAGGAAACGAGATAGATCCATAGTTCCTTTTGGTGATCAGCATAGAATCACAATCCGTCCGTCCGTCCGTCTGTCTGTCTGTCCGTCTGTCGGTCTGTCCGTCTATTCATGTATTTTCGTAAACACAATGCAGGTCGCATTTATTATTCGATTAAGATGAAATTGTGCACAAGTCATTTGTTTGGCCCAAGGACAAACCCTATTGAAATTTGAGATAATCGGTCAAATCCCATATATATATATATATTCGTCCGATTTGCCTTTTTTGTGGACCAAACGTGTAAAATCAGCCCAAATATTATGGAATTTTGCACATACAATCAAATTAGGCCTGAAAAAAGTATGCCAAATTTGATCGAAATCGGTTCAGATATAGATATAGCTCCTATATATATACCCGTAATATGCACTCTCAAATTACGGGTGTATATATATGCACTCTGTGATAACAATATTTTGGAAAATATAGCAAATACAGCTCAGAAATAATTTTGCTAAATTTTATCGAGATCGGGAAAAATTTGGATATAGTTCCCATATATAACTTCGTCCGATTTGCATTTTATTGTGCACCAAACGTGTAATATTAGACCAAATGGGATGGAATTTGGCACTTACGACCGAATTTAGTCTAGAAGTACGTCAAATTTCGTGAAGACATATATCAAATACAGCTCAGAAATGTCTATGCCAAATTTTATCTCGAGATCGCTTCAAATTTGGATATAGCTCCCATATATATCTTTATCCGATTTCAAGTTAATTGTGCACCAAATGGACAATACAAGCCCCAATTGAAAAGATACAAATTCTTCGGCAAATTTAGTGCTTTGAACTTAAATTATAATTATAATCATAGCTTGTATGATTTAATTATCGCACAAAAAATTTTAATTGTTATGTGAAGCTCTACTAAATATGCAAAGTGGTGTAGGGTATCATAAACTTTAAGACTTTTTTACTGGTTTTATATTCAACCAAATTTTACCATTTAGTCACACTCGGTCCGGTACATCTATTGCTTCAATAAATATTTTTCAATAGAATCCTTATCGAAATCATTATCCTTATCATGCACTGTACAGCAATGTTATTTGGTTCATAGTTGGTATGATGTTCTCCACATAAATTTCCAATATAAAATGTTTTGTAACGTGAGCTCTACTAAATACGCATAGTGGTGTAGGGTATCATATAGTCGGGTCCGCCCGACTTTTGTCCTTTCCTTACTGTTTTTTTATATATATAAATATTTAGCATATTTCCAACATACGTTCTTATTACATCACTTTATCCTGTCGAGAAAAACCAAAAAATACATGTCAATTGTTTGTCGGTGTGGGAGTTGGGTATATTTTTTAACTTTTTTCAGCAATCACTTTATGTGTGAAAATTATCGGGGACAATTTGTTTCATGTGACGCAAATTTTTTTTTCCTGTAATGCAATTTACCGAAAAGTTTCTCCTGACAATTTGCTGTTACCAGATAAATGATAAAACTGTGCGAAAACTAAATGAATATATGCACAATTGTTGAAATATGTACAGGGTTGCCCATATTTGACGGCCTTTGGGCCCTTTGGGCCCATTCCATCGACGAGACTAGTCCGCAGGCAACATTCTTTGCGTCAATTTAATTTTGTACGGAAACAAATGCAAATCAATGCGAATAATCCGTTGTAAAGTGGACCGAGCCATGCCCAACTGCTGCGAACGGCGTTTTTGGGATGTTCTTGGGGACCTTTCAACACTGGCTCGTACGGCAGCGATATTCTCGGCCGATCGCCTTGGTCGACTTTTATATGTCCTTTTCGGATTAGAAACAGCCTTACCAGTCGAAAATTTTTCGTATAAACGCTTAATGGTGTTCTTAGAAGGCGCACTTCTCACATTTTTTAATGTTTTAAAAGCACGTTGAGTCTTCTCAATTGAGTTCTTCTGTTGAATTGTAAATTTCAATTATTTCAGAGCGCTCGCGTGGCGTATATTGGTTCATGGTAAAAATATGCTTGGACTGACGCTTTAAACGCGGTATATCATTAAGCGATGTGACATCTCTCTCAAAAGTTATGGCGTTGCCAGATGGGTCCGTCGAATATGGGCAACCCTGTATATGAATTGCGAACAATAAAATGCTGGAAAAGTTTTAGTTTCATTGTGTAAATGCGATCGATTTTTTAGAATCTGCAATGAATTGGCAGCATACGTTGTAAAGTTTTTCAATATTTCAATATTATTTGACATATTTAAAATGGTGATAGACTTTATTGACAATTTTTAAAAATTCTAACAACAATATATAGAAGAATCGTTATATGGTCAAAAATCGCATTATTAACTAATAAGTTTCGTAAATAATTTTTGGCAATCGTATCCATTTACAAATCGACCCATATTTCATAAAATAAGTGGTCAATATTTGGCCACTAAAATTCAAAAAAAAAAAAAAATAAAAAAAGTTATTTAGAAGAATTTATCTAATTTTGGACGAGTTGCCACATTTTTGATTCGTCCTTTCCTGGACTTGAACACACCATCATCTCCTTACACTTGAACATACCACATCTAAACCAACAGCTAACCACGAGTGTGTATTTTAGTCTTTGTTTATTTTCAGAAACTGAGTATCGAACTCTTAACTCTCGGTATTTTAGACGGACATGTGGCCCCATGTGCTGCAGTCACTCACTTCTGTTCCTGTTCTATTGCCCTGTAAGGTTTTAAGGAATCAACCTACTAACAATGAAAAATACATTTTTAAGGGTATTATGTTTTTGTGCATTTGTTTGTAACATGAAAAAGGAAGCGAGATAGACCCATAGCTACTTTTGAGGATCATCATAGAATCACATTCTGTGTCGATTTATGTATGTCAGTCCGACTGCTCTTCCGTCCGTCCGTCCGTACATGTGTTTTTGTGAACAAAATGCAGGTCGCATTTATTATCCGATTGGGATCGAATATTGCAAGCAATATTTGTTTGGCCCAAGGACGAACCCCATTAAAATTGGTGTCAATTGGATCAGATTTAGATATAGTTTCCATATATTTTCAACCGATTTCGGGTTAATTGTGCACCAAATGGCTAATATAAGTCCAATTGCCTGTATTTTGATACATCCCAACGAATTCAGTCTAGAGTCAAGTAAATTAAATTTGTAGAAAACCGGTTCAGATATAGCTATAGCTCCCATATATATATATATACATATCTTTCATGCGATTTTAAGTCCCTAAAATGCGTACTAAGCACTCCACAAATTTATACTTGGTACCAGATAACTTATTGAGGTCAAAAATGCCTCTATCAAATTTTGACCGATGAGGTCATTTGTGCACTAAATGGATAATATCAGCCCAAATGGACTGAATTTTGGCACTTCCGAAGGAATTCAGCCTAAAAGCAAGAGCTTTGAATTTTTGTGAAAATCGGTACAGTTATAGCTATAGCTATAGCTCCCATATATATGTTTCATCTAATTTGGTGTTTAAGTCTCTCACATGCGTAATATGCATTAGACAACAATGATATTTGCTACCAGTTATCAGATACAGCCCAGAAAAACCTTCGTAAAATTTCACCAAGATCGGTTCAGATTTGGATATAATTCCGATATATATCTTCAAACGATGTCCAAAAGTCCTGAATTTTTGGTACATCCGATCGAATTCACTCTAGAAGCAAGTACATCGAATTCGGAGAAAATGGATTCAGATATAGCTGTAGCTCACATATATATGTTTCATTCGATTATCATATTTGGTACCAGATATCTTGGAAAGTTCGGAATTACCATTGCCGAATTTTATCGAGAACGGCTAAGATTTGGATATAGCTTCCATAATTGTATATCCTTAATCCGATTTCAGGTTTATTGTGCAAATAATGGCTAATACCGGGCCAAATGGAGTGAACTTCGGGACGTACGTTTCCATTTTGTAGAACTCGGCTCCGATATATATTTATACCCTACACCACAAGGTGGTCAGGGTATTATGTCTTTGTGCATTTGTTTGTAACAGGCAGAAGGAAACGAGATAGACCCATAGTTCCTTTTGATGATCTGCATAGAATCACATTCTGAGTCGATTTATGCATGTCCGTCCGTCCGTCTGTCCATGTATTTTTGTAAACAAAGTACAGGTCGCATTTATTGCCCGATCCAGATGAAATTTTGCAAAGATCTTTTTTTGGCCCAAGGACGAACCCTATTGAAATTGGAGATAATCGGTCAAAATTTAGATATAGCTCCCATATATATCTTCGTCCGAGTTGCCTTTTATTGTGCACCAAACGTGTAATATCAGCCCGAATTGTATGGAATTTTGCATATACACCCAAATTAGGCCTGAAAATATGTATGCCAAATTTGATCGGTTCAGATATAGCTATAGCTCCCATATATATTGTTCATCCGATTTGTTATTTTTGTCCATCGCTGCCGTAATATGCACTATGCAACAACGATATTTGGGGAAATATATCAAATACAGCTCAGAAATACA
Source organism: Musca domestica (assembly GCF_030504385.1). Taxonomy (NCBI): domain Eukaryota; kingdom Metazoa; phylum Arthropoda; class Insecta; order Diptera; family Muscidae; genus Musca; species Musca domestica. The sequence continues at coordinate 4,250,145 of NW_026712219.1, read as the reverse complement.
TTTGCTAAATTTTATCGAGATCGGTTCAGATTTGGATATAGCTCCCATATATAACTTCGTCCGATTTACTTTTTTTTTGTGCACCAAACGTCTAATATTTGTCCAAATGGGATGGAGTTTGGCACTTACGACCGAATTGAGTCTAGAAGCTAGTATGTCAAATTTGGTGAAAATCGGTTTAGATATAGCTATAGCTTCCATATATATTATTCATCCGATTTGTTATATTTGTTACCCACAACCGTAATATGCACTCCGTAACAACGATATTCAGGGAAATATATCAAATACAGCTCAGAAATATCATTGCTAAATTTTATCGAGATCGGTTCAGATTTGGATATAGCTCCCATACATGTCTTTATCCAATTTCATATTAATTGTGCACCAAATGGGCAATACAATTCCGAATTTAAAAGATACAAATGCTTTGGCATATTTAGTCCTTTGAGCTTTAAACTGTAATTATAATCATAGCGTGTATGATTAAATTCTCCCATAAAAACTTTTAATTGTTATGTGGAGCTCTACTAAATTAGCAAAGTGGTGTAGGGTATCACAAAGTAGGCCCCGCCCGACTTTAAGACTTTCTTTACTGGTTTTCATTCTCGATTTAAATTTCCCTCATTTTAATTTCTTGCCATATTCCGCTCAAACATTTTTTCGCTTTAAATGTTCTTAAATTAGCATTGTAAAATAATCATAAATAAATTTATTTCAAATAAATTTAAATCAACATCCGGAGGGAACTGACATTATATTGGCCATTGTTTTGTTTGCATATTGATTTTTCTTTTGTTGTTGTTGTTGTTTGTGTTGCTGTTGTCGTTGTGTAAATGATATTTTCGCTTTTATCATTGTCATCATCGCCATCGTCAGCAACAGCATCGATAATTTTTCAATGGCTGACTGGCTGACAGTAGTCATAACCAGTAGCTGTAAGGTTTGCGGGTCCACAATAGCCTGACCATATTTTGATGAAAGCCATAATGAAAATAAATGCTCCGAGCTACCGATGGCTGGCAATGGCCGTAAATACATTATTGAAATGATTAATTGTTGCACAGTTCATACATGAATGTGTGTGCCTGTGTGTTTTGGTGTGAGTTTGGGAAATTTCAAGGAAGGCAGAGAAAAATTGAATATTTTTGTAGCATTACATATTTAATAATTATATTATTAAATATTTAAATATTATTTAATAAATTTTGTTAGAGTATAGGAATACTGTAAATAAGCAGCGTTATTTATTTATACCCTAATGTGATACGGCCAAAAAGTGCTTCATAGAAATTACGGTTTTAAACCCAAGGTCTCTTCAGACCAAAATTCCTTTCAAGACATTTAGATAACTCTCAATGGAATATCCGACTCGGTCAAAACTTGCTGCATCGTAATACTCAGGGTGAGATGAAAAAACTGCAACCAAATTCAGACTCCTGTCATTTCTAAGCCACTCATCCGACAGCTGTTAAAATTATCCCATTGACCGCTCATTATATTGTTTACAAGCGTACAAAAGCATTTTGGTGAAAATTGTCCAGAAATAAAGTTATTCGTGATGGAATTTAAGCATGATAGTGTGATTTCTTTATATTTGGCTGGAAAACCACAACTGGCTATCGTTAGAGCACTCCAGCATTTAAATGTGAATAAATCTTTTGTGTCTCGTACCATCGCTCGTTACCGTGATACTGGTAGCGTAGCCCGACGTCAAGGAAGTGGACGGAAGCAACATCAGCAAAAAATGTTCGAAAAGTGAAAAAAGCGACTTGATCGAAACCCACGTCGCATTGGCCGAATAATGGATTGTGAGCTGAGCACATCGTAATACTCCATTCCGCAAATATTGAAAAATGAGCTCGGAGTAAAGCCATTAAAATTACCAAAAGTGCAAGAATTTACACCGCAACAGAAAGAAGATAGACTCAAAATAGCTAAAGAGTTGCTTCGCTTGGCCGAAAGTGGTGAACTGCCGAATTTGGGTTTCTGCGATGAGAAACAAACAAAATGATCGTGTTTACTTGCCAAACAGGTCAGCTGAAAATGTGCACCTTCGTTTGGTCACAAGAACCCAAGCGCCGGCCATGGTGATGGTGTGGGCCGCCATAACAGCCGATGGTCGCTCTCGGCTCGTATTAATCGACTGTGGCATCAGAATAAATGCCGAATATTATTGCGAAAATATTCTGGAGGGTGTATTTAAACCTTGGACACACAAACATTTTGGCCGCAGACCTTGGAAATTCCAAGAGGACTTGACACCATCGCATTCGGCACACGCAACCCAAGAATGGTTACAAAATAAAATTACTCGCTTAATTTTCACACACACACATACACAATGACCACCAAAATCTCCGGATAACAATCCGTTGGAGTATTGTGTCTGGAGTATTTTGGAAAGCAAGGTTGGCACCAAAAAATACCAAAGTGTCGATCACCTCAAGCAAGCGCTTCGCCGGGAATGGGCCAAAATACCGCAGAGCAACATTCAGGCAGCGTGTGACGGTATCATTGGCCGTTTGAAGGCCATAATTTGTGCCAACGGTGACCAATTCGAACAAAAAAATTCTAAAATATCCGGCATTTTTTGCTTTCATTTAATAAAATTAAAAAAAAAAATTAAAAATTATGGAGCTTGACTTTGTTGTAGTTTTTTTTTTATTTCACCCTGTAAATGGAAGCTATCTGAACCGAATTTGAAGTACTAGTCTAAATAATGAATTCCGACGAATATGCCAAAATTCAGTCCATTTGGGCTGATATTAGCCATATTGTGCATAATAAACCTGATATCGGATAATTATATTTAATGAAGCTAAATCTTAATCTGGTCTGATCTCGTTTAAAAATATCATTCTTATGTGCTGCACAATATGAGTGTGAGCGACTTTAAACCCCAAACCGGATGAATCATATATATATATATATATATATATATATATATATATATATATATATATATATATATATATATATATATATATATATATATATATATATATATATATATATATATATATATATATATATATATATATATATGGGATCAATTGCTATATCGGAACCTATTTCCTCCAAATCGTCAGATGTGCCACAATTCGGGACATTTGGGCAGATATTGGCCACAATTATACCGAAATTGTTTGAAGATATATGGGAGCTATATCTAAATTTTTTGACATTTCAATAGGGTTCGTTGTTTGGCCAAAAAGATATCATTTAGAAAATTTCATATCAATCGAATAATAAAGGCGACTTGCATTTTGTTCAAGAAAATGTACATGAACAGAAGGACGGACAGGCGGACTAATGCGAATAAATCGATCCAGAATGTTGGCTTGGTGATGATTCCCACTCCGACTCCAGGCAACCCAGTCCTTTCTCTCTCGGGCGTAGTCCCATCCCGGATACCATCAGCCTCTGGCACGCAACTTTTAAAATAGGAAACTGACCAAACGGAAGTTAAAATAAAAGTGCAACAACACCAGCGAAACCTCAACCGATGACTTTAAGGCCGCCCACCCTACCACGATCACTGAATTCCTATCATACTCCTAGTGACCCCTATAAAAATCACTTGACCTCTTATTCTATGTTATCCAAAGAGCATAAACTCTCTATTATATTTCATTTTAAATTCCCTCAAAAATCCTCAATTTTTTTCTTTCATTTATCTCTATTTGAAAAAAAAATATGATTGATTTCTTCCATCCCAGCAATATGTCAATATGAATGAATTTCCATTAAACCAGATTTTTATTCATCACAAAGGAAAGCAAACACCACTTCGTCGTTTTGTACTTTTCCATGCCTGCCGTTCGGAAGCAAATATTTGAAAACACTTCGTTAAGTAAATATGTAGGAGCTCTACCTACCGTTCAATAAATCAATAGAATCCGTCAAAAGTGTATTGTTTGTATTGAATATGACAGATTGATTGCAGTTGAGACAAGACAGAACGAAAAATATTGGTGAAAAAGAAAAAAAAAAACAAATAAAAAATTTTATGCATATTTATGAATTTTGAAGAGAAAAAGTACACATATTTAAATATAAACTTCGTCATAGTGTATGTATGTCAATACTTGATTACCCTTGAAAAAGTAGTGAAAGTTTTCAAGCACTTTAAGCCACCAACCATTAAACGGCGAGCCATGCACTTGGCCTCATTAACATTTAAAGAGGGGCTACAATCAGAGTCTAGAGCATGGTGACCCACTGTTGCCAGTTGCCGTTGTTATTCATAGACAAAAATTTGTTGGGTGACGTCAATGCTAAATTTCTTTAAATATTTCGAAATAAAAAAAACTGATGCTAAAAATATTAATTTTAGCAAAACCTTAAAATATAAACATAATTTGTTATGCTTGTTGCTAAATGCTTTTGTTAATGGCATTTCGCCCCGTCTTTAATGAAAAATTAATTAAAACTTGTCGTGGGCGTTAGTTTTGCACACCACCTCTAGTTTTGATTTTTTTTTTTCATTACGTTTTTAGTTCGCACATACGACAGGCGAGGGAATCTACATAGACAGTGGAACGCCTTGATAATTGCCACCCATACAACGAGCAACGTGTGGCGTATTTTAACATCATAAGAAGAGTCATGTTTTTGTGAATCATCAACATTTCCCCCGTTAATAAAATAAAATGTTGCTGTAAAGAAAGGTCTCACTGTATATGCAAAACAGTAAAAACTGATTTTTTTTTAAATTTCTTCTTCTATTTCATGTTGGCCCAAACAACACGGCCATTAACAAAATATTTATATGCGTTCACTAGCTAGCTAGGTATTCTCGAGCAAATGTACTTAGCATATGTACACACATCTACCGTCTGAGGTAGGTAGTGAATGGATATTTTATAATATGCACCCTCATACGATAGACAACACTTGGACTTGAAATACAATATTATGTGGGGAACAACAACAACGAATGAACGTTTTTCTCTTCGTAGAAAAAATATATTATGCATATTTTTTTAAAGAATATTGCTTCTACAAGGGTAAGGTTAGGATATTTATGATTAAATGTTTAGCTGGCAAAATAGACAAGGCCAGAAAAACAACTGATTTTTATACCCTCCACCATGAATAGTATGGAGGGTATATTGAGGTCGTTATTCCGTTTGTAACTCATCTAACTAATAATTTTAGGCTCGACGAAGTATATATATTCTTGATCAGCGATTTAAGCTATGCCCTTCCGTCCACCTCTTGTAATCACGCTAGAGTCAAAACGAAACTAGTAAAGAAAGTCTTAAAGTCGGGCGGGGCCGACTTTATGATACTCTACACCACTTTGCTAATTTAGTAGAGCTCCACATAACAATCAAAAGTTTTTATGGGAGAATTCAATCATACACGCTATGATTATAATTATAGTTTAAAGTTCAAAGTTCAAATCTTTTAAATTCGGACTTGTATCGCCCATTTGGTGCACAATTAATTTGAAATCTGATAAAAATATATATGGGAGCTATATCCAAATCTGAAACGATCTAGATAAAATTTGACAAAGATATTTCTGAGCTGTATTTGATACATTTCCCTGAATATCGTTGTTACGGAGTACATACTACGGCAGTGGGTAACAAATACTAGAAATCGGATGAACAATATGTATGGGAGCTATAGCTATATCTAAACCGATTTTCACCAAATTTTGCATACTAGCTTCTGGACTTAATTCGGTCATAAGTGCCAAATTTCATCCCATTTGGGCAAATATTAGACGTTTGGTGCACGATAAAAGGTAATCGGACGAAGTTATGTATGGGAGCTATATTCAAATGTGAACCGATCTCGAACAAAATTTAGCAAAGGTATTTCTGAGCTGCATTTGATATATTTGCCCAAATATTGTTGTTACAGAGTGCATATTACGGCTGCGGAGGACAAAAATAACAAATCGAATGAAACATATATATGGGAGCTATCGCTATATCTGAACCGATTTGGATCAAATTTGGCACACTTAGGCCCAATTTGGTTGAATGTGCAAAATTCCATGCTATTCGGGCTGATATTACACGTTTGGTGCACAATAAAAGGCAAATCGGACGAAGATATATATGCTATATTTAATTTTTTACCGATTATCTCCAATTTCAATAGGGTTCGTCTTTGGGCCAAACAAATGATTTGTGCAAAATTTCATCTCCATCGGATAATAAATGCGACCTGCATTTTGTTCACAAAATACATGGATAGACGGACGGACGGACGGACGGACAGCCGGACTGACATGCATAAATTAACTCAGAAAGTGATTCTATGGAGATCCTCAAACGTAACTATGGGTCTATCTCGCTTCATTCTTCATGTTACAAATGCACAAAGACATAATACTCTTACCACTATGTGGTGTAGGGTATAAAAAGATAGGAAGATAAAATTTTGCATAGATCTGTCTTTTGTCTGCAAGCAGGTCAATATTCCCCATATGATGGTACCTCCCGATATTCCGTATTTTAATGACTTCAGTCAGTTTGTTCAATAGAATTGTCTTAAAATTCACAAAAGTATTTCTTTTGACTGCAAGCAGGTCAAGTCTGCAAACATGTCAAGTATCCCCCATATAACGGTACCTCCCGATATTCGGTATTTTGATGATTTCAGACAGTTTTTTCAATAGAATTGTCTTAAAATTCACAAAAGTAGTTCCTTGTGAGTGTTTTATCCCAAAAAAGAGAATTGTCTATATAGGTCCACGATGTCATAAAGGCCTTATGTAACGGCACCTCCCGATATTCAGTGTTTTGATGACTTCAGTCAAAATTTTCAATGGAATTGCCTTAAAATTAACTAAATTAACTAAAATGAAAGAAAATTGTCTATATAGGTCCACGATATTCTATTTCCCCCATAAAACGGTACCTCCCGATATTCGGCTTTGTGAGTACATTCCCCTGAAAGAACATTATCAATATATATCCAGGATAGCCCACATACGACTGTATCCCCCGATATTCCTATTTTGATGATTTTATGGATATTATTCAGTTTTTTTTTTTTTTTTTTTTTTTTTTCAAATTTCGTATTTAGAGTTCCTAATGGGTACTACAGCCTATGACAGAAAATTGTCTTTGCATGCCCATACCCATCTTCGTATAGGTCCCATAAATCGGTACCTCCCTATATTCTCTATTTTTTTACGAAATTGTGTACAATATTCACCGAAATTGTTTGACATTTCGTATTTAAGTTCCTAATAAGTACAACAGCCTGTGACAGGACAGGTACAGGTCTTTGTATAGTCCACATATATTTCTATAACATCTCTACATTCCGTATTTAGATTATTTGAGGGATATTAGTCACCGAAGATGTTTCAAATTTCGTATTTTGAGTTCGTATGCAGGTCCACGTTCTAGCCCCCAAATTTCGGTATATCCCTATATTTGACGAATTTAAGATCTCCGGACAATCTTCAAATGTTGTACTTGAAGTTCCTTATGGGTACTGTAGCCTGTGATAGAAAATTGTCTATGCATGTTCAGGTCTTTGTATAGCACCCATATATCTTCCTATATGTGGTATTTCGATGATTTCAGCTACATCATTCATCATTTTGTTGTCAAGTTTCGTACTTGATTATTGTGAAAAAAGCGTATGCAGGTCAACATCTTTGTAGACCCCATTATAACGGCTAAATTTTGTATTTTTAAGATTTTAACGGAATTTTTAAATTTTCAAATTCGTTTCAAATGGTGTAGGGTATTTAAAGTTCGTCCCGGCAGAACTTACAGCTTTTGTACTTCTTTTTTTTAATTTTTTGATTCGAAATAACAATAGTTTTTGAAATATAGTATAACTCAAAATAATTGCCTTAAACCCGAGAAAAACTACTAAAAATTTTGCGCTCGATGATTAATGAATTTTGGAGCTTCCGACCAAAATCAGCCTAGAAGAAATGCACTTCAATTTCGATTCAGATATAAAAATATCTCCCATATATATGTTTCACCCGATTTCGTGTTTTTAGGTTCGTCACATTCGTAATATGCACTCCAGAACAATGATATTTCAAACTAGATATCAGATATACCCAGAAATACCTCTGCCAAATTTTATCGAGATCGGTTCAGATTTGGATATATAGCTCTCATATATATCTTTATCCGATTTAACGTTAATTGTGAACCAAATGGAAAATTTAGGTCCAAGTAGAGGGATCTTTGCACATACGACCGAATTCAGCCTAGAAAAAATACTTCAAATTTGGTGAAAATCGTCCGATTTGGTGTTTAAGTCTATCACATTCATAATTTGAACTTCAGAAAAATTAAAATATATACCAAATATCTTATGGAGCTTAGAAATACATCTGCCAAATTTTATCGAGATTGGTTCAGATTTGTATATAGCTCCTATATATCTTCCTCCTATTTCACGGTTATTGTTCACCATACAAACCAAATTGGAAAGATTTTTTTCACATTCAACCCAATTTCCCCATTTGGTGGAACTAGGTTCCGATATATATTTTAGTAAGGGAGGTAAGAATGCCTCCGTCAAATTTGGTGAAAATAGATTCAAGATTTGTTATACCTCCCATACATTATTTGCCTCTGAAACCTCTGAAACTGTTCTAAAACCATGATACGCATTCAAATAAGGTTCATGGTTGGTATGATCTATTTCACATAAATGCCTAATATAAAGTTTTGTTTGTAACGGGAGTTTTACCCCGCCCGACTTTTGACCTTTCCTTACTGATTTATTTTAACTTTTCGTCCGGCACATGGAACTCAAAAGGATTTTTCTGGGAACATGATATCTTTCTGTACTTTTCCTTCTTGAATGGTTGGAGTCATTAATACTTTTTAAACTGTAAGTTCGGACAGGCCGAACCTTGATTACCCTCCACCATTCTTAACGAATTTGGCAATTTTCAAAATATCAAAACCGTTAAAAATTCGACAACGTGGACCTGCATAGGCAAATTTTGTGATAAGCCATTACAATACTCAAATGCGTAACTTAAAAAAAATCGGTGAATAATGTAGCTAAATCATCAAAATGCCGGATATAGAAAGGTACCCTTATATGGGGGCTATACCAAAATGTGGGCCTGCATTTGTGTCATAGTCTGTAGTATTCATTACGAAATTTGAAACAATTTCGGTGAATAATGTCCCTAAAATCATAAAAATTCCGAATATCAGTAGATACTGTTATATGGGGGCTATACGAAGGCGTGGACCTGCAATAACAATTTTCTGTAGGCTGTAGTATCTATTACGAACTTCGCATAATGAATAATGTCGCTAAAATCGTCAAAATACCGAATATTGGGACGTATCGTTATATGGGTGCTATACAGATATGCAGACCTGCACAGACAGACAGACTGACATCGTTACATCGACTTAGAATTTTGTGCTGATCATTAATATATATACTTTATGGGGTCTGCGACGAATATTTATGGATAAAAATCTGACATGTATTTTAGAGCATTTATATGGCCCAAAGCGTTTCACCAGAACTAGACAAAACCAATTTTACGACGTAGGGGTTATTCTATATTTATACCCCTAACTCCCGAAAATACGGACTGTATTTCAAAAAAGTGTTCGTTCCATTTTTAAACGAATTTTAAACAATTCCTCAGCATATTTTTTACAGATTTCTCTTGATGTATTAGGTGGACTTACAAAGAGTTTAAAATACAAACAATAAATACACATACCTGAAATTAAAAGAAAAGAAAAATTAATTAGTAATTGTATTTAAAATTGTTTAAAAATATGTTATTATTGGTTTATATTTTAATTTATTATTATCTTCTAAACAAAATTGGTGTTCCCAAATAAATGTCTCAGCGTATTTCTTCGCTTGCTTCTTAATTGTATTCCTACCCTAGACTACATTACATCAAGTCTATAAATTTTGCTTAAAAATAAATCGTTAAAGAAAACAGCCGTCAAAATATTACAAAATAAACGAGAGAAAAAAACAGAACAGCGAAAATAAACAAAACAAACATAAATGAAATTGTAGCGAAAGCAAGGCAAAAAAGAAAATCTCCCATGAAAAATTAAGTAACAATACAAACATTTGTCTTACACAATTTTCTGTGCACAGGAGGCTTGCGCCATTAAATGGCAGGCAGATATACTCGTACATGCCAGCGATATGTATTATGTGTATTATACAATAAATAATATACATATGTGTGAATATGTAATACACAGAATATTTGCTTATTTTCTTGCAAAATATTATTCAAAAGTTTTATGTTCGAGAAAAGATATGTAATATATGCAATATGCACAGTGGTTCTGGATCGGGTTTTTCTGGCAGAAATTCTTTAGATTTTCAAGGAAAAGAAATTTTATATTAAATATTTTTTATACCCTCCACCTTGGAAAGGAGAGTATATTAACTTTGTCATTTCGTTTGTAACATCCCAAAAATATTCATCTTAGGCCCCATAAAGTATACATATATATTCACAATCAGAATAAAATTCTAAGTCGATTTAACGATGCCCGCCAGCCTGCCCGTTTGTCTGTCTGTTAAAATCACGATACAGCCCACATTATTTATCGTAGATCGTCCAAATTTAGCAGAACAATTTGTATAGTGCCTAGGATGGTTGGTATTGAAAATGAGATATATCTGTCCACGTTTTGGTATAGCCCCCATATAACGGTACCTTCCGTTATTCGATATTTTGATGATTTTTGACATTTTTTTTAGGGATTTGTCTAAAAATTGGTATTTGTGGTTCACTATGGGTTCTAGCTCGTGTGGCGAAACATTGAATATATAGGTTCACGTTTTGTTATAGTCCCCATATAACGGTACCTCCCGATATTCGGTATTTTGATGATTGTTGCCACATTTTTTCATAGGTTTGTCTAAAAATTGAATTTGTTGACCATGATGGGTTTTAGCTTCGGTGCCGAAACATTGTATGTATAGGCCCACGTTTTGGTGTAGCCCTCATATAACGGTACCTCCTGATATTCGGTATTTTGATGATTTTTTAAAAATTTTTTAATGGATTTATCTAAAAATTGGTATTTCTAAGGTACAATGGGTTTAAGCTCGTGTGGCGAAACATTGTATTCATAGGTCCACGTTTTGGTATAGCCCCAATACAAGGGTACCTCCCGACAAAAGAGATTTTATATTAAATATTTATTATACCCTCCACCTTGGAAAGGAGAGTATATTAACTTCGTCATTCCGTTTGTAACATCCCAAAAATATTTATCTTAGACCCCATTAATTATACATTTATATTCATAATCAGAATAAAATTCTAAGTCGATTTAACGATGCCCGCCAGCCTGCCCGTTTGTCTGTCTGTTGAAATCACGATACAGCCCACATTATTTATCGTAGATCGTCAAAATTTAGCAGAACAATTTGTATTGTGCCTAGGATGGTTGGTATTGAAAATGAGATATATCTGTCCACGTTTTGGTATAGTCCCCATTTAATGATTTTTGAAACATTTTTTAATGGATTTGTCTAAAAATTGGTATTTCTTAAATTGGTTTCGTCTAGTTTTGGTGAAACGCTTTGGGCCATATAAATCCTCTAAAATACATATCAGATTTTCATACCCTCCACCTTTAAAAGGGTCATTCCGTTTGTAGCATCCATAAATATTCGTCGTAGACCCCATAAAGTATATATATATTCATGATCACCATAAAATTCTAAGTCGATTTAACGATGTCAGTCTGTCTGTCTGTGCAGGTCTGCATATCTGTATAGCCCCCACGTAACGAAGCTTCCCGATATTCGTCATTTTGACGATTTTAGTGACATTATTCATTAGAATTGTTTCAAATTTTGTATGCGAAGTTCATAATAGATACTACAGCCTACAGAAAATTGTTATCGCAGGTCCATGCCTTCGTATAGCCCCCATATAACGGTACCTTCCGATATTCGGTATTTTTATGATTTTTGAAACATTTTTTAATGGATTTGTTTAAAAATTGGTATTTCTAAGGTACACTAGGTTCAAGCTCGTCTGGCAAAACATTGTATGTATAGGTCCACGTTTAGGTATAGCCCCCATATAACTGTACCTCTCGATATTCGGTATTTTTAATGATTTTTGCCACATTTTTTTACGAATTTGCTAAAAATTGGAATTTCTAGGCCATGGTGGGTTTTAGCTTGGTTTTGGTATTTCTAAGGTACGCTGGGTTCAAGCTCGTGTGGCGAAAAATTGTATGTATAGGTCCACGTTTTGGCATAGCCCCATTACAAGGGTACCTCCCGATATTCGGTATTTTTAAGATTTTTGAAAGATTTTTTATCATGGATTTGTCTAAAAACTGGTATTTCTAGGGTACAATGGGTTCAAGCTCGTGTGGCGAAACATTGTATGTGTAGGTCCATGTTTTGGTATAGCCCCCATATAACTGTACCTCTCGATATTCGGTATTTTGATGATTTTTTCCACATTTTTTCACGAGTTTGTCTAAAAATTGGAATTTGTGGGTCATAATGGGTTCTAGCTCGAATGGCGAAACATTGTATGTATAGGTCCACGTTTTGGTATAGCCTCTATATAACTTTTGCACATTTTTAACAGATTTGTTTACAATTTGGTATTTGTAGCTGGTAATGGGTTGTAGCTCGTGTTGCGAAACATGGTATGTGTTGGTCTACGTTTTGGTATAGCCCCCATAAAACGGTACCTGCCGACATTCGATATTTTGATAAAAGTTGGTATTTTTAGTTCATAATGGGTTCTAGCCCGGTGGCAGAACATTTAATATTTAGTTACACATTTTCCCATAGCGCGCATATAACTTTACCCACCGATATTCGGTATTCGATTAATTACCCACCTAACTGTTTCAAATTTGGCAATTTAAAAGATTTGAAAGATAACAATTCTTGGAATATAAAAATTGTCTATGGAGGTTCCGTGTTGGTATGGCCCCACCCTAAGGTGGAGGGTACTAAAAGTTCAGCCCGACCGAACTTAATGTTTTTTTTCCTTTTTTATTGTCAGTTTTTTTTTACAATTTTTGTTTTTATTTTAAATTCCTCTTTTCTAATCTACTTTCAAATTTTGAAAACGCCAAATTCTCCTCCCGCCTCCTTAAACACTGTCTAATTTTGACAACAAGAAGAACAAAAATCCCATTAAATGGAATTGTGTAAATATGTCTAAAAGCCATGTCTCATTTAACAACAGCAGATAGACAGCCGGTCCAATCGGTCGACGGATGGACGAGCAGACATGGTAAATTCTGACATATAGAAAAAAAAAACAAAACCCGACAGACATAGAACAAAGCAAAAACAAAAAAAAATATATATATACATATAAATCTTTTCATAGATATGTTCATTTGTATGTTACAAGTGCCATAATAAACACTGTCTAACTGATGGTATATTTATTTGTTGTTGGATTTTTTTTTTTTTTTTTTTGTTTTGCCCAATGGAAAGCAGAACAAAAACACTGGCAGCAACATTTGAAAACAACAACAACAAATAAATACATACATACAAATAACAACACAACAAACGCAATGTTACAAAACATAAATGGCGAGCGCGCATAAATTCGTTTAGACCATAGAAAAATATGTAAATGTCAACAGCCATAACGGCGGACATAAATCACAATGTTTTAATAATTCTTCAGGAGGTTCGTTCATAAAAATGTACACATGTAGATATTAATGTGTGTTTCAAATTCCAATTGACCTACCTACTCCATCAATGAAATAAAATTCGATCTAGTAATGAAATTCTTCGAGTTCCCCCCGCAAAGTTTGCAATATAATTTATTGGAGTTCAAAATAATTGAAGACATAGCCATGCATTTATTAATAACAAACGATCAAAACTTCAAACACATTAAATATTATTAGTATTGATTACTGTTGACCCTTTGTGAGGGAGGTCCCGAAGCAGTTGTCCAATATTGCCCAATTCGTATCTGACCCAAGTCTGATATAAATATTATAACGTGCCATATTTGGACTATATAGTCTATTTTCTTTACCTTACATGAGATATGGACAAATTTTTAGAAAATGTGGAATTATGAGTGGGTTACCAGATATAGGAAACCGAAATATTCTACTTCATCTAATACAGATAAAAATATAGCTATGTGCAACATTTGCAGGAAATCGAACATTTATATCGAATTATATACGAAATCTTAAATTTCGATAAATATATAGCAATTTGTTAGGAATAGGTATGTAGAATAAATAGAATAAGTATTGGAAATTGTGACCCTTTGTGGCTGAGGTACCAGAAGGGGTTGGTAGATATCTATCATCTTCACAACAGATTTGCATGTATGAAATATGAAGAGAGTTGGATACTTATTTCGCCTTCTTCGATTCTTCGATTTTATTTTTCACAATTTTCAGCCCTATGTGGGGAAAGTACCAGAAGAAATGGCCCGATATCTACCATATTTATAACTGATCTTCTGTTGATAGAAATATTGAGATGTGCCAAGTCTTAATGGAATTTATAGATATTCAAAATGTTGGCCCTTTTGTAGGGGAGTTACCAGAAGGAGTGGACCGGTATATCCTATCTTCACAGCAGATCTTGTGCTAGTAAAAATAATGGCATGTGTGAAAATTGAAGAGAACCGGACGCTTATTTCGGATTTTATGATCCTTTTGGTTATTCAAAATTTGAAAATTTGGTACCAGAGAAAATGGTCTGATCTCTGATGTTAATTTCGCGTTTTATGAGCTTCATGGATTTTCAAAATGTTGACACTTTATGGGGCGGAGGTACCAGAAGGAGTGCACCGATATATTCTGCCTTCACATCGCATCTTGGTATGCAATTTGAAGGCAATCGGACTCCTAAATCACATTTTATAAGAGTTATAATTATTCAAAATGTTGACTTTGGGGAGGTACTTGATGGAGTCGATAATGTCCATTTTCGCACCTGGCCCAGCACCGATACAAATACTAGTATTTGCATAGTTGGAGCAAAACTGGATTATCCTCTCTCTTTCTATGCAGTGAAATATATTTTTTTTTAAATTTTGAACTTTTGTGGGGGATGTACCAGAAGAAGTGGACCGATATTGCCCATATCCGAAGTCGATCTAAGTTTGATAATAATATAACGATTTATGAAGTTTGGACCAAATAGGATACTACCCTCGAGAGTTATCCAGCCCACCAGCCAGACAGACAGACATATGGACATCGCCTGAAAGGGATTTGGTCCAAAGGAACCTAGCGTCTAAAACTGTTATTTCGATATGGCACGTTTTGGTCGTATCAAATGATATATATCCTCTCTAGCCATATAGCTGAGGGTATAAAAAGTTGCCTACAATCATCAAAAAGCCGAATATCGGGAGGATCGGGGCTATAGAAAAACATTGACTTATATAAAAATTACTCAATATCAGCATAAGAACCCATCAAAAATCAAATACTGAATTTAAAAAAAAAAATTGCTAAATTGTCAAAATACCGAATATTGGGAAGTATCTTTATTTGTTGGCAATTGGAAAACATGGACCTTAATAGACACTATAATGCTACAGGAGGTAGATTCCAATACAAACTTTAATTAACAATTTATTACATTGCTAAATTGTCAAAATAGCAAATATCTGGAAGTACAATTATATGGGGGCTACACAAAAAAATGGATCTATACAGACAAAGTTCTGTCGCAGGAGCTGGACCTCAATATAAACTTTAAATTTTTAACCATGACGATAGAATGTGTGCCTAAAATCGTAAAAATACCGAATATTGGGAGGTACAACTATATGGGGGCTATACGGAGAGGTTGACCGACATGGCTCGTCTTCGAACTTGATCTGATAGCAGATAAAACAGAACTCTATTAAAAATTTTGGCTTCCTATCACATGCCGTTTGGGCTCTAACCTGATTACAAGAGACCACGGATATAAATCGATTTAGAATTTTACCTTGATATATATGGTGGAGGATAAAAAAATTATTTGGATGGTCAACTTTTCTGCTAATGTAAAAATTTATAAATGACAAGTAAAAAAATCAGTAAGTTCAGCCGGGTCGAACATTGAATACCCTCCAGCATTTGGAACGAATATGGAAATTTTCAAAAATATAAAATCCGTTAAAATTTTTTTTAAAATCTTAAAAATACCGAATGTAGCCGTAATATTGGGGTCTATACGAAGATATTGACCTGCATAGGCAACTTTTGTCATAAGCCATTACAATATTCAAATACGAAGCATGAGAAAAATCCGGTGAATAATGCAACTAGAATCATCAAAATATCGCATATAGAGAGGTACCTATATATGGGGGCTATACGAAGACCTGGACCAGCATAGACAATTTTCTGGGAATTTACAATTTCGATGAATATTGTACCTAAAATCGTCAAAATACCGAATAAAGGAAGGCACTGATATATTGGGCCTATACGAATACCTGGACCTGCATAGACATTTTTCAGTTATAGGCTGTAGTACCTATTAGGGACTTTAAATACGAAATATGAAACAATTCCGGTGAATAATGTCGCTAAAATCATCAAAATACGGAATATAGGGAGGTACGGTTATATGAATGCATTACGGAGACCAGTACCTCCATAGATATGTCACAGGCTGCAAAACCTATTGGGAACTTCAAATACGAAATACAAAAACTTCAAACAACTTCGGTAAATATTGTACCTGAAATCGTCAAAATACCGAATATTGGGAGGTATCGATATATGAGCCCTATACAAAGACCAAAACCTCCATAGGCAATTTTTATTTATAGGCTGTAGTACCTATTAGGAACTTCACATACGAAATATGAAACAATTTCGGTGAATAATATTCCTAAAATTATGAAAAAACCGCATATCGGGGCTATCGTTGTATGGGGACTATACGATATCGTGAACCTATACAGACAATGCCCTTCTAGGGGGGTAATGTGCTTAGAAAGTACTTCTTGTGTGGATTTTCAAACAATTTCATTGAAAATTTCTGCTGCTATCATTAAAATATCGAATATCGGGTGTACTGTTATATGGCAGTTATATGATATCGTAGACCTATACAGACAATACTCTTCCAGGAGGTAAAGTACTCAAAAGCAACTCCTTGTGAGGATTTTCAGAAAATTGCATTAGAAAATACAGCTACAATCCCCAAAATACCGAATATCGGGGGTATCGTTGTATGGGGCCATACGATATCGTAAGATATTCAGACAATTCCCTTCCAGGGGGCAAAGCGCTTTAAAAGAACTTCTTGTGTGGATTTGCAGACAATTTCATTGAAAATTTTGCCTACAATCATCAAATTACCAAATATCGAGAGGTACCGTTGTATGGGGGCTATACGATACCGTGGGCCCATAAAGACAATTCTCTTTGAAGAGGTAAAGTACTCAGAAGCAACTCCTTTTGAGGATGTTCAAAAAAATTCATTGAAAAATTTGGCTACAATCATCAAAATACCAAATATAGAGAGGTACCGCTATATGGGGGCTATATGATATCATGGACCTATATTGACAATACTCTTCCACGGGGGTAAAGTACTCAGAAGCAACTCCTTGTAAGGATTTTCAGAAAATTGCATTGGAAAAAACGGCTAAAATCATAAAAATACCGAATATTGGGGGTACCGTTGTATGGGGGCTATATCATATCGTGGACCGATATTGTTCATCTTCGAACTTGACCTGCCTACAGACAAAAGACTGATCTGTGCAAAATTGTAGCTTCCTATCTTTTTTTGCATTTTTTTTTTGATTCTAGCGTAATTACAGGGCTAAATTGTCTTAGAATTTTAAGCTAATCGAGAATATATACACATTGTTAGGTCTGAAATTATTGCTTCGATGAGCGGAATGACGAACTTAGTATACCCTCCATACTTTGTATGGTGGAGGGTAAAAAAAATTAGAAATCAAAATTAAAATACACAAATATTTATACCCTACACCACTAAATGGTCAGGGTATTATGTCTTTGTGCATTTATTTGTAACAGGCAAAAGGAAACGAGATAGACACATAGTTCCTTTTGATGATCTGAATAGAATCACATTCTGAGTCGATTTATGCATGCCCGTCCGTCCGTCCGTCTGTCCATGTATTTTTGTAAACAAAGTACAGTTCGCATTTATTGCCCTATCCAGATGAAATTTTGCACAAATCATTTGTTTGGCCCAAGGACGAACCCTATTGAAATTGGAGATAATCGGTCAAAATTTAGATATAGATCCCATATATATTTTCGTCCGATTTGCCTTTTATTGTGCACCAAACGTGTATTATCAGTCCGAATAGTATGGAATTTTACACGTACGATCAGATTGAACCTCAAAATAAGTATTCCAAATTTAATCGAAATCGGTTCAGATATAGCTATAGCTCCCATATATATATATTGTTCATCCGATTTGTTGTATTTGTTACCTACAGCCGTAATATGCACTCCGTAACAACGATATTCAGGGAAATATATCAAATACAGCTTAGAAATATATTTGCTAAAATTTATCGATAGCGGTTCAAATTTGGATATAGCTCCCATATATAACTTCGTCCGATTTACCTGTTATTGTGCACCAAACGTCTAATCCATCCAAATTGGATGAAATTTGGCACTTACGACCGAATTGAGTTTAGAAGCTAGTATGTCAAATTTGGTGAAGATCGATTCAGATATAGCTATAGCTCCCATATATATTTTTCGTCCGATTTGTTGTATTTGTTACCCACAGCCGTAATATGCACTCCGTAATAACGATATTCAGGGAAATATATCAAATACAGCTCAGAAATATCTTTGCCAAATTTTATCGAGATCGGTTATAGATCGGATATAGCTCCCATATATAGTTTTTCCGATTTCAAATTAATTGTGCACCAAATGGGCAATACAAGTCCTAATTTAAAAGATACAAATGCTTCGGCATATTTAGTCCTTTGAACTTTAAATAATAATTATAATCATAGCGTGTATGATCGAATTCTCCCATAAAAACTTTTAATTGTTATGCGCAGCTCTACTAAATTAGCAAAGTGGTGTAGGGTATCATAAAGTCGGCCCGCCCGACTCTAAGACTATCTTTACTGGTTTTCATATTGGTTTTGGACCCCCTCCTG
Organism: Musca domestica; assembly: GCF_030504385.1. Taxonomy (NCBI): domain Eukaryota; kingdom Metazoa; phylum Arthropoda; class Insecta; order Diptera; family Muscidae; genus Musca; species Musca domestica. The sequence goes on along the minus strand of NW_026712219.1, from coordinate 4,231,031 downwards.
GCCTTAATTTTGCATGCGTAATGACCCACAAATTAAACAACTTTCTTTTTTGCCCAACAATATTGAAAATCACACTCTTACTTTCTTTAAGCGAGTTTTTGTTTTTTTTTTCTTTTCTTTTTTTTTTTTTTTTTCTTGGAATATTGCGTTGTACTTTCTTACGTTATTGTTGTCTGGTCTGGTGGTTCATCTGCAATTTTGTCATACATTTGCAAAATTGACTGTGGGTTTTCTTAAAACAGATCATTAAAGTGTAACCCAAGTGAGGAAGACGACGACGACGACAAAAAAGCGATTAAATTAAAAGCGAAAACAATAATTGTGGTTTTTCGGCGTTGACAGCAAATGTGGGCGTCCGACTGCTGACACGGCTCTTTCACTTTCAATTGATCTCGATAAGGCAAAAAAAAACGGCAAGGCGACACAGAAATTAATTTCGTTGTTGGTTGGTTGCAAGACGACAAGTGTTGAAGTTTTTATTTTTGAAGAAGAAATAAAAAAAAGTAAACCAAAGTATTAAGTGGTTGTAACGTAATTTGATTCGAAATACCCAAAAGAGTGAAATAACAAAACGACTATGGTTTGGGTCGCAACTTCAGGTGAAACCACAAAGAGATGATATCATTGCAAAGTTTCTTGTTTTTTCAAAATGTGTCAAACAATTTGCAAAACCAAACTCCAAATTCCAGTAAAATCATTTGCAAATTTGGTTTAAATAGCAAATAATTATTAACTCAATATCATGTGTGACATACATTTATTAAAATATTTCAATTTTTTATAAATTCCAAATGGATCAACACAATTGCGCTGCAAAGCTTCCATAAAAATAAAAACTTCCATTTGAGTTTTTATACCCTACAACACTATGTGTTGGGGATATTATAAGTTTGATTGGGCCAAAAATTACGTAACACCTCGAAATATTGGTTTCCCACATAGGAAAGTATATATGGATCTTCCTATCTCGCCGAGCTGAGTCGATCTAGCTAGGTATGTGCGTCCGCCCGTCTGTCCGTCTACAGGTCGCAATTATGGCCCGATCTTCACGAAATTTAGTATGGAGATGGGGTTAAGGTCAGAATAGAACCCTATTTCTTTTGGAGATGATCGCATAATATTTAGGGCTTGAAATGGACCAAAAACTGAAAAAAATCCAGATTTTGCAGTTGCTCTACAGGTTGCAATTATAGACCAATCAAATCGAAAGTTAGCATGGGGCTAGAGCTTAGGGCTGGGCAGAAGCCTTCCAATTTTGATGGTCATCGGGTAATATTTAGTGGGTGAAATAGGCTACAACACTTGTGTTAAATAAAAGTAAAATTTTCCATTAAACCGCGAAGATTTTTAATCGAAATCACGTATAGACGAACAGGTCAGTTCTGACCGTTACGTAGATGCCAATAATAAATAGATGGGATATATATAGCGAAATATATGTAATGTGTATATACAAAGGAAGGGGATGTTAGTTAGAATGCTTATATCTCAAGAATGGCTAGACCGATTTTGACATATTTGGTCAATTCAGAATGCCCTCTTGGCATAAAAGTATAAAATCTAAAAAAATTGCAAAAAACGATGCCAATAATGATGTTAATATAGATTTTGTAGTATTTTATGACACATATTTTTTCATTTTTTTATAGCATGCGATTTTTTCAATTTGACTTATAATATTTTTTAATATTTTTTCACCTTACAACACAGGTTGAATTTATTATATAAGGATTGCAAATATCGTCCGATCCTCACGAAAAATTTCACAAGGGTAGGGTTGGGCTCAGAAGGGCTAGGCCTATTGTCATTTCAAAGATGTCCGCAATATATTAGGGGTTCAAATGGACCAACAACTTAAATTTTTCCTTGCTTCTCTTGCTTCTGGAGATGATCGCAAAATATTTAGGGGTTCCAATGGACCAAAAACAGAAAAAAATTCCCACAATTGAAGACAATCGACACGCCTGAGAAGAGAGTTAAGGACAGCGAAGAATTCTGGCATTTTTGATGACCATTGGATTATATTCAGCTATAAAGTGGACCACACAACTAAAAGCACGACGGAGTGCTAAATATTGGGTAAGTGTCCCTGGTGACACAATTTCAAAAGCGAAATATTCCAAAATGGATTTGGACATGAGGGGTCTGCTAAGATATTGTAGTGTTGTAGGGTATCACATGGTCGGCCCCGCACGACTATAGCCTTTGCTTACTTGTTTGTTCATCATTTTCCCACATCAATTTAACAAAGGACATCAATAGAAATTTGTTTAAATTTGAATTATTATTTTAGCCTTGAATTAGTTTTATTTTCCTCTCGCGTGATTTGTTTCACATGCTTTGATTTAAATTTACCCGCTTTGGCAATTTCCGTGCGCTATCAAATTAATTAGTTATAAAACTTATATTCACCTCCATGCTATTCAATTAATTAAACTTTTTCAATGGAATTTTTAAATGATTTAGGAGTCGGGCTTTTTTTTGTCGCCCTCCAAACAAACAAACAAATAATATTAGCAAATTGCTGTTATATAACGTGTATGTATGTAAATGTATATATGCCTTTGGGGAATAATATAATTAATTTATTTCCATATTTCTGCACAAAGCTACATATTTAATTGGAAATCAGAAAATAATTTAAAATGTATCAAGTAAATGGCTACTGGAACAATTAACTTTAGCGACTGAGGAGGGTTATGGATTTATTGCAGAGAAAATATAAAATTCAATATTTTTTTGAGATTAGCGGAAATATTTTAAAGTGTTTTTTCATTTTTTTTTTTTTTTTTTTTTTTTTTTTTTTTGTAATCATATTCAGCAAAAAATATTAGGCATCCGTATGACTTTCATAACATTTCTACCCAGCAAAAACATTCCTCAACAAATAATGGTTTCCTAACCATTCTTTGGGAAACGTAAATTCTAACAAAATAATCAGCTAGCCCATGATTTTTACAATGACATGACACTCAAAATAAGTACTTATTTTCTGGCCACCCAAAGTCCATAAATAAGAAGAACAAGTAAAAAGCAGTAGCTGAACTTTTAATACCCTCCACCATTTTGAAGGAACATTAAAATTGTCAAATAAAATTAATACGGAGACGCGTTCCTTCATAAGTAATTTCCTTGTCATATGCTGCAGTACCGATTCCTAAATTCAAATACGAAATTTGAAACAATTCCGATGAATAATGTCGCTAAAGTCATCAAAATACCGAATATCGCAAGGTATCGTTATATGGAGACATTACCAAGACGTGGATCTGCATAAGTAACTTCCTGGAATAGGCTGTATTGCCCATTACGAACTTCAAATACGAAATTCGAAACAATTCTGATGAACAATTCCGCTAAAATCATCAAAATGCCGAATAGTCGTTACATGAGGGCTATCCGAAGACGTAAACCCACATACGCGATTTTTTTTGTTATAGGCTGCTGAACCCATTACGAAGTTCAACTACGAAATTTAAAACAATTTCGTTGAAATCATTAAATGTCGTTAAAATCATAAAATACCTAATACAGGGAGGTTTCGTTATATAGGGGCTATATGGGCTACACGTGGACCTGCATACGCGATTTTTTTTGTCATAGGTTGTAGTACCTACTATGAACTTTAAATATGAAATTTGAAACAATTTCGGTAAAAAGTGTCTCTAAAATCATCAAAATACCAAATATTGGGAGGTAGCTTTTATGAGAGCTATATGAAAACGTGGATCGATCTAGCCCATTTATAAAATTAACCTGCCTACTCACAAAATACACATGTGTGCCAAACTTCTATCTCAATTCGTTCGAAAGATAGCGTGACAGACGGATGAATCATACATATGTGTGGTATGTCTATATCTGAACCGATCTTAACCAAATTTTAAGTACTTGCTTTAAGGATGTGTCGAAATACAACCCATTCGGGCGAATATTACACAAATGGTGCACAATACAATTAAAATCGGACGAAGTTATATATGGGAGTTATATCCAAATGTGATCCGACTATCACAAGTTTCAATGAAGATCTCCTTGGGTAAAACAAATGATTTGCATAAATCCACTCAGAATATAATTCTTAGTCATATGGCTACAGAGCCAGAAATACGACCACAACGTGTCTCTTCGAGATAAGGAAAATAGACTCTAGTTTGGACTCTAGGTCCAAACTTTGTACATCATAATATTAGCAATCAAACTTAGATATCGGAGATGGACAACAACGGTCCTTCTGGTACCTCAACACCTCTGATTCCTCACAAAAGGACAAAATTTTCACAGAAAATAATTTACCTCAGAAAAAACAAATCCTAATATTTATATCTGTGCTAGCTCAGGTGCAAAAATGGACAATATAGACCCACTCGTTATATTACCTCCTTCACAAAGGGTTAAGATTTTGAATAATCTGTATAAAGTGAAAGAAGATTCCAATTGTCTTGCAATTTCTCATATCCCAATATTTCAAACAACTCTAGGTCTTGTATGAAGAATAGGAATTGTAAGGGCCAATAATTCTTGTAACTCCATTTTGAATAGCCATGAAGCTTAAAAAGTGCAAAATAAGAATCTGATTTCCTTCAAACGCGGCGCGTCTCAATATTCCTGTCAAAACAAGATGAGGTGTGAAGATAGGATATATCGGACCACCCCTTCTGGCACTCCCTCCACAACGCGTCAAATTTTACCTACAGCTCTCATAAAACGCGAAATAAACACCAGATTCTCTTTAAATTTCACACATCCGAATATTTTTTTAAACACAAGATCTGGGGCGAAGATGGGATATAGCGGTTCACTCTTTCTGGTACCTCCCCCACAAAAGGTTCAACATTTTGAATAACCATGAAGCTCATAAATGGCGAAATATGCATCCGATTCCTTTCAAACTCGTCACGATAAATATCGGCCCACTCCTTTTGGTATCTGCCACACAAAGGGCCATAATTTTCAAATTCGTCACATTATAATATTTCTATCAACAAAAGATCTGTTATGAAGATGGTAGATATCGGTTCACTACTTCTGGTACGTCCCCCACAACCGGTACACACTTCCAATAACCAAAGCATTAAAAAAATGCGGTGTACGCATCCGATTCAGTCTAAGCTTTACACATTCCATTAAAAAATAAGCATTGGATTCAATCCAAATTTCACGCATCCATATATTTTTCCAACAAAAGATCTGGTGTGAACTTGATAGATATCGACTCACCCCTTTTGGTGAGGGAGCACAAAGGTCAAATATTCAATCCTTAGATCTCTTACAATTTGCGAAACAAGTCACCGATTCAATTCAAACTTGGTATATCTAAATTTTTCTCCCAATCAGAGATCCGATGTGAATATGGAATATATCGGCTCATTCCTTTTGGTACCTCGCATAAAATTGAAAATAAATGTTTGATTTTCTTTAAAATTTGATGTGTAAATTTTTATCAGTCTTAGATGAGGTGGTCAGATGACAAATTTACAATATTGGTCCACTCCTTCGGAACCCTCCCACATAAAGGGTGAACAGTTTGAATAATCTTAACGCAAGTCAAAATATATTTTAAATAACGAACATCGGTATATAGCTGTCGACAAAACCGATTGATATTTTTATACCCTACACCACATAGTGGTAAGGGTATTATGTCTTTGTGCATTTGTTTGTAACATGGAGAAGGAAACGAGATAGACCCATAGTTACTTTTGAGAACCTTCATAGAATCACTTTCTGAGTCGATTTATGCATGTCCGTCCGTCTGTCCGTCCGTCCGTCTGTCCATGTATTCTTGTGAACAAAATGCAGGTCGCATTTATTATCCGATTGAGATGAAATTTTCCAAACAATATTTTTTTGGCCCAAGGACGAACCCTATTGAAATTGGTGAGAATCGGATCAAATTTACATATAGCTCCCATATATATCTTCATCCGATTTCGGGTTAAATGAGCACCAAATGTTCACTATCAGTCCAAATTACCTGAATTTTGGCACACCCAACCGAGTTCGGCCTAGAAGCAAGTATATCAAATTTGGAGGAAATCGGTTCAGATATAGCTATAGCTCCCATATATATCTTTCATCCGATTTGATCTTTAAGTCCCTCACATTCCTACTATGCACTCCACAACCGTGATATTTGGTACCAGGTATTAGATGGGGCACAGAAATAGCTGTTTTAAATTTTATCGAAATCGGTTCAGATTTGGATATAGCTCCCATATATATCTTCATCCGATTTCGGGTTAATTGACCACCAAATGGCCAATATCAGCCCAAATGGCCCGAATTTTGGCACATGTGACCGAGATTAGCCTTAAAGCAAATACAACAAATTTGGAGAAAATCGGTTCAGAAACAGCTATAGCTCCCATATATATGTTTTATCCGATTTGGTGTTTAAGCCTCTCACATTCGTAATATGCACTCCACAAGAATGATATTTGGTACCAGATATAAGATACAGCCCAGAAATAGCTGTTTGTAATTTTATCGAAATCGGTTCAGATTTGGATATAGCTCCCATATATATCTTCATCCGATTTCGGGTTAATTGTGCACCAAATGGCCGATATAAGTCCAAATGGACTGAATTTTAGTACATCGGACCAAATTCAGCCTAGAAGCAAGTATATCAAATTTAGTGAAAATCGGTTCAGATATAGATATAGCAACCATATATGTTTCATCCGATTTAGTGTTTTAGTCCCATACATTCGTAATATTCACTCCACAACCGTGATATTTGGTACCAGGTATTAGATGGAGCACAGGAACAGCTGTTTTAAATTTTATCGAAATCGGTTCAGATTTGGATATAGCTCCCATATATATCTTCATCCGATTTCGGGTTAAATATGCACTAAATGGTCAATATCAGCCCAAATCACCTGAATTTTCGTACATAAGACCGAATTCAGTCTAGAAGCTAATACGTAAAATTTGGAGAAACCCGGTTCAGAGATAGCTATAGAATTAGATAGATTTTGATTTTGTACCAAATATCTCATAGAGCTCTGAAATGCCCTGTATAAACCTTTTTACGAGAGCTCTACTAAATATGCATAGTGGTGTAGGGTATCATATAGTCGGCCCCGCCCGACTTTTGAGCTTTCCTTACTGGTTTAATTTTAAAACAGTGTTGTTGTTGTTTTAAAATGGTCAGGCTTAGTTCCTTTATTCTTATTTCTATTATTTATTATATTATTATTCATTTTTTAATTTTTTTCGAATTTTGATTAGCGATTCGAAAAATTCGCTTATTTTTACAATTTTCCTAACGTTTCTTTTGGTTGGTGTTTCGATCACCGACACATGTTGCTCTCAATTGGCCAAATGTCTAAATGAAATTCTTCATCAAAATAAATAATGACAGAATTAGTGTAAGATTTGACTAATGTTCATATTTGTTATGAACGAAAAACTATTAAACAACGTATTTTTTTTTTCGTTTTAATTTTGTGTTGGCTTGATGCGTATGGCTGGCATGGCCGAGCCACAGCATTAGGGAAATGAGGCCAACGTTTTGGGCATAGAACGACTAGTTTATATGAACATCTTTATGCACCAAGACACATTTCAACGGGCATACAATGTAATTTGTGTAGACAAGACGAGAAATGTTTTTTTTTTTTTTTTTTTTTTTTTTTTTTTGTGTTTTGATTTTCTAAATAAACAGTTGTTTGTAGAAAATGCGGGTGTAACGTACCGTTTCGTTTGTTGTCTGTGATGGGGTACGTTTTTGTAGAATGAAATAAATTAGTGCGAAAAAAACCTACATTAATTACCAATGAGTGGCAAAAAATATACACTTGAAAAGTGTTTTGTTTTTATTTCGAAAATTTTAAATGTGCACAATATTTTTTTTTAACAAAAAATTTTGTAGTTCTCAATAAAACATTTAAGCTAACATTGTATTTTGTACATGTAATATTAAAATATTTTAATTGGAAAATTCAAATTATGAACATGTTTATGGGACCAAAATGAAAGCAAAAACTGAAAAGTGTACAACAGCAGCAACAAAACTATTGGCCTCAATTCAATGTTTACAAATTTCAAAAGAACACACACACACACAGACTCTAATACCAAACAAAAAAAAAACTGTCTAGGCTTTGTAAATAAAATATCCCATAAATTTCTATATGGCTGAATGTGTTGTAATCTAATTGAAATCATGTTTTGCTAATTCTATGCAATCCTCGCAAGCATAAAGGAAATAATAAATTTCAAAATAGTTGGCAAAAAAAAACGTATAAATAATTTGCCATCGATTGGCAGACAAACAAAAAAAAAATTAAAACAAAATTCGGTCATTTAATAAGCTATTCGATCATCAATTTAATTTTTTCTTTATATATTCTACACATAATGAACGGTGTTGCCGTTTTGGGCGTTTCCGTCCAAATTTGGGCGGAAAAAAGATAAATTTTGTGGTTTGGCGGATTTTGGGCGGATTTTTTCCATATTGGGTCCAAATTTATTTTTCATTGTTTATTTTTACGTAATTTATTTTTTTTTTACTACTAACTGAATTTTATATTTTTTATATTTATATTTTATATTATTGAAATGAATCGTTATTTATTTTATAGATTTTTGTTAAGTTTTTTAATAATATATATAATACATTAGGCTATAGTCGTGCGGGCCGACCATGTGATACCCTACAACACTACAATATGTTAGAAGCCCCCTCATGTCCAAATCCATTTTGGAAGATTTCGCTTTTGAAATTATGTCACGGAGCACTGCCCAGATATTACCCTTAGCATTTTGACCAGGGACATTTTCCCAATATTTATGCACTCCTTCGTGCTGTTAGTTTTTGTGGGCCATTTTACGGCTATATTCCAATGGTCATCCAAAATGCCAGAATTCTTCCCTGTGCTTACCTATCTTCTCAGGCGAGTCGATTGGCTTCAATTGTGTGATCAGGACATTTTTTTTTTCTGTTTTTGGTTCATTAAAACCCCTAAATATTTTGCGATCATCTCCAAAAGCAAGAGGCCCCTCTGTATCTCTAAATTTAGACTCATCTATATGATCTTCTTGTCTTCGATATTTGGCTATATTCGTCAACGAAATCAGCAAAAGAAGGCAGAAGTTCGCATTTTGTGTATTTCGGCTATCGCCTGTAAGTAATGTTGGTACTTTTTTTACACAAAAGTAGTGGTCCATTCTACCCCCTGTCCTAAGCTCTAACTTCATGCGAGATTTTAGGTTCATATTTGGGACCTTTATAACGGCTGCAAAATCAGGAACATTTTGAGTTGCTGGTCCATTTCAACCCCAAAATATATTGCGGACATCTTTGAAAACAATAGGCTAAGCCCTTCTGAGCCTAACCCTACCTTTGTGAAAAATTTCGTGAGGATCGAACGATAATTGCAATCTGTATATAAATAATAACCCTAACCTGTGTTGTAAAGTGAAAAAATATTACAAAACAAATACTTCAATATTATAAGTCAATTTGAAAAAATCGCATGCGATAAAAAATATGACAAAATAAAAAATGTCACAAAAGACTACAAAATCTATATGATCATCATTATCAAAATCGCTCCAGCCATTCTGGAGATATAAGCATTCTAGCTGACATCCCCTTCCCTTGTATATATACATTGTATATATTTCGCCATATATATGCGATATTTTTACTATCGGCATCTACGTAACGGTCAGAATTGACCTGTTCGTCTATTTGTGATTTCGCCGGCAGTAAAAATATTCGCGGATTAATGGAAAAATTGACTTTTATTTATCGCAAATGCTATGGTCCACTAAACCACTAAATATTACCCGATGACCATCAAAATTGGAAGGCTTCTGCCCAGCCCTAAGATCTAGCCCCAGCTACATTCTAAATTTCGTGAAGATCGGGCCATAATTGCGACCTATAGAGTGATTACAAATTAACATGGACAGACGGACGGACGGACATACATAGCTAGATCGACTCAGCTCGGCGAGATAGGAAGATCCATATATACTTTCCTATGTCTCAAACCAATATTTCGTGGTGTTACATAATTTTTGGCCCAATCAAAGTAATAAAACTTGAGTACCTTTTTTATGTATAGTGTAACATTTTCAAAAATATTTACTTGAATACAAACTACATATAAATTATTCAACTTTTTACAGTTTGGGCGGATATGGTCGATTTTGGGCTGTTTTTAGAAAAATTTTGGGCTGAAATAAAAATTTCAAATGGCAACACTGATAATGAATGCGTGTTTTTTTGTAGAAATGCTGCACAAATGACTCAGGAAGAGCATGTGCAAATAAATATTCAATAACAATTTTGTTTTTGGAAAATCTCACTTTTGGGGGCTTTTTGGGGTAGTGGCAGACAGTGAACATAAGTGAATCATTCACATTGGCATGTATCGTATTTGAACAACTGTAGCTGTCGGATTTTTAAGAATTTCTAAAATATTTTTAATTTAATTTTTTTTTTTTTATACTTCAGTTTGCTTCTTTTGTGTATTTCCAGGAAATATGCAGATTGAAGAATATTTAATTGTCAGTAGTCTTATATATGCAAAATTAATTAATGACTGAGCTTATGAATTGCTTAGAAATTGTTGAGCTGTCTTAAGGGAAAAAATAATATTGGGTATATTTAAGGGCCTGATGACCACATACAACCAGAAATCAAGATTTTTATAATTTTCCAAGTAACAAGTGGGATAAGATTCCAAACAATATTCTTTTCAAGGAAGATTTAAAGAGACATTTTTAATAAAACAAGTTTAGCTGTGAAAACATTAAATAAAAAAAAAACATTTTTCTTACCTATTTCACGATTTTTGATTCTTCGATTTCTATCATGTTTAGTATATAGTTTATTAAATTAAAGTACAAGATTGATAGTACTTTAGCATGTAATTATAGAACGACAAGTTGTGAACTCTTGATACATGTGGGTCCTTAAGTATTTAAAAATTCTGCTAACAACATCTTTGAAAAATAAAACACAATTTCTCACAGGAAGTTGTAAAAAACTTTTTTTTTTACCAGGGCAAACTTAAAAATATTTTTGAAAGGTACTCGACTTTAGGATAGCATATCCGTCCGGAAAAAAATTAGAATTTTAGAAGAGAAGATCTCTCAAAAAATATTCTTCAAAAAAAAAAAAAAAAAAACAATACAAGTTATGTCCAAGAAGACCTAGTGAAATTATTCTTAAATAAACCTCTATTTAAATAATAAAAAATATAATAATTAATTAATAATTATTTAACTATTTAAAAATCCACGATACTTGATCCAAACATAATAAATGTATATTTAAAAAAAATCGGTAATTCTTGAATATAATTTTTAAAAACTATTAAAGAGACAATCAGCGATTGTTTTCTTTTTTAACAAGACATTAGTCCCTGTTTTAGGTTAGGTTGTCTTTCAAAATATTCTTAGCCAGTAAAGAAAGTCTTAATGTAGGGCGGGCCGACTTTATGATACCCTACCCACTTTGCTAATATAGTAGAGCTCCGCTCCATTTTATGGGAGAATTCAATTATACACGCTATGATTATAATTAAAATTTAAAGTTCAAAGGACTAAATATGCCGAAGCATTTGTATCTTTTTAATTCGGCCTTGTATTGCCCATTTGGTGCACAATTAATTTGAAATCGGATAAAGATATATATGGGAGCTATATCCAAATCAGAAGCGATATCGATAAAATGTGGAAAAGATATTTCTGAGCTGTATTTCAAATATTTCCATGAATATCGTTGTTACGGAGTGCATATTACGGCTGTGGGTAACAAATATAACAAATCGGATGAACAGTATATATGAGAGCTATAGCTATAACAGAACCGATCTTCACCAAATTTAACATATTAGCTTATATACTCAATTTGGTCGTAAGTGCCAAATTCCATCCCTTTGGACAAATATTAGACGTTTGGTGCACAATAAAAGGTAAATCGGACGAAGTTATATATGGGAGCTATATCCAAATCTGAAGCGATCTCGATAAAATTTAGCAAATGTATTTTTGAGCTGTATTTGATAAATTTCCCCAAATATTTGTTGTTGCATAGTGCATATTACGGCGGCGGTGGACAAAAATAACAAATCGGATGAACAATATATATGGTAGCTATAGCTATATCTGAACCGATCTTCACCAAATTTGTCATACTTAATTTCAGGGCTAATTTGGTTGTAGGTGAAAAATTCCGTACAATTCGGACTGATATTACACGTTTGGTGCACAATAAAAGGCAAATCGGACGAAGATATATATGGGAGCTATATCTAAATTTTGACCGATTATGTCCAATTTCAATAGGGTTCGTCCTTGGGCCAAACAAAATTCATCTGGATAGGGCAATAAATGCGAACTGTACTTTGTTTACAAAAATACATGGACAGACGGACGGACGGACAGACATGCATAAATCGACTCAAAATGTGATTCTATACAGATCATCAAAAGGAACGACGGGTCTATCTCGTTTCCTTTTGCCTGTTACAAACAAATGCACAAAGAGATAATACCCTGACCACCTTGTGGTCAAAATCTGCAGTTATTAGAAATGAATTCCTTAAAAATATTAAAACAAAAAAACAAGTTAAAAAGCAGTAAGTTCGAACGGGCCGCACTTTGAATATCCTCCACCATTTGGAGAGAATTTGGAAATTTTCGAAAGATAAAATCCTTAAAAAATTCTGTTAAAATCGTAGAAATACCGAAAATTGCAGTTATATTGGGGTCTATACGACGTGGACCTACATAGGCATTGTTTATCATAAGCCATTAACATATTCAAATTCGAAACTTGAAATGAACAGTAAATAATGTAGCTAAAATCATCAAAATATTGTATATAGAGAGGTACCGTTATGTCGGAGCTGTGTGAAGACCTGGGCCAGCATAGACAATTTCCTGTCACAGGCTGTAGCATCCATTACGAACCTCAAATACGACATCTCAAACAATTTCGCTGTGTATTGTACCTAAAATCGTCAAAATACCGAATGTAAGGAGGTACTGATATATAAGTGCCTATACGAAGACCTGAACCTGCATACACAATTTTCTTTCACAGACTGTAGTTCTCATTACGAACTCTAAATACGTAATTTGAAACTACTACTGAAACTACGGTGTATAATGACGGTAAAATTATCAAAAAACCGAATAATGGAAGGTACCTTTACAGACAATTTCCTGTCATAGGCTGTGGTATCCATTACGAACTTCAAATACCAAATTTGAAACAATTCCGGTGAATAATATCGCTAAAACCATCAAAATACCGAATATAGGGAGGTATCGTTATATGGGGGCTATATGGTCCCATTACGAATTTTAGCCTTCTATCTCAATTCGTTCGAAAGATAGCATGATTTCAACAGACGGAAAGACAGACAGACGGAAAGACATACAGACAGACATCGTTAAATCGACTTAGAATTTTACGCTCATCAAGAATTTATATACTTTGTTGGGTCTGAAAACGGAATGACAAAGTTAATATACCCTCCATAGTATGGTGGAGGGTATAAAAAAATAAACGAAAGAAGTAAAGATGAGGAATTATTGCCAATATAGATAAACGTTATATAAAAATTTAAAAAGCATGACTTGCAGGCACAGGCGTGACTTTACACATGTGTAAAATTGACTGTTCGAAATTTCAAACTCTGGTTTCTGGAAAAACGAAAAATTAGAACTTTTTTCTGACTAAATTTTTGACATCAGTGGGACCAAAATAACCTCAAAAATTTAATTTTTACAAAAATAAAAATTAAATATCAGAACGAAATGGGTTAGTAAATTAATTGAAATTGATTCCAATAAACTAACGGTGGCGGGTATACAAATTAGGCTACAACTCAAAATCGGCTTGATATTTTCGCTCCCCCTTTTCCTTCAAAGTAACCAACAAACTAACATTCTTCTTGGTCTATTTAGTGTTAATAACTTCAATTTCATAACAGCTCATAGTTTCCTCGAATTCTGTTATGGAGTTGCGGCAAATTAACTCCTAAATAATCGCAGAAAAAGAGTTATGCCATTATCTTGTTTGGGTTCTTCATTAAAATATTTCCGTAGAAATGCAATTGTTTTATGATTTCGACTTTATTCATTTTTTCGCACATTTTTTGCGCATTTTGTTCAAGACTTTTGTTTTAATCGACAGTAATTTATATTTGTGGTTCTATTGTTGTTATTTTTTTTTTCTCATCCCCGATTCTATTATATGTAAAAGAAACAAAAAAACACAAAAAAGTGCAAATGAAAACAACTGAACAATAAATAGAACACAACATTCGTAGAAGAAGAAAAAAAAAGAAGAAAGATAAGTAGAACCGCAAAAATCCTCACAAGATTGTTGCTGTTTCTGTTGTCGTTTTTCGCAGCAATATTTGTGAGATACCAAATAGCTGTGGTGGAAGTTGAACGAAAATACCCTCATGAAATCTCTCGAAGTGAAATAAATGATTTGAGCACGCAAACCGGGAAAAATAATCATAAAAAACAAGCACACACATACACTCACACTTTTGCAAAATGCATGCCACAAATGAAAACAGTGAAGAAAAACATTCATACAAGAAGAATGGGAAGAAGTCTATTGAGTTCTCTTTTTATACCCTACACCACAAGGTGGTCATGGTATTATGTCTTTGTGCATTTGTTTGTAACAGGCAAAAGTAAACGATATAGACCCATAGTTCCTTTAGATGATCTGCATAGAATCACTTTCTGAGTTGATTCCATGTATTCTTGAGAACAAAATGCAGGTCGCATTTATTATCCGATTGAGATGAAATTTTGCAAACAACATTTTTTTGGCCCAAGGACGAACCCTATTGAAATTGGAGATAATAGGTAAAAATTTAGATATAGCTCCCATATATATCTGCGTCCGATTTGCCTTTTATTGTGCACCAAACGTGTAATATTAGCCCGAATAGTATGGAATTTTGCACATACAACCAAATTAGGCCTGAAAATAAGTGTGCCAAATTTGATCGAAATCGGTTCAGATATAGCTATAGCTCCCATATATATTGTTCATCCGATTTGTTATTTTTATCCTCCGCAGCCGTAATATGCACTCTGTAACAACAATATTTGGGCAAATATATCAAATGCAGCTCAGAAATAACTTTGCTAAATTTTATCAAGATCGGTTCAATTTGGCCCAAGGACGAACCCTTTTTAAATTGGAAATAATCGGTCAAAATTTAGATATAGCTCCCATCTATATCTTCGTCCGATTTGCCTTTTATTGTGCACCAAACGTGTAATATCAGCCCGAATAGTATGGAATTTTGCACATGCAACCAAATTAGGCCTGAAAATAAGTATGCCCAATTTGATCGAAATCGGTTCAGATATAGCTATAGCTCCCATTTATATTGTTCATCCGATTTGTTATTTTTATCCTCCGCAGCCGTAATATGCACTCTGTAACAACAATATTTGGGCAAATATATCAAATGCAGCTCAGAAATACCTTTGCTAAATTTTATCAAGATCGGTTCAGATTTGGATATAGCTCTCATATATAAATTCGTCCGATTTACCTTATTTTGTGCACCAAACGTATAATATTTGCCCAAATGGGATGGAATTTGGCACATACGACCGAATTTAGTCTAGAAGGTAGTATGCCAAATTTGATGAATATCGGTTCAGATATAGCTATAGCTCCCATATATATTGTTCATCCGATTTGTTGTATTTGTTACCTACAGCCGTAATATGCACTCCGTAACAACGATATTCAGGGAAATATATCAAATACAGCTCAGAAATATCTTTGCCAAATTTTATCGAGATCGGTTCAGATTTGGATATAGTTCCAATAAATATCTTTATCTGATTTCATATTAATTTTGCACCAAATGGGCAATACAAGTCCGAATTTAAAAGATACAAATGTTTCGGCATATTTAGTCCTTTGATCTTTAAATTGTAATTATAATCATAGCGTGTATGATTGAATTCTCCCATAAAAACTTTTACTTATTAAGTGGAGCTCAACTAAATTAGCAAAGTGGTGTAGGGTATCATAAAATCGGCCCCGCCCGACTTTAGGACTTTCTTTACTGGTTTTTTCTTTCTTCTTGTTGTTGAACATGCAATTTAATTGCAACAAATCAACAACAACCAAATCTAGCCACCACAATAACAGCAACAACACCGACGACGACGACAGCCATTATTACTTACTACCAGGAATAATGGCAACAAACAACCATTTGATTGAATACCCCCACAAAAGTAAGACAACCAGAACCACCAAACCGAAAAAAATGCCAAAATAATGAAATAAGCAGACGTTACAAAAACCACCACACCGCACAGAGCAAATGATGAACGAACGAAAGAATTGTTGTAATACGAACAAATTCGAATTCACAAAACAAAAAAGAATCAGACACAGCAACATTAAAAAATCAGTCGTCTAATGAGTGCAAGTTTGACGATCAGCCAATGATAAATACCAACGAGGGTGGGAGTGAGCGATTTAAGAAAATGAAAAACGAAATTGATTTCTTTGTGAGGAATGTTTTTTTTTTGTCCCACTCCTTTGATCGGTATCACCAACAGCTAATTTACCTCGAACTAGATAGGAAATAGATCTGCAGGAAATTTTTTTATTTTGGGTTCTATGAGATAAGGAGACATTCTTGAAAAAATATCATTATCGGTTCTTATTTGGAATATTACTGTACCGCAAAATGTGCGCGTTTTGATTCATCTACGGTGTTCCTCATCAAAATAACGATTTTAGGCTTTGGGTCTCTTTGGACAAAGTCCATTTCAAGACATTTGGTTCAAATTCTTGCAAAAAAATACAAATCTTGTTATATTTAGACAATGCTTAGGTCAGGTTCGATAACGCACATTACTGTTCGACCCATTTTTGTACCTCCCCTGAAACTGATCTGAATTTTGAATAATAATAACTTTCTTTGAATTAATAAATAAGAAAGCAGCGAAGTTTCATGTCAGGCCGAACTTTTAATATCCTGCACTATTTGGAAGGGTTACAAGTCCCTAATTTTTAAAAAATTCCATTGAAAATCCGAAATCGAGTGGTGCATCTATATGTCGGCTATATGAAAAATGTATGGATAATTATCTTATTGCCTATTGCGAACCCCGAAAATCATTTCTCTACCAAAATCCAATATGTTGAGGTACCGTCCTCAGAGAGGATGTTTCCAACATACTGGGAACACAAACTGGAAATTTACAGGAAATTCGTAATAAAATTGTGACGAAATCACCCAAAACACCCTAAATTAACTGTCCATGTTATAGAAGGGTGCCCTATTTCTGGCACTTCTCCCTCAAAAATGTTTATACCCTCCAGCATAGTATGGAGTAAAGCCATTGAAATTCCAAAAAGTGCAAGAACTTACACCGCAACAAGAAGAAAATAGGCTCAATAGAGCTAAAGAGTTGCTTCGCTTGGCCGAATGAGAAACGATGAGAAAACATTCGTTGTCCAGCAGTTTGTAAACAAACAAAATGATCGTGTTTACTTGCCAAAGAGGTCAGTTGAAAATGTGCACCTCCGGTTGGCCACCAGTAGTCACGCGTGTGTGGGTGGGCATATCGCTCTCCGCTTGTATTGATAGACCATGAGAATAAATGCCGAATATTATCCCGAGAATATTCTGGAGGGTGTGCAAACATTTTGGCCGCAAACCTTGGACATTCCAACAGGACTCAGCACGCGCCACCTAATAATGGTTACAAAATGAGCTTCCTCGCTTCATTTCCAGCGCACAATGACCACCAAAATCTCCGGATACCAATCCGTTGAACTATTGTGTCTGGAGTATTTTGGAAAGCAAGGTTGGGACTAATAAATACGAAAGTGTCGATCACCTCAGGCAAGCGCTTCGCCGGGTATGGGCCAAAATACCGCAGAGCAACATTCAGACAGTGTGTGACGGTTTCATTAGCCATTTGAAGGCCATAATTCGTGCCAAAAGTGATCAATTCGAACAAATCTAAACGTATTTTACATGTTTTGCTTTCATTCAATAAAACTTAAAAAGAAATGAAAAAATTATGTCGTTTGACTTTGTTGCAGTTTTTCTATCTCATCCTGTATACGTCGATAGAAATCGAATTTCTTGTCTATAAATCAATTTCTACATATGATATTATACATTTTTGGCATCTGAGGTTTTTCTGTATTTAAAAGGCAATTGGTTTTCGAATATTTGTTGTTAAAAATCAACAATTTATTGGTCATAAGGACCTTGAAAAAAATGTAGTAAAAAAATCTATATGGTTCATGAAAATTTTAAAAAAAGGTATATATGTCTGTCGGTCCTTTAAAAACAATTATTTCAAAATCCAATCTCATTGGTGGTCGACGAAAAAAAAATAAAAATACGTATTTCATTCAATAAATAAAAATCAAAATCCTTTTTGTTTCTACTTAAATGAGCTATACCAGGAATTTTCAAACGCAAGTCAAATATTTTTTTAAACAGCTGTGATACTTTTTAACCCTAATATGATTTTCGTTGTTTTCCATAAGGCTAATTTTGACTTCACGCCTATCAATTCCCTCATCATACTTATCCTCAACACTTTTGATAAAAATTTTGAATGCATTGAAACATACCTGCAAAGAGAAAAAATACAATATTTATTAGAATAAAATTAAATTATTAAAAAATATAAATATATAATTGTTCGTTTAATTTTTTGTTTACTATTCGTATTCTTATTCTTAATAAAAATAATAAAAAATATGTATTACTTTTTATTTTCAATATATATTATTTTAATTTGCTGTTTGGGATTGTGTTCAATTCTATTAAAATTTATAGTAATCTCTACAGTTATCTGTATTATCTAAAATTTTCATTCCACACCCTTGTAGTTGCTTAGCAATTACCAACTATTCCAATACAATAATCACTATGCAAAAATTAATGGTCCTGATAGGAAAAATATAAATATTACACGAACAAAAAAAAACCCGTCTGCCAGACGGAATAATAGGTCTCGATTTTATTGTTTCATTCGCAGGCATACATTGTTGGAAAACAAATCGATACAAAACAATTATTCATTCCCTGTTTGGATTTTGAAAAGTTGAATCATCATCACTTTTTCAAAAACATTTTGTGTCGATTTTGGTTTATTTTTTTAAATGAGGCATGAGTATGAATTTCCAATTCGATGGACACATCCTTTTTGGTATTTTTTATTTCTTATTTCCGTTTTTTAGGAAATTGTTTGGCAATTATTTATTTGTTTGTCTTAAAAAAAAAAACAATACAATTACAGTGGAACACCGAGGCATGACATGGGAGGCAAACCCAGTTTATATAGATATTTAAACCTCATAATAACATCAATACTTCGGCTTTTTAATGAGTTCTTAATAGCCCGGCACCACTGTTTGTATTTGCACAAAACTCAGCCAGTAATATTTTATTATTATCAGTTTGAGTAATAACAATTACTGAGCATTTTTATGAGTTATTTTATATGGAGATATTTATTTTCCTCTTTGCTTAACTAAGGATGGGGTCATTATGTTAATGCTTTTCAGTCTCATCTAAATGAAAGGAAACAGCGGAAGATAAGAACAAAGCAAGCAAGCAAGCAAATTGGTGCTATCTACGGTCATGGCTAATTAAATTGATTAAATGGAACGAAATTCTTTTCCAAAACATCACTTGGAAATAACAAAATTCGAAATAATCGTCCATAAAAAAGAATAAGAAATGCCAAGTAATTATTTATATTCCGAAAGAAAAAAATATATTTTTTTAAGACCTGCATCATAAAATGCGGTATATGAAGTCTTCCCTGCCATTTGTAACTACTAAAATAATTAACTTAGATTCCATATAGTATATATTCTTGATCAGCAAAAAAGTTCTATGCCTATTCAGACATGTACCTTGGTATGTTGAGGAGAAATATTTTTATTACCGAAACAGTTTGATTCTGTTCAAATGTATTTTAAGTCTGCAGAAGGTCTGTATTGGAAATGGGTCAAATACACCGACGTAGCCAGAGTGGGGACCCGGGTGCCCTCCGCCCGAAATATTTTCAAAATTCATTTATGTCTACGTTGGTGGTCAAATTGATCCAAGTTTTGGCATAAATCTCATAAAAAAAGGTAACGCTCGGTTTAAGGTATTTAACGTGTTTTAACTATTTTCTTCAACTGTATTGGCTATATTTTATCATTTTGTTATACCAGAAGATAGTAATGACATAAGTCCCATAAAGTATTTCCGAAAGACTTTGAGAGCTTTCAAGCCCCAAGACGAAATCTATACCTAATGTGATGTAGTTTGATTTTTTGGAATTTTAAGTTCAAATAAAAATGCTCGGTTATTGCTCTGTTGGTCCTTGAGAAATAATTTTTAAAAATTAGTTTCTTTTTTGTTTTTTGCGAAAAAGTTGCAAAAAATCTGAAATAACTGGTCAAAAACCAATTTTATGCCGAAAAAAAGTGAGTGCATTAGTTTTTATTACATTCTCGGCCCTTAAAAAAATACCACAGAAAAATTTAGTCAAATATCCACGATTAGTCCCTAAACTGGTCGGTTAATCCCTAAAACAATGCCGGTACCGTGGTTTCTGTTTAGAAATCATTTTGGTCCACAATTATGTCTAAAAGCCCTCAGACATAGTTTTTTACATCATTTCTAGAGACTTTCTATAGGCCTGGATTAAGAAAAAGAATTAAAGGTTTCTCAAAGGTCTCCGGGCGTGAATGTTTTAAATTATTTCTTCAATCCTTCTCGAATGACACAGGGCGTGACTTTGTTACACAAATTGGAATCCCCTTAAAGAACTCAAGGCCTGGATTTTTAATAAGAATTTTTAATTCAAAGGACTCAGGGCGTGGATTTTTAAATAGCATTTAAAGCTTTCTCAACGGACTCAAGGCCTAAAATTTCTGAAGAAGTTTTGAAAGCCTTTTCAAAGAACTCAGGTCGGGGACTTTCTAATAGACCTTTAAAGGTCTCAAGACCAATATTTTTGAGAATTTGTGAAGTCGTTTCAAAGGACTCAGATCGTGGGTTTCTCGAAGAATTTTTTAACGCTCCTTAAAGACTCAAAGCTTGGAATTTTAAAGGATTTGCGAAGGTTTCTCAAATGACTTAAATAAGCCTTTTTGAAGCCTTCACAAATAACTAATGGCGGGGATATTTTAAGATTTGTGATGCCCCTTTAAAGGTCTCAAAACCTGGATATTTAAAAAAAATTGAAGTCGTGTTAAAGGACTCGGGTCATGGGTTTATTTAAGAATTTTTTAAGGTCTCATCAAACTCAAAGTCTGGACTTTTAAATGAAGGTTATTCAAATCACTTGAAGTAGACTTTTTAAAACCTTCTCAAATGACTCAAGGCGTTGATTTTTTGCGAGGCCCATTTAAAGGTATCAAGATCTGGATTTTTTAAAAATTTGTCGTGGGTTTCTTAAAGATTTCTTAAGACTCCTTAAAGATTTAAAGCCTGGACTTATGTAGCCTTTTTGAAGTCTTTCCAATTCTTGATGGGCATAAAATTCTATGTCGATTTATCAATTTCCGTCCGTCTGTCCGTCAGTGGAAATCACTCTAGCTTCCGAACGAAATGAAGTAGGTTGATAAAATTTTACTCAAATGTGTATTATGTCTGCAGGACTTTTGGTATTGAAAATGGGTCATGTAGGTCCACGTCTTCGTATAGCCCCCATATAACGGTACCTCCCGATATTCGATATTTTGATGAGTTTAGCAACATTATTTCCCGGAACTATTTCAAATTTGGTATTTGAAGTTCGTAACAGATACTACAGCATAAAACAGAAAATGAGCCATGTAGGTCCACGTCTCCGTATAGCCTCCATATAACGGCATATTCGGTATTTTGATGATTTTAGCGATATTATTTACCGGAATTGTCTCAATTTTGGTTTTGGGTTTCATATTGAATACTACAGGTTATGACAGAAAATAGTCTATGCATATATTCGGTATTTTGATGATTTAAGCTAAATTATAAAAAGATTTTTTTTCAAGTTTCGCATTTGAATATTGTAATAGCGTGTGACAAAAGTTGGCTATGCAGGTGCACGTCGTCGTATAGACGCTAATATACTACTACATTTGGTATTTTTAAGATTTTAACAGAATTTTTAACGGATTTTATTTTATTTATTTATTTATTTTTTTTTTTTTTGAAAATTGTTAAATTTGTACCAAATGGTGGAGGGTATTCAAGGTTCGGCCCGGCCAAACTAATAGCTTTTCTACTTGCTTTAATTCTAAAAATATAAGTTTATTTGCCTGTTGATCCTTGACATTTTTTGCAAATGCAAAAAACTTTTATAAAAATCGAAATTTTTGGCTGTTAGTCCCTACAAAAATGTGTTAAATCTAGATTTTATATTTTTCGGGTATTTAATTGGACATTGTCTGCTGGCCAGTTACTCAAGTGTTCCTTGATAATAAAAAAAAACCTATTATTTTTTCTGGTGATACTTGAAAAAATTTCGTTAAAACAGCCCCATTTATATATCCTGATGAAAAATTTCGTTAAAACAATATCGTAAAATCTCACATCATTCTCGAAATGAGAATGTGAAACTAAAATAAACTCAAAAAATCACTTATATCGTGGATGAGGACACAACAAACAAACCACTACAAAATAAATGAACAAATTACAAGAGACATGAGTTTCTCAAGAAATTCGTTAACATGAAACCCGAAAAAAACACTTATATGTGTGTGTATGTGAGTGTGAAGAAGAAAAACGTTTAAGAAATTGCTGCTAAAGACAGCAGGCGAAAAAAATTGCAAATTAATTAGAAAATGGCCAAAGAGTAAAAGAACGCCAACAGATTTAATGTCTTTGGTTACACACAGTTGTGGTGGGGCCGATTTCGGTATTCTGTTTGGCTGGCTGACTGTCTGACGCTTTGCCCACACCATGAAAAAAATGTTTTTTTTTTTTTTTTTTGGTGGAGCTGAAATGTGAAATAATCGCACAGCCCAAAAAGAATGAATTGATATTTTGCCGCAAAAGAAGTGAAAAAAAAAACGAAGAAAAAGAATATTACGTCTGGCTGCCTGAGTGGGTTAGCGGAACAGTTGTGAAACCTCACACACACACTCCGACAGCATGCATAATTCGTGGGAGAAGTTTGGGGGAAAATTTAAAATAAGAGCGTCAAGATATTAAATTTATGGCATTTTAAAAATATAAATGATTTTTTTGAAGATTCATCTTCACACATTGCACGATCATTGTCTTTGCCAAGAGGGAAAAAGAGAGTGGCCAACACCAAAATCTTTAGAAAATGATATAATATTCTAAAATATCACCCGCCTCTCTGATGGTCTTATGATGGAAAATATTTTGTTGTTTATGATCGTTAGGAGAGGAATTGTTTTTGGTTTGTTTAGTTTTTTTTTGTTTGCTCTAGGTATCTTGACGTGGTTTTAGTATCAGCAGATAGCAGCCGCTCTAGATAAATTTAGCATATCTAATTTTTTTTGTGTGCGCTAAGTGGCTAACAACAGCAAAAGCATCATCGTATCGTATTGAAGAACGTACGTACTTTCGCAATTTGTCTCACCAAAAAATGTTCGATAAGAAAAACTGCCAAAAAATATATATCTGTTGAAAATGAAAATATACTCGGCAATGATGTACAGTCTGTGGCACGCTGCTTGTTGGCAAGGCTTTGCTTTATTTTGAAAATATTGGAATGCGACAGGAAATGATAAAGTGCAGATATTTTTTTCTATTTTTTGTTTGTGGTGACATTGCCAAGCGTTGGTGACAGTCAGTCAAAATGTTATTTGAGTTATTTATTTATTTTGAAAATAAATGATAATGAATGAAGTGAGATGCATGTGGACAATGGTCATAATTTAAGAAGAACAAGTTAAAAGGTATCAGTCGGTTTTGCCGATAGATGTATACCCTCAGCCAATGTTCCATTATTTAAATAAATTTTGACTTCTGTTATGATAATTCAAATTGCTGACCCTCTATGAAGTAGGTTCCGAAGGTATGGACCAATATTGTCCATTTCGTATCGGACCTAACTAAATGTGATATAAATATTGAGGCGTGCTAGGTTTGAACTATATCGACTACTTTCTTCACATATGTGAATTTTTTTTTTTTTAAATGTTAGAATGTGCGTGAGTTGTAAGATATAGTCGACCGAAGTATTCCGTTTTCTTATAATACAGATAAAAATATCGGTATGGGCAAATTACAAGAAAATCCAACTTTTATATCCAATTTTATGCGAAATCATAAATTTTATATTTATCTCAGGTTCCCGGTTGAGGGAAATATTTAGATATAACAAGTTGTAAAGAATCGCTGACTTGTTTCGCAAGTTTTGACAGATAAGAGTATTAAAAATTGTGACCCTTTGTGGGTGACGTACCAGAATGGGTTCGCAGATATATATATATCATCTCCACACCAGATCTTGTTTTACCAAAATTATATAATTATTCAAAAAATTGACCCTTTGTGAGGGAACCACTTGATGGAGTGGATATTGTCCATTTTTGCAACTGACCGAGAACTCAGGCAAATATTAGGATTTACAAAGTTGGAGCAAAATCGGATTATCGTTTCTCTTTCTGTGCAGAAAAAATATTATTTTAAAGATTTTATTGTACATAGCTTGAGCTGATTATTGAAAATGTTGAGCTTTTGTACCAGGAGAAGATCACCGGCATTGTCTATTTTTTATTTATTATTGAATTTTTTAATTCGATTTCTGTGAGGCACAAAATGTCATTTTTGGGGTACGAGAAGGGGATGATAAGTTTAGACGAAATTGGTTACTACTTTCGAGAGTTGCCGTGCGAACCAGACATACAGACTTATGTATGTACATCCTCTGAAGATGTTGGGCGCCACACAAACACAATGCAAACAATTGAAAACCAGTAAAGAAAGTCTTAAAGTCGGGCGGGCCGACTTTATGATACCCTACACCACTTTGCTAATTTAGCCGAGCTCCGCATAACAATTAAAAGTCTTTGTGGGCGAATTCAATCATACACGCTGTAATTATAATTATAATTAAAAGTTCAAAGGATTAAAGATGCCGAAGCATTTGCAACTTTTAAATTCGGACTTGTATTGCCCATTTGGTGCACAATTAATTTGAAATCGGATAAAGATATATATGGGAGCTATATCCAAATCGGAACCGATCTCGATAAAATTTGGCAAAGATATTTCTGAGCTGTATTTGATATATTTCCCTGAATATCGTTGTTACGGAGTGCATATTTCGGTTGTGGCTAATAAATATAACAAATCAGATGAACAGTATCCATGGAAGCTATAGCTATATCTGAACCGATCTTCACCAAATTTAACATACTAGCTTCTAGACTCAATTCGGTCGTAAGTGCCAAATTCCATCCCATTTGGAAAATATTAGACGTTTGATGCACAATAAAAATAAATGGGACAAAGTTATTTATGTGAGCTATATCCAAATCTAAACCGATTCCGATAAAATTTAGCAAATGTATTTCTGAGCTGTATATGATATATTTCCCTGAATATCGTTGTTACAGAGTTCATATTACGAATACGGAGGACAAAATAACTAATAGGATGAACAATATATATGGGAGCTATAGCTATATCTGAACTGATTTCGATCAATTTTGAAATACTTATTTGCAGCCCTAATTTGGGCAAAATTCCATACTATTCGGGCTGATATTACACGTTTGGTGCACAATAAATCTAAATTTTAACCGATTATCTCCAATTTCAATAGGGTTCGTCCCTGGGCCAAACAAATGTTGTTTGGAAAATTTCATCTCAATCGGACAATTAATGCGACCTGCATTTTGTTCACAAGAATACATGGACAGACGGACTGACATGCATAAATCAACTCAGAAAGTGATTCTATGCAGATCCTCAAAAATAACTTTGGGTCTATCTCGTTTCCTTTTGCCTGTCGCAAACAAATGCACAAAGACATAATACCCTGACCACATTGTGGTGTAGGGTATAATGAAATAAAAGTGTACCTAAGTCCAAATAAATTTGAAGTTAGAAGTTAAATCATTATAAATCCAATTTCAAAAGCGGAAAACATGATGACCATTATTCAAATCAAATTTCAGTCAATCAGAAGCTTTTTCTCGTGTACATTTGTCTAGTAAAAAGTGGTTCGTGAATTGGAACTAGAAAATTGTAAAAACCATAAATATGGCATATGACTGCAGGTTCTAGAACAGAGTTATTAATTGCTGGGTCCCGGTCCCCTTCCACTTTTTGAAAATACCAAAAAAGGGTTACGCTACGATTACCAAGCTAGACTTGGTATGAAAGGAGGAGTTGAACAAGATAAAAAAATATTTTTGAGAGTGATTACTCTAAAGGGACAATATAGGGCACTATCTAAGGGACTCTTTTTGGCAACACTTCTTGAAACTAAACCGTATTATACTCTATCTGAAAACTTTGCTCTGCTAATTTTACGAAAGTTTAGTTGGTCTCTCTTTGTAAACAAACCAAATAATTAAAAACAATTTTCTTGTGAACGAAAAAATAGATCAATAAATACAGACACACACACATGTTTTAAAAATGCCGGCCCACCATCTCCAAGAATGTAGTACACATCAGAAAATTGCATGAGAATGTAGGAGGAAAAGAATCAGAGCAGGGTAGGAAGAGAAAATATATCGTGTGAGTATGGCAAAATCATAACAATTTCTTTCTAGGTATCTAGTTCCTGTTGAATGGGAAGGGTGAAATGGCGAAACAAACTGAAAATCTAGCTGTGTTTATCTCTCAAGATCGAGAGAAGGTACACCGAGCAAACACATGCCCATCGCCATCATCATCATTATGTATTGGCGATTAGAACATGTGCAGATTCGTACAACCATTCAGCGTTGGCCAACAACTCTTACGACAGAATCGGCCAACACGACACAGCGACAACGAAACGACAAGAAAAATGAAAAAAAAAAAATGTGAATCAAACAGTGGAGAAGATAAAATGCGCCAGAAGCTAGTTTCTTTGTAGGTATGTTGAGCAAAAATATTTTCTAAAAATATCATCACCTTGAAATGTTTTCGTACGGTTGGCGTATTAGACGAAAAACCAACAACAAACCGAGAAAAATGAAAATTTAGAACTTTTATAAGTTTTGTGAGTTGTTGTTGTTGTTGTTTTTTTATTTCAAAATGAAATCTGTATTAATAATTTTCTTGTTGTTGTGTAAGGTGGCAATAGTTTTTTTTTTTTCTTTTCTTCTATTGAGTAAGGAGGGAATCTGATCGCAAAGTTTAGAGTTGTTCAGTTCTCCAGAAGCCTAGGAGAGCAAAAAAATTAAAGCAAACAACAACAAGTGGGAATATGACGACATAGAAAATAGCAAAACTAGTGGCATTTTCGATTTTGTGGGCCAATGAGTGGCGCTGGCAAAATAATTTCATGTGTGGGCGGGTGGTTGGTTGCATGGTTGGCTGTTTAAAAAAAGATCGAATTAATTTTATTTGATTATTCACACCACGATGATGGCAAACAAAAACAATTCAAAGAAAAGGAAAACTTTTTAGCACTATTTGGCGCACGTTTGATTTTTTTGTTCGAACAAACGAAAAAACAAATCATTGGAAATTGAACTATGATTTGGTTTCGTAACCACATAACCTTCAAAATAATTTCCAATCAATTTTTTTAATATATTCTTTTTTTAATTTTTAATATATTTCATTTCATTTTAATAAGTTTAAAAAAAATTTAAGTCCCAAAGTTAAAGTTAATCACAAATTATTATTAAGAATTGTATATATTTTTAAAATAATTAATTTTCAGAATTTTCGTAAAATAAAAAAAATAATTTTTTTATATAAAATCCTGGTAAAATGTTTTATGGCTTAAAGTTTTTTTTTTTTAATTTCCCAAGAGTCGTATAATTTAAAAAAAATAAATAAAAAAAATTTGATCCTTTCCAAGTGGCAATAAAAAAAATTTTTTTGACATTTTCAATGCATAACAACCCCATTTAAATTTATTTAGAAAAAATATTTTTTAATGTTATTTCTGTTTATATAGTTTAGTCTAGTTTTTTTTTATTTTTGAAAGAATGTTTTTTTTGGAATTTATTTATTTTTAATTTTCTTGTTTCTTTTTTAAAAAAAAAACTATCAGAAGTAAATTGAAAATATATGTTTTCTTTTAATATTCGTGTATATTGGTTCACAAAAAATAAAAATATTTTTTTTACAAACTAATTTTTTTGTCACAAAAATTATTTTTTTTATTTTAAATATTAACAGAATAAAATGAAAAAATATATAATATATTCAGATCATTAGGCTTGTCTCGAATGAAAAATAAACACATGAATCCTGAACATATGATCTCCGCCTTAAGGCAAAATTAAAAAAAAATTACTTTTATTTTATTTTTATTTATTCGCAAATATTTAAAATTTATTTATTCATTTTTCACAAAAAAAAAAAATTATTAGGTCCTGCTCTCAAAACTATTATGCATTAAATTCAGCAGGAAATTAAAAAATATATATTTTTTATAATTATCCATATTTTGCTGTTTTTAACTTTTTAAGTTTTAGATACAAATTAAATAATATTATTCATTTTAGATTTTTTTTTTTTGTTCTTGGTTTCATATTTAAAAAAATATTTATTTATTTATTTCACAAATATTTTTTTTTATGAAAAATATTTTTATTTATTTATTTGTTCGCATTTTATTGTATTTTTTTTTTTGGTTTTTTTAAAGATATTTTTATTTTTTATATATTTATTTTCTTATTTTGTTCCTCCATTTTTTATTTTTTTTTCTGGCCTTTTTTTTTGTTCGTAATTTTTTATTTATTACTGCATAATTTTTTATTCCATTTTATTTTATTTTCTTCTCTTCATTATTTTTCAAACTTCACTTTTCAATTTTACATAACTACAAAAAATAGTAACAAAATTTTACTAACTTTTTTTTTGTCGTGACAGCGATCGAATCGGATTTGAATTGAAGCGAAAAGGAGTCTTTCGAGTTCTTCGTAAATTCTTGCGGTTCTACTCTGAATTGAAAGAATTTTTGTTCTTTCTCGTTTGTTGTTAGTTTTTTGTTTTCTGTTCAAAAGCGACGTTAACTAAGCGACGATTTTCTCTCAACTAAAGGAAATTCATGAAAATTGGGTAAAACAATTTTTCGAAAAAAAAAAGAAAAGAAAAACGCACATACAGACAACCAGACACAAATGGCCAGACTACCTACACATGCAGTGAGGAAAAAAGAAGGAAAGAAACAGACAGACACCAAAAGTATAGCGCGCCAAGCAAAATGATTGAGAAAAACCAAATGAGAACGGGAAAAGCCAAAGTTTTCTCGCCTCGCAGAGTATTCTAATTTTCCGATTCTCTGCCATTTGTACATTTTGCATTGAATTGCTTGCTGGCTGCCGTTTTCGAACACACATTTCAATTTTCAATTCAAAAAACGGCCACAAAACTACAAAATTTCGAATATGGATGTTTTTGAGGAGATTTTTCGTTTTTGGCTTTTGGCCATTTTCGAAATTTCCCAATTGCATACACGCACGCACATACAGACGACACATGAATGGGTGTGTGTGTACTTAAGTTTTCTTTGATTTTTTTTTTTAATTCTTTCATTGAGCTTTTTTGTTTGTTTATTTATTTATCTTACACTATTTTTTCAATCTTTTATTTTCTTAAAAAAACAACGCACACCGTTTTTATAGACTTTTCTTTTAGAACATATTTTCACCCTGCACTTGTTTGTTTACACAATTCCTTTCGTTTTTCTGGCTGGCTGAAGTTAAATGTGTTTCTGATTGTTTTCCACATTTTCGAAAATGTCATCCGGAAATGTGTGCGCGGTGTTTTGTTTACACTTTCTCTGCGAACTATTTCGAAATCGAGGTCTAGACAACAACACTGAAAGACATCAATCACAGAGTTAAAACAAAAAAAACAAACAAAAAACGCATCACATCAGGAAGTTTTATTCTAAATTAAAGTGCCGGCTAAACAAAACAAAAACACAACTCATCGACATTAGCCACATTAGAATAACATTCTCTAGCCGTGATACTCATCGTGGTAACCAAAAATAAACTTGTACCAAATAAATCTTACAAATCAATAGAACAAACGATCGATCGATTAATGCCACGAGAATTGTGGCGAGAGATGTTTGCAGCAACATTGGACGTTGTAAACATTTCGGCATTAGATATTTGAATTTCAAAGTTAATACGAGGAGATCAAAACTCGTAGTTAAAATAAATCAATCGACGAGTCCATAAAATGTTTTCAAAAGCTAAAAAAGTTGAAGATCCAAAGGTTAAAAAGAAACAATCAATCTGCAATGCAATTAATTTTTGGAGAACAACGAAGGAAATTTACAAAGGAAATCGGCAAAGTAAATAGAGCAGGAGGAGCACAAATAAATAATTTCTAATTTTAATGGGTTACCGAGTTTCACCAAATTGACGAAACCCGTTTTGAAAAGAAGGATTGGCAAGTCAGTGAAACAAGACCAAAATTTCTTATTTCAATTCATTCAATTATTTATAATATTTTACGTGACTTCAAATACGTACCCATGGTAGAATTAAGAGAATAAAGTCATCTAATGATATGTTAACAACTTTTTCAAAATTATTAATTTGACAACAAGTTTAATAAAAATCAGAGATGGGTACCTATTTTCTTTGCAGTGACATTTTACATGGTAAATTACAGAAAATGCAGAGATGGATATTCTCATTTCAAATGACTTTACTTTCTTAATTTTACCATAGTTGTCATAATGAAATAAGCCTTTTATTATACGCTACAACACTCGGAGCACAGATTTGCAAATTTCCAGTCGGGGTGAAATTAGCTTGCAAGCAGGATTTCTCGAAGCGTGGGAGATTTTTACGGAGTCTACTCTTCACTGTTTTGTTTTCTCACTCTCTTTGATTGACTTTTGTCTGCTCCCAGGAGCGCACTCTCTCGGATTCGAGTGAGTATTACTCTTTGTACAAATTCGAGCGAGGTTTTCGAAAGCCTGATAACACTATGTTTTGGTGGTATTATAAGTTTAATTGGGCCAAAAAGTTTGTAACACAGAAAAATATTTGTCCTAGACCCATGAGCTGAGCTGAGTCGATCTTGCTTTGCATATCCTTCTGTCTGTCCATGTTAATTTGTAATCACGCTACAAGTCGCAATTATGGACCAACCTTCTGAAATTTTGCAGGGAGTTAAGACAATAGAAACCAATAGTGATCTCAATATCCAATTTCAGAATCTCAGCTCTATCCATTCACATAATACCGAATTTAGTGACATTTAGCATCCAAAACAATCTACATTTCTCGCCCTCCCAGACACCTGTTCTCTCCAGAACAGTGATCCAAAATTAGTGGCATTAGTACTTTTGAAGCAATTATAGTACGCATTTGCAAAACAACCACCAGATACCAACAGTGCACATTTCCAAAATCACGTCCATATGTCCAGGCTACACATGAACATCGACCCTAACACTAAATTTCAGATTTCAAGCACTATATGGTCACCCAATAATTGTACCAAATATAGTACTTTTTAGTATTTTTCGTGCACTTTCAGTACACATTTCTAAAACCACCTCTTTATCACAAACCAACTAATAAGAGGGAACCCAACAAAAAATTTCAAAATTTCCACTTCATTCATTTCAAAATGTTTCAAATGAAGTACGATTTAGACACTTCGCACACTTTTCCAAAATCACCGAATTTAAATTTTTTGTCGCTGTCAGTTCACATAATACCAAATGGTACCATTTTACAAGTTTAGTACAATTTTAGAACTTTTCGTAAAGTTCGATCTTCCAAAACCCCTTTGGCGGATCTATCTTGCTCCCCATCATTGATCAAATTTCAGAATTTACAAGCGTACAAAAGCATTTTGTTGAAAATTTTCCAGAAAAAAGTTATTCGTGATGGAATTTAAGCGTGATAGTGCGACTACTTTGAGCTCGGGGTAAAGCCATTGAAATTCCAAAAAGTGCAAGAACTTACACCGCAACAGAAAGAAAATTTACTCAATAGAGCTAAAGAGTTGCTTCGCTTGGCCGAAAGTGGTGAACTGTCGAATTTGGTTTTCTATTTTTGTTTTTTTTTTTTTTCAAAATGATCGTGTTAACTTGCTGAAAATGTGCACCTTCGGTTGGCCACCAGAACTCAAGCGACGGCCAAGGAGATAGTGTAGGCCGCCATAACAGCCGATGGTCTCTTAAAATATTCTGGAGGGTGTATTAAACCCTTGGGTACCCAAACCTTTTGGCCGCAGACCTTGGACATGCCAACAGGACACAGCACCATTGCAATCAGCACGCGCCACCCAAGAATGACTACAAAATGAGGTTCCTCGCTTCATTTCCAAAGCACAATGGTCACCAAAATCTCCGGATACCAATCCGTTGGGCTATTGTGTCTGGAGTATTTTGGAAAGCAAGGTTGGCACTAAAAAATACCAAAGTGTCGTCGATCACCTCAAGCAACATTTTTACTTTTATTCAATAAAATTTTAAAGAAAAATGTAAAAATGATGGCGTTTGAGTTTGTTTCCTTTTTATACCCTACACCATATTGAGGTAAGGGTATTATGTCTTTGTGCATTTGTTTGTAACATGGAGAAGGGAGCGAGATAGACCCATAGTTACTTTTGAGGATCTCCATAAAATCACTTTCTGAGTTGATTTATGCGTGTCACTCCGTCTATCCGTCCGTCCGTCTATCTATGAATTCTTGTGAACAAAATGCAGGTTGCATTTATTATCCGATTGAGATGAAATTTTCCAAACAACATTTGTTTGGCCCAAGGACGAACCCTATTGAAATTGCAGATAATCGGTAAAAATTTAGATATAGCTCCCATATATATCTTTGTCCGATTTGCCTTTTATGGTGCACCAAACATGTAATATCAGCCCGAATATTGTGGAATTTTGCACATACAACCAAATTAGGGCTGAAAATAAGTATACCGAATTTGATCGAAATCGGTTCAGATATAGCTATAGCTCCCATATATATTGCTCATCCGATTTGTTGTATTTGTTACCCACAGCCGTAATATGCACTCCGTAACAACGATATTCAGGGAAATATATCAAATACAGCTCAGATATATCTTTGCCAAATTTTATCGAGATCGGTTATAGATAGGATATAGCTCTCATACATATTTTTTCCGATTTCAATTTAATTGTGCACCAAATGGGCAATACAAGTCCGAATTTAAAATGCTTCGGCATATTTAGTCCTTTAGACTTTAAATTATAATTATAATCATAGCGTGTATGATTGAATTCTCCCATAAAAACTTTTAATTGTTATGTGCAGCTCTACTAAATTAGCAAAGTGGTGTAGGGTATCATAAAGTCGGCCTCGCCCGACTTTAGGACTTTCTTTACTGGTTTTTGATCTAACCCTGTAAACAGGGTGATTCGCATTTCCGCAAGTTGAATTTAGAATTTACTTAATTGTACCTCCCGAACGGACACAATTTTCTATAGACACAACTCACATAAAATATGAAAATAAAAATAATTTTCAATATTTCTGACTAAATTAAATGATGTACTTTTGATATATTTATAAACCCCTCATTGTACCTCTCTTACATACGACCAAAAATTATGATTTCCCAATATAGAAAATATTCATGCATTGGACCAACATTAAGTTTGAAGTATCTATGGAAAAAAAAGACAACATCTACTGCTATCGGTGTCATGATGAATTTTTCTATACTTCTGAAGTTTTAAGAAAGATATTTGCCGCTTTAAAAGCAAATACCAAAGAATATAAATGAACGCCTCTCTAGCTTTTAAACTATGTTGAAACCAATTTAAAGGTATTAAAATATTCTATATTGCTTTATTTTCAAAATATTCTTTTATTTTCAAATGAAATAATAAAATATTTTTATTAATTTTTGGGGAAAAAATTAAGCAACACCCCCTGATGTGATCCAAAAAATTATAGATAGAATGCCACACAGTGCATTGCAACATTGTATTTGCCTTCAGAATCATTCGTTATGGCATGGGGTCTCGGCCTATAGCATTTCGTAAATGAAATTGTCATTAATAATGCGTGCTTGCCTTCAGCCAGCCCAGCATTCTTAACATTTTCCTCAAACATAAATCGTTTACGATATGTTGTAAAATGTCGAATACAATAGCTCCCGTACGTGTGTGTGTGTGTTTAGATGAAATGTTTCTTAATTTGATTTTTGTTCACATCGCTGAACTATATTATATTTCAACCTTGGCCCACAAAACGAAAGAAAAAAAATAATTCGCTGTAATTTTTGTCGTTTTCTTCTCTGGGAGACTACGGCAACAACGATTTATTGTTAGAACATGCCGCCGCACAAATTTTCCTCAAAATATCATAATATTGTAAGCGTGTGTGTGTGTGTGCGCATGTATATGTATTCGTTGAGATTTGTTATACCAAATATGTTGCAACATAATTTTCTTGAAAATCCATTGGCAATTTACTCGCCAACAAATGTGATTTGTTGTTGCTTTTTCTCTGATCGAAATTATTTTATACTTTTAACACTTCAAGGTCTTAGATCATTATTAAATTTATTATTTAATTTGGTTTGTGTGTGTGTGTGTCTGTTTTTTGCAACAAAATTCTCTGAATTTATTATGTATATTGAATCGAAAAATTAGGTCAATTGAAAATAATGAATAAATTTGATTGATGACACTTAACATGGTGAGCAATCTTTCGAAGTACTCATTTGAGCTATAGCACATAATTTTTTCAGATGAAGGAAATTATGGAAGTGGAGAATAGAGAATGAGAATTTATCTACCAAAAAAGCGTCCAGCACATTGTGCTCTTTGGTTTTCACCTATTTCAATAAGATTTGTTCTTGCGCCCAATCAATGAATTTTTATACCCTACACCACAAGCTGGTCAGGGTATTATGTCTTTGCGCATTTGTTTGTAACAGGCAAAAGGAAACGAGATAGACCCATAGTTCCTTTTGATGATCTGGATAGAATCACATTCTGAGTCGATTTATGCATGTCCGTCCGTCTGCCTGTCCATGTACTTTTGTAAACAAAGTACATTTCGCATTTATTACCCGATCCAGATGAAATTTTTCACAAATCATTTGTTTGGCCCAAGGACAAACCCTATTGAAATTGGAGATAATCGGTTAAAATTTAGATATAGCTCCCATATATATCTTCGTCCGATTTGCCTTTTATGGTGCACCAAACGTGTAATATCAACCCGAACAGTATGGAATTTTGTACATACAACCAAATTAAGCCTGAAAATAAGTATGCCAAATTTGATCGAAATCGGTTCAGATATAGCTATAGCTCCCATATATATTGTTTATCCGATTTGTTATTTTTGTCCTCCGCAGCCGTAATATACACTCTTTACCAACAATATTTGGGTAATATATCAAATACAGCTCAGACATACATTTGCTAAATTTTATCGAGATCGGCTCAGATTTGGATATAGCGTCCGATTTACCTTTTATTGTGCACCAAATGTCTAATATTTGCCCAAATAGGATAGAATTTGGCACTTACACCCAAATTGAGTCTAGAAGCTAATATGTAAAATTTGCTGAAGATAGGTTCAGGTATAGCTATAGCTCCCAAAAATACTGTGCATCCGATTTGTTATATTTGTTAACCACAGCCATAATATGCACTCCCTAACAACGATATTCAGGGAAATATATCAAATACAGCTCAGAAATAACTTTGATAAATTTTATCGAGATCGGTTCCGATTTGGATATAGCTCCCATTTATATCTTTATCCGATTTCAAATTAATTGTGCACCAAATGGGCAATACAAGTCCGAATTTAAAAGATACAAATGCTTCGGCACATTTAGTCCTTTGAACTTTAAATTATAATTATAATCATAGAGTGTATGATTGAATTCTCCCATAAAAACTTTAAATTGTTATGCGGAGCTCTACAAAATTAGCATAAAGTCGGCCCGCCCGTCTTTAAGACTTTTTTTTACTGGTTTTCAATTGTTTGCATTGTGTTTGGCGCCCAATATCTTCAGAGGATGTACATATTTAAGTCTGTATGTCTGGTTCGCACGGCAACTCTAGAAAGTAGTAACCAATTTCGTCTAAACTTATCATCCCCTTCTGGTACCCCAAAAATAGCACAAAATTAATAACATAATATGACATTATGTGTCTCACAGAAATCGAAAGTAAAAATTCAAAAATGAATAAAAAATCGACAATACCGGTGATCTTCTCCAGGTACAATAATCAGCTCAAGCTCAAGGTCTATCTCGTTGCATTTTGCATGTTACAAACAAATACACAAATCTGTCTGCTGCAGGATATTACCAAAGTTGGAGTGGCTTTTTTTTTCTGACTTACTTGCAGTCGTAATAAAATATGGAGAACACATATTTTAATGATTTCAAAAAACCTTTGGTTTTAATTATGCGAGCGGACAGATAGTTTTAGATCGACTCCAAATGTGCTGAAAAGGTTTTCCTAAAACGAATCTAAAACCGTTTTTTGGATGAAGCATATCTTAACCCGATGTTCTATTGGGTAAAGTTTGTCCGTCTGAAAGGTGTGCTTGTAGGGAGTATTTAATTTATTCCGAACTTAGCACAACATAATATTTTTGTGAAACTTGCGGTCATATCCTTAGCGTTTTGTATTTTAAAATATTGAACCATATATGGGGGAGGTACCAGAAGGAATGGGCCGATCTCTACCATCCTTATAACAGATGCTGTGTTGATAGAAATACTCAGACGTGTCAAGTCTTAGTGGAATCGGAAGTTGATTTCGCAAATATTAAGATTTGTAAAGATCGAGCAAATTCGGATCATTCTTTCTCTTTCTGTGCAGAAAATATATTTATCAGAAGGAGTGGACCGCTGTATTCCATATTAACACTAGATCTTGGTTTTATAAAAGGAATCGTATGTGTGAAATTTGAAGACAATAGGACTATTACTTCACATTTTATAAGAGTTGTAATTATTCAAAATTTTGACCCTTTTGTGGGGAAGGTACTTGATGGAGTGGACCGATAGTGTTCATTTTCGCACTTGACGTAAGGCTGACGCAAATATTAAATTTGGATCATTCTTTCTCTTTCTGTGTAGATAATATATTTTTTGAAAAATGCGACCTTTTGAGGGTGGGGGGGATGTACCAGATGGAGATCTTAGGTCAATAAACGTATTGGGATGTGTGAAATTTAAAGACAATCGGACTCCTTGATCACATTTTTTTTAAAAATTGTAACTATTCCAAATTTTGACCATTTGTGGGAGAGGTACTTGATGGACTGGACCGATATTGTCCATTTTCGTATCGGACCTAACACTGACGCACATATTAGGATTTGCAAAGTTAGAGCAAAATCGGATTATCGATTCTCTTTCTGTGCAGAAAATATATTTTTTGAACATTTCGTCCTTTTGTGTGGGAGGTTCTAGAAGGAGTGGACCGATATTGCCCATCTCCGAAGTCGATCTAAGTTTGACAAAAACATTGCCATGTACCAAGTTTAGACCAAATCGGATTCACCTATTTTGGTTCAGAACCACCCGATTTTCTCACAAATTGAAATTTAGAAAAATAAAAACAACAAAAACAAACAGCAATTTTTTATGTCACGCCAGTGACACTCAATAGTGCACATTAAAATTATTTATGTCATTGGAAATGTTAATGATCCCGAAATATTTATTATTTTCACTTGCCCAAAATTATCAACTCATATACATACATATATACAGTTATTTGTCAATTTTTTTTTTATTGAAAAACAATATTTATGCCCTGATTTGAAGTCATCGACAGAAATAATTATCAATGTTTCGCTTCTGTTTTTTTTTTTTTTATTTCTTGAGACAAATTTTTATGATGTTAATAAAATATTGGCTGTTTGTCGTCTACGGCCAGCGTTTTTAATGGCGTTTCTTCATTGCGTCATTCAACAAGTAGCAAGAACAAGACACACATAAGAAGCAAATCTGCGTCAAGCTTTAACGTTTTTTTGGGAACCAATATCAAATTTCAGGGTCGGGGGAACAACAATTTGCTTTTTTATGTTTGCGATTTAAGAATAGAACATTTTTGCTTGACATTTTGTCAGTTGATATATTGAGGATTCTTTTCAACTTCTTGTTCTCTAATGGCAAAATGGAATGTATCAATCAGGGCTATTATTGATTTGACATATACATAACTAATGGTTTGAGAACAAGACATATATATGTATGTTTGCAGATATATGAGAATACATTCTTGGGCGTTCAATGCATAACAAATTAAGTAATCATGGTGCTAATTAGAAATTATTGATCTCTAAATATTTAGTTAAAGAATTAACAATAATATTCGATAATCTAAAATTGTAATTTGTTTATAATTTATGCGATTAACAGGGTAAAATTATAATTTTCTCAAAATATAAGGAATGTGATTTCAGACAATTTGATTTAAAAATTTGAAATAATACCCAATATCCCAGATCGCCATAAATCAGTTGTTATTTCCAGTTCTTATGTGAAGAAAATTCAAAAGTCGGACAGGCCCGACTTTATGATGTCCTACACCCCTACTGAGCTTCACATAACAAATAAAAGTTTACATGGGGACTTTGTGAGAATTAAATCATACCAACTTTGATTGAAATAGTTATAATATAAGGTCCAAAGGAACTAATATATGGAGGAATATGTTTCTCTTAATCGATTTCTACTTAATTTGTGAAGGCATTCGTGTCTGAACCGATATTCATCAAAATTCATGCCAATTAGGCAGAATAAACGTAAAATCGGAAGAAAGTATATATGGGAGCTATATCCAAATCTGAATCGATATCTTTAAAATTTAACAAAGGTATTTCGATACTTTATCTGATAGCCGGCCCCAAATATCGTTGTTGCAGTGAGCATTTTACAAATGTGAGGAACTTAAATAAAAAATCTGATAAAACAGATACAGGGCGAGATAAAAAAAAAACTGCAACAAAGTCATACCCCATAATTTTTTACATTTTAATACCCTCTACCATAGCTTGGAGGGTATATTAAGTTTGTCATTCCATTTGTAACATCTCGAAATATACTTTTTAGACCCCACAAAGTATAAACATGCGACTTGTGTGCGGTGGAACGCCGTCTTGTTGAAACCAGAACTGCCTCACATGCTTTCGACGAATAATTGGCATCACAAAATTGCTCATCATGTCGCGATAACGCTCCTTATTGATGGTAACAGAATGGCCATTTTCATTTTGGAAGAAAAACGGCCCAATGACCGTTTTCGCACGAATGCCGCACCAAACTGTGACTTTTTCGTTATGAAGAGGCACTTCTTGAATCTCCTGAGGATTTTCAGTAGCGTAAAAACGGCAATTTTGCTTATTTACGGTCCCTTAGAAGGCGCACTTCTCACATTTTTTAATGTTTTAAAGCACGTTGAGTTTTCACAATTGACTTCTTCTGTTGAATGTAATTTCACCTATTTCTGAGCGCTCGCGTGGCGTATATTGGTTCATGGTAAAAATCTGCTTGGACTGACGCTTCAAACGCGTTATGTCATTAAGCGATGTGACATCTCTGTCACAAGTTATGGCGTTGCAAGATGGGTCCGTCGAATATGGGCAACCCTGTATATTCTTGACCAGCATAAAATACTATGTCGATCTAACACTGTCCGTCCCTCTGTCCGTCTATCCGTCTGTCCGTCTGTGGAAATTACTCTAGCTTCCGAACGAAATGAAGTAAGTTGATAAAATTTACTCAAATATGTATTATGTCTGCAGGACTTTTGGTATTGAAAACGGGCCAAGTAGGTCAACATCTTGGTATTGTCCCCATATAACGGTATCTCCCGATATGCGGCATTTTGATGATTTTAGCGACATTATTTACCGGTATTGTTTCAAAATTGGTATTTAAAGTTTATAATGGATATTACAGCCTGTGACAGAAAATTGTCCGTGCAGGTCCACGTCTTCGTATAGCCCCCATATAACGGTACCCCCGATATACGGTATTTTGATGATTTTAGCGACATTATGTACCGGAATTATTTCAAATTTTGTATTTGAAGTTCATAATGGATACTACAGCCTATGCCAGAAAATTGTATGTGCACGCTAATGAAAAAGTTGCGTATGCAGGTCCACGTCTTCGTATAGACCCTAATATACGGCTAGATTCGGTATTTTTAAGATTTTAACAGAATTTTTAAAGGATTTTAATTTTTTGAAAAATGCCAAATTTGTACCAAATGGTGGAGGGTATTTAAAGTTCGACCCGGCCGAACTTACAGCTTTTTTACTTGTTTTTTTTTTCTAAATTTTGTTGAATAAAACCAAAAAATGTCGGAAATAGCATCAAATTTTTAGAATAAGTTTAGATTTGTTAGATTTGGTCACCTCAAGCACGAGTTATGGTCTTAAAACGGCCAATAAAACCTTCACACGCAGTCCGAATGTTGCTCTCCGGTATTTTGGCCCATTCCCGGCGAAGCGCTTGCCCGAGATGATCGACACTTTGGTATTTTTTAGTGCCAACCTTGATTTCCAAAATACTTCAGACACAACAGTCCAACGGATTGGTATCCGGAGATTTTGGTGGACATTGTGCGCTGGAAATGAAGCGAGGAACCTCATTTTGTTACCATTCTTTGGTGGTGCGTGCTGAGTGCAATGGTGCTGAGTCCTGAGTTGGAATGTCCAAGGTCTGCGGCCAAAATGTTTGCGTGACCTAGGCTTTAATACACAATCCAGATTTTTTTCGCGATAATATTCGGCATTTATTCTTATGCCAAGGTCGATTAATACGAGCGGAGAGAGAACATTGGATGTTATGGCGGCCCACACCATCACCATGGTCAGCGCCTGAATTCTGGTGGCCAACCGAAGGTGCGCATTTTCAGCTGACCTCTTTAGCACGTATACACGATAATTTTGCTTTTTTACAAACTGGTGGACAACGAATGTTTTCTCATCGGAGAAAACCACATTCGGCTGTTCACCACTTTCGGCCAAGCGAAGCAACTCTTTAGCTCTTTTGAGTCTATTTTCTTTCTGCTGAGGTGTAAGTTCTTGCACATTTTAGAATTTCAATGGCTTTTCCCCGAGCTCATTTTACAATATTTACCGAATGGAATATTGTGATATGTTCAGCTCATGAGCCATTTTTCGGCCACTGCGACACCGGTTTCGATTAAGTCACTTCTTTTCCTTTCGAACCATTTCTGCTGATGTTGCTGTTTTTTCTCCATCCCCTTCCTTGACATCAAGCTACGCTACGAGTATCACATTTAAATGCTGGAGTGCTCTAACGATATCTACTTGTGGTTTTCCAGCCAAATATAAAGAAATCACGCTATCACGCTTGAATTCTATTACGAATAACTTTTTTTCTGGAAACTTCTAACCAAAA
The DNA here is from genome assembly GCF_030504385.1 of Musca domestica. Classification (NCBI taxonomy): domain Eukaryota; kingdom Metazoa; phylum Arthropoda; class Insecta; order Diptera; family Muscidae; genus Musca; species Musca domestica. Next base: position 4,189,500 of record NW_026712219.1, on the reverse strand, counting down.
GGCTTTTATACGCTTGTAAACAATATAATGAGCTATCACTGGAATAATTTTAACAGCTGTCGGACAAGTGGCTTAGAAATGACAGCAGTCTGAAGTTGGTTCCAGTTTTTTCATCTCACACTGTATATCGCTACCGATTTTCATCAATACACTTTTTTCTGGTCTGAAATCGTACGAAGATATATATGGAGCTATATCTGAATTTCGAGCGATTATCCCCGATTTGACCGATTATCACAGACGGACGGATATTCATAAATCAACTCAATCAAATGTGATTCTATGCAGACCATCAAAAGGAACTGTGGTTCAATCTCGTTTCCTTTTGTCTGTTACAAACAAATGCACAAAGACATAATACCCTGACCACCTTGTGGTGTAGTGTATAAAAACTGAAATAAATAATCCCAATACAAATCAAAGTACACACAAACATTTGGGCGCCATTGTGCTACCTTAGTTTTACCCAAAAACCTTTAGTTTTCATATATTGCCTTAACTCATATTTCAATTTCAAAAAATCTTCGAAAAGAATCTTTCAAAGAAGCTACAATGCTCTTATACAAAAATATTATTTTTAAGATTGTTGACCAACAAACTGGAGCACATCAATCAATTTCATAAACCGAAAAACGAAAAAGAAACACCCACCAAAATCAGAAAAGATTCGTAAAGCTTTCTTCTTTCTCTGTGAATTGATACAGAAAATAAAAATGAAAACACAAAATCAAAACAAATTCCAAAATAGCAAGAACCAGAAAAACAACAACAACTGACACAATGAAAAATTCCGAAAAAATCAGCAAAAACCGGATTTGTCTTTTTTTTTTTTTGTAGAAGAAAGAAGAAACCAAAATAAAGTAAATATGTTGGATTGTATCAAACTGAGATACTTGTATGACGTATACTTTTAATATAGGGTCAGTTGGTGTATGGCGACTCAAAGGGTTATGAAAATTGAATTTAAATTTGTATTTGGTAAATTGCAATAAATATAAAATAAAACATTTAACAATGTTAACAGATTCACACTATTCAAAATTCCTGCCCTCCCAATTTGATAAGTGGTAGAGAATTTAATATGTAAGCCATGAATTCCCGGCGAAGCAAAGCGAAAAGTGCTTACGGAGAATCCTAATGCAGCTTGCCTGGAAAAATTAATAGGTTTAATTGGAATGCCATTCTTATATGGGTGCTAATTCATGACCTATTTCAAAAATTTGATTGATTTGAATGTGACAAAAATTTAATAATTCAATCCATACTTCATTATGTGGAAGTAACTCCCATTGACGGATTTATATTGATATTTTTTGCCTAAATCAAGTAAAAAAACATTAACTCGGGCGGGTCGAGGAGAGAAAACATTTTTAAATAAAAGCATCTGAATTCAAGCGTTTTCCACTTTAAACTTCAGATCGTTTGGATAATGCAGTTAAACTTACCAAAAAACCATAAACTAAGTGAGGCCGTTATATGGGGTCATACCGAAATGGGTGCCTATTTAGGAATCTTTATATTACAATTGTTATCTATTGCGAGTCGTAAATGCCAAATTTTTAAAAAAATCGTGGGTAAATGTGACTAGGAATATCAAACTACCGAATATCGGTGGGCGCTATAAGGAAGCATGGACCTAGATATTCATTGTTCTTTCACCGGAGTTAGAACCCATTACGATCTACAAATACTAATTTCTAGACAAAACAAGTAAGCAAAGGCTTTAGTCGTACGGGGCCGACCATGTGATACCCTACGACACTACAATATGTTAGAAGCCCTCTCATGTCCAAATTTTGGAAGATTTCGCTTTTGAAATTATGTCACGGAGCACTACCCAGATATTACTCTTAGCATTTTGACCAGGGACATTTGCCCAATATTTACGCACTCCGTCGTGCTGTTAGTTGTTGCGGTCCATTTTACGTCTTAATATAATCCAATGGTTATCCAAATTCCAGTACTCTTCCCTGTGCGTAGCTATCTTCTCAGGCGTGTCGATTGGCCTCAATTGTGTGATCAGGAAATTTTTTCTGTTTTTGGATCATTTGAACGATCATCTCTCATCATTGCGATCATCTCCAAAAGCAAGACGCCCCTCTGTATCTCCAAATTCAGACTCATCTATATGATTTGCGATATTTTGGCAATATTCGTCAACGAAATCAGCATAAAAAAGCAAGAAATTCGCCTTTTTTGGATATCGCCTGTAAGTTATTTTCAGCATTTCGGTAGAATTTAAACTTTTGTTTTTTTTTTCACACAAAAGTAGTGGTCCATTCTACCCGCTGTCCTAAACTCTAACTTCATGCGAGATTTCGTGACCTTTGGTTTCTATTTGTGACCTTTATAACGGCTGCAAAATCAGGAAAACTTTTAGTTGTTGGTTCATTTAAACCCTAAATACATTGCGGACATCTTTGAAAACAATATCCCTAGCCATTCTGAGCCTAAAACTATCCTAATGACAATTTTTGTGAGGATCGGCCGATAATTGCAATCTGTATATAATAACCCCAACCTGTGTTGTAAGGTGAAAAAATATTACAAAATATACACTTCAATATTATAAGTCAAATTAAAAAAATCGCATGCGATAAAAAATATGAAAAAAATAAAAAAATGTCACAAAATACTACAAAATCTATATAAACACCATTATTGTCATCGATTTTTTTTATATTTTATTCTTTTATGCCAAGAGGGCATTCTGAATTGGCAAAATTTGTCCAAATCGGTCCAGCCGTTTTTGAGATATAAGCATATCTGTATATACACATTATATATATTTCGCTATATATATCCGGTATATTTACTATCGGCATCAACGAAACGGTCAGGATTGACCTGTTCGTCTATTTGCAATTTCGCCGGGATTAAAAGTATTCGCGGTTTAATTTTTGACTTTGACTATTATTAACACAAATGCTGTGGCCTAATTCACCCACTAAATATTACCCGATGACCATCAAAATTGGAGGGCTTCTACCCAGCCCTAAGCTCTAGCCCCACGCTAACTTCCGATTTGATTGTTCTATAATTGCGACCTGTAGAGCAACTGCAAAATCAATTTTTTCAGTTTTTGGTCCATTTCAACCCCTAAATATTATGCGATCATCTCCAAAAGAAATAGGATACTATTCTGACCCTAGCCCCACCTCCATTCTAAATTTCGATCGGGCCATAAATTGAAGATCGGGCCATAATTGCGACCTGTAGAGTGATTACAAATTAACATGGACAGACGGACAGACGGACGGACGCACATACATAGCTAGATCGACTCAGCTCGGCGAGCTAGGAAGATCCATATATACTTTCCTATGTGGGAAACCAATATTTCGAGGTGTTACATAATTTTTGGCCCAATCAAACTTATAATACCCCCAACACATGTGTTGTAGGGTATAAAAATGTGGCAAAAATCATCCAACAAACTACTGAAGATCGGGAGGTATCGTTATATAGCCGGAGCTAGAACCCATTACGGCCCACAAATACTAATTTCTAGACAAATCCGTGAAAAAATGTGGCAAAAATCATCCAACAAACTACCGAATATCGGGAGCTATCGTTATATGGGGGCTATACTAAAATACGGACCTATACATACAATGTTCCGCCGCCAGAGCTAGAACCCATTATGACCTACAAATGCCAATTTTTAGACAAATCCGTGGAAAAATGTGGCGAAAATTATCAAAACAACGAATATCGGGAGGAACCGTCATATATCAGAAATACATCGTATCAAAATATCAAGTAATTTATAAATCTTTAAACTTACTTCATGCGTCAACTAGAAAAAGGACGATCTCCGAAATCCGTTAAATAGGTAATACTATGACTTTTTTTTGTAACATTATTACAAATATTTTTTTTTTTTGATATTTAATGGAAATAGAGCTTTCTTTGGTGAGTTACAGTGCCTTTGACGTCAACCATTTGAAGTTCGCAATGGGTACTACATCCAACAATAAGATGTCTTCGTATAGCCCTTATATACCGGTTCCTCCAAATATTCACTGGTTCCATGGTTGTAGGGCGTTACGCACCGGAATTGTTTCAAATATCGTATTTGAAGTTCCAAATGTGTACTACAGCTAATGACAGAAAATTGCGAATGCAGGTCCACGTCTTCATGGAGACCCATATAACGAAACCTCCCCACATTCGATATTTTCATGATTTTAGCAATATTTTTAAACGGATTATGTTTTTTTTTAAATTTGCAAATTTCGTGGAGGATATTCAAAGCTCAAAACTGCAGAACTTACTGTTTTTTTTCACTTGCTTTTTTAACATGGAATGAAAATGTTTTCCATACCTGCTATAGCTTTCAAAATATCCACCTAAATTGTGTCAGAAGTAATAATTAAATAGATTAGAGATGCCTACCTTGAAATGCTTAATTGCGCATGATACAGACCATATATCCCAATTAATGAGCTTAGCGCCGATTTTTTGATTCGAAACTATTGAAGAAAACACAATACCCGTGCGGGGTATGACTATACAGGGTGAGATGGAAACAACTGCAACCAAATTCAGACTGCTGTCATTTCTAAGCCACTCGTTCGGAAGCTGTTAAAATTATTTAAATGACAGCTCATTTTACTGTTTACAAGCGTACAAAAGCTTTTTGGTGAGATTTTTTCCAGAAAAAGTTATTCGTGATGGAAATTCGTGATGGAATGTAATTTCTTCATATTTGGCTGGAAAACCACATGTGGCTATCATTAGCGCACTCCAGCATTTAAATGTGAATAAATTTTTGTGTCTCGAACCATCGCTCGTTACCGTGATACTGGCATCGTAGCCCGACGTCAAGAAAGTAGACGGAAGAAAGCAGCAACATCAGCAGAAATGAAAAGAAAAGTAAAGAAGCGACTTGATCGGAATCCGCGACGCAGTGGCGGAAAAATGGCTCGTGTGCTGAACATATCGCAATAATCCATTCGACAAATATTGAGAAATGAGCTCGGGGTAAATCCATTGAAATTGCAAAAAGTGCAAGAACCTACACCAAAACAGAAAGAAAATAGACCCAAAAAAGTTAAAGAGTTGCTTCGCTTGGCCGAAAGCGGTGAACTGCCGAATTTGGTTTTCTTCGAGGAGAAAACAATCGTTGTCCAGCAGTTTGTAAACAAAACAAGTAAAAAAGCTGAAAGTTCGGCCGGGCCATTTGGAACGAATATGGCAATTCTCAAAAACAATAAATGCCGTTAAAATTCTGTAAAATCTTAAAAATACCGAATGTAGCTATTATATTAGGGTCTATACGATGGCATGAACCTGCGTAGGTAACATTATTATAAGCCATTACAATATTCAAATGCGAAACTTAAAAAAAAATCGATAAAATCAAAATACCGAATATCGGAAGGTACCGTTATATGGGGGCTATACGAAGACGTGGACCTGCATAGACAATTTTCTGTCGTAGGCTATAGTATCCATCACGAACTTTAAATACCAAATTTGAAACAATTCCGGTGAATAAATTCGCTAAAATCATCAAAATACCGAATATCAGGAGGTACCTTTATATGGGACCTATGCCAAAACTTGGACCTACATGTCCCATTTTCAATACCAAAATTCCTGTAGACTAACATGCAGTTGAGCAAAATTTTATCAATCTACTTCAATTCGTTTCCACAGATGGACAGACGGATGGACGGACGGACATAGCTAAACCGATATAGAATTTTATGCTTATCAGGAATCTATGCACTTTGTGTATTTCGAGGTGTTACAAACGGAATGACAAACTAATATACCCTCCATAATATGGTGTTGGGTATAAAAATTATCGTGTTTACTTGCTAAAGAGGTCAGCTGAAAATGTGCACCTTCGATTGGCCACCAGAACAAAATTGCCGGCCATGGTTATGGTGTGGGCCGCCATAATATTCTGGAGGGTGTATTAAAGCCTTTGCCACGCAAACGTTTTGTCCGAAGACCTTGGACATTCCAACAGGACTCAGCACCATCGCACTCAGCACGCGACACCCAAGAATGGTTACAAAATGAGGTTCCTCGCTTCATTTCCAGCGCACAATGGCCACCAAAATTTCCGTATACCAATCCGTTGGACTATTGTGTCTGGAGAATTTTGGAATGGAAGGTTGGCACTAAAAAATACCAAAGTGTCGATCACCTCAAGCAAGCGCTTCGCCGGGAATGGGCTAAAATACCGAAGAGCAACATTCGGGCAGCGTGTGACGGTTTGAAGGTCATAATTCGTGCCAAAGGTGACCAATTCCAAAAAAAATTAAACTTGCAGTTTTTTATCTCACCCTGTATGTATTATATATGGGGAAAAAGAAACCAACACGAAACTATTAAAGAAAACACAATACCCTTGCGGGGTATGACTATATATATGATTCGATGAAGATCGACATAAGTAACTGCGGGTGTATCTTGTTTCCCTAAACCAATGGGTGGTGCAGGATATAAAAATGTTTTAAGTTTGGTCGGGCCAAACTCTTAATACCCTCCATAATTCGCACCATATTTCTAGTCTTATGTTTTCGAATCAGGCATAACATATCTCACACACTTTTCGATGTTATATCAAATGAAGTTCCGTTTTCATAATCTTTTTCATATTCCAAGCAAAAAATGATCTTCTCATGCCACCAAATATGTTCTCATGAAGGAATGACTCAAAATTCTAAGAAATATCTACACAATGTCATTCCGTTTGCATAAATTATGTATCAATTATGAACAAAAAAAAAATAAAAAATAAAACTTGATGTTGAATAATTACTTGATCGAGATGAAAAATGTAATCCTTAGTATTGGTTGTTGCTCCACGATCGCCTTGAAGGGCAGAGAGTAATCCAAATAGTTGATGCTTTAACTTTTTGCTCCAATGGTTTTGTTGCTATTTGTATCTACTTCTTTTATCAATTCCTATCCAAATTTCTTGTCAGATTTTTTGTTTTAATTTTTTTATATTTAAATGATAAACGAAAAAACGATAGAATTTCTGATGAGATATTTTCTGACTGCGGCTGTTTTACACATACACTGATGTTTTTTGTTTGCTACTGCTACTGCTGTTGTTTTTGTTTATTTTTATTTGCTTTTTATCTTGCTGCTTTTTTTGTTGCTGTTGTTGTGTTTATTATTTTACGCCGCCGTTCATTGAATTGTTTGTTTATTTTAGTTGGGATAAATTTAGTTTTTTTATTTAATTTATTTTTTTCGTATTTGAATTTTCAATTCAGGTTTTTGCTTTGAATTGATGATTGAATATAAAAATTATTTGATTTTTATGTATGTTGTTGCTTTGTTTTTTTTTTTCTTTCGATTTTTTTTTTTTGTTTTGGTTTACAAACAAAAACTCAACTAACAATCAATCGACGTAACCACCAACGTAACGTACCGTGCGCGTTCAATGCAAATAAGCGAATGATTTTTTAAAGATCTTTAAGACACACCAACAGCAACAGCAGCAAAACAAAAACAACAACAGTGGCCGCACACTTGTACACACATCCAGAGACCGAACAATGAGTTAACCAACAACCAATGAACCTTTTTGCTAAGTACTTGTCGTTTAGAGTTGCCATGGCCTAAACATATCAGAGTTTTTAGGGGGATAATTGACGTTGAATAACATGAAATGGGTCTTATATTCAGGACGGCATATTGATGCTGCAAAGCATTGATGGTCTCTCATAAATTCGGAAGTATATTGCATAATTTTCCCACGTATCATACATATGTCGAAAAATTCGTAAACATAGACAAAAAACAAGATCAAGTAAAAAAAGCTGTAATTTCGGCCGGTCCGAATGTACCACTATTTGGTACAAATTTGACCATTTTCAAAAAAATTAAATCCGTTAAAAATTCTGTTAAAATCTGAAAAATGCCGAATGTAGCCGTATATTAAGGTCTATACGACCTCAAACTATTAAAATATTCAAATGCGAAACTTGAAAGAAATCTGTTTATAATGTAGCTAAAATCATCAAAATACCTTATATAGTGAGGTACCATGGGGGTTATAAAACGTAGACCTGTACAGACAATTTTTTTGGCATAGGCTGTAGTATCCATTACGAACTTCAAATACTAAAATTGAAACAATTCCGGTAAATAATGTCGGCAAAATCATCAAAATACCGAATATCGGGGGGTACCGTTATATGGGGGTTATACGATATAGCCCATCTTCGAACTTGACCTGCCTGCAGACAAAATACAGATCTGTGCAAAATTTTAGCTTCCTATCTTAATTCGTTTTGACTGTAGCGTGATTACAACAGACGGACGGACAGACGGACGGCCGACTAAATCGTCTTGGAATTTAACGCTGATCAAGAACACGTATGCCATTAGCCATTACCATATTCAAATTCTGAACTTGAAATAAACGGTGAATAATGTAGCTAAAATCATCAAAATATCGTAAATAGGGAGGTACCGTTATATCGGAGCTGTGCGAAGACCTGGCACAGCATAGACAATTTTCTGTCGCAGGCTATAGCATCCATTACTAACGTCAAATACGATATCTTAAACAATTTCGGTGGGTATTGTACCTAAACTCGTCAAAATACCGAATATAGGGAGCTACTGATATATGGGGCCTTTACGAAGACCTGCACCTGCATAGGCAAATTTCTGTCACAGACTGTAGTTCCCATTACGTCATTATTCAGGTGAATAATGACGCTAAAATCATCAAAATACCGAATTTTGGGATGTACCGTTATATGGGGGCTATACGAAGACGTGGACCTGCACAGACAATTTTCTGTCATAGGCTGTAGTATCCATTACGAATCTCAAATACCAAATTTAAAACAATTCCGGTGAGTAATGTCGCAAAAATCATCACAATACCGAATATCGGGAGGCACCGTTATATGGGGGCTATACGAAGACGTGGACCTGCCCAGATAATTTTCTGTCATACGGTGTAGTATTCATTACGAAATTCAAATACCAAATTTTAGATAGTTCCGGTAAATAATATCGCTGAAATCATCAAAATACCGGGGGGTACCGTTATATGGGGGTTATACGATATAGTGGACCGATATAGCCAATCTTCGAACTTGACCTGCCTGCAGACAAAAGACAGATCTGTACAAAATTTTAGCTTCCTATCTTAATTCGTTTCGACTGTAGCGTGATTACAACAGACGGACGGCCGACTAAATCGTCTTGGAATTTTACGCTGATCAAGAACATGTATACTTTGTTGGGTCTAATATTAATATTTCGATGAGTTACTATTGGAATGACGAACTTAATATACCCTCCATGCTATGTATGGTGGAGGGTATAAAAAAGAAACCAGTAAGGAAAGGTCAAAAGTCGGGCGTGGACGACTATATGATACTCTACACCACTATACCTATTCAGTAGAGGTCTAGTACCAAAAAAGTTTATATTGGGAATTTATGTGAATTAAATAATATCACATATGAACCAAATAACTTTGCTGTGTAGTGCATAATATGACTTCGATAAGAAATATGTTACAAAATATTTATGGGAGCAATACAGATACCGAACCGAGTTTCACCAAATGGTTGAATATGGATGAAACGTATACATGGGAGTTTTTGAAAATTTTCTAATTTGTTTCAAACGGTGAGGGTATTCAAAGTTCGGCCTGGCTTAACTTACTACTATTTTACTTGTTTGATTTAAAAATTTAAACTGCAAATATATATTTTTTTATTAAACAATAGTTGCCTCGTATGAAAATGAATGATCTACACCAAATTAATAAACTCCGAATCAAAAATCGATCACAAATCGTAGTTTTTGTTTTTTTACAACTTGCAAATAAAGACTAAAATTTTTCGTCGAGGTGAAATTTTAGCACGTATTGTATGAAGTGGTGGTATTTATGGGTTATTTAAAAATATTTATATATTTTAAATTACAATAAATAAAAAAACATATTTTTTTCATTTAAACAAAACAGGTACTTTTATTCAATAAGATAGAAAAGAGAATTTGAACAAAATATTAAGAGATATTTACCACCTCGTTAGTTTAAGTTTTAAGATTTATTTCTCTGTGGATCTTACATCTGTCTTTGGTATTCTAAGTTTTAAAATGTATAATTTGATTCATTATACAGATTTACCTTTATGGTGAAGAGGCATTATTTTAAGAAATAAAAAAAACTGTGCTAACTAACTGTGGACAATATAACATCATATAAGCATTAAATTCTTAAATAAGCTGATATATAAAATAGTTTATTAAATATAATCTACTACAAATATAGTCATCTAAAAATCTCATAACTTCCCCGCATAAATCTCAGCATCGCAATACTTGGCAACTGTGTACCATAAGATACTTTTATTTATTTTTTGTGCCATAAACAAAGATATCTGCGAGAAAATAATGAAAGAGAGTAAAATTGTGTGTGCTCTCACTCACTTGCTCTATCGCTCTCCTGCTCAATACTCTCATTCACCCACCAGAGTACAAAGTGCAGAGAAAAAACAGAGATCGAATATCAAAATGCATACATAATGTGTTTTTGCCGGTATTTGTTGATGAGTTTCCGTGCTGGTGTTGCTGCTGCTGCATTAGTGGTTAGTTACCTGTTGATTATTTGTTTATACCAAAAACAAAAGAACATACGCACACACAATGTGACAACAACAATATTGCACTGCACGCGAATTAGATAACCTGATTAATTATGTTTATTAAAAAAAAATTGTTTTTCTTTTTTATTTTTTTTTTTTTATTATTTATTTATTCGTCGACTTGCGACTAAGAGGATGGAACTAAGACTAACTTTTACATTTTTAATTTACTTATTCTACAGGTATTATTTGTTAATTAATTATTGCAGTGTTAGCATAAGTTTATTTTAAATGAAATTTGATTAACACACTTTTGTAAATAATTGTATACTCAGCTCCAGACAGTTTTAACTGGAAAAATAAAATAAAGTCAAACTAAAGAATGTCAAATTCACTTATGCTTACAGTGCAATAATTGTACACGTTTTATTGGCTAATTGTTTCCAAGAACTTATCAATTTTATCAGGGGTAGTATGATTATACGTAACTACTCCCCCCTTTAGACTAGAATTCTCCTGAATTCTTTTATTTAATTTTACAGTTATATATTTATGTTTTGTTATGATTATGAAAATTAAAATAATTATTACAATTACTATAGAAATATTACATACATATGTTATTTTAGTGTGGTATTTTAATTTTCCGATATTTCTTACATTGTATTGATGTTCTTTTTCAATTTGTTCGAACGATATCTTATGTTTAAAATTTTGAGTTTTGTTTGTATTTTCAATTATTTGTCTTTCTTTTGTAATTTCTGCAATATTTGAAAAATAATAATCTTTTATCCTAACTGAACAATTATTAAAATTAATTAAATAATTTCCATTTAACAAAATTTTTTCAAAGTTACAAGTTTGATTTACAGTCGTGTTTATTGCATTTTTAATTATAATTGTGTCTATATCTAACTGTATAATTTCAAAGTCTTTATTTTTTATCAATTGACAATTATTCTTTATTAAACAATGATGACTTAACTTTAAATCTTTTAAATGTTTATTCTCTTCAAATTTATAAGTTTTATTTTGAAATTCAAAAAATCTTTCCATATTAGATTCTATTTCATTATTTTCATTATCTGGTATTGGTACAATAAATCTTAATTTTACTGTTATAAATTGTTTAGGTATTTTTATTCCAAACACAAGATAAGAGTTGTTAAGAAATGTTGTTCCAAACTGAATATATTTAAGTTTGTTATAATCTATTTCATATTTTCTTATTTCTCTACTTGTTAAAATACTTGGGTGTACAATCCCGTATTTTGCAGAAATTACGTTGTCTTGCAAATGCTCTATCTTATTCTTAATTAATTGTATATTAGTCAATTGTTCTAAGTATAAACTTTTATTATTTTCTTCCTCTAAAAATTTGTTTATAGAGTTTAATTCTTGTTCTATTTTCTTTCTATCATTCTTAATTACCATCTTTAAATGACTTAAAGTTATATTGAAATAATCATTAATTACAATCTGTTGATTATTATTTTCCTTAATTTCATTAATATTAAGAAGATGTTCTTGTATGTTCCGTCTGTCTTCATCGTCCATCGTCCCAAATAACCATTTGGTCATACTTCCTATACCGTTAATTAGTCCACGTCTTTTTCTATTTTGTTTGGGTATTAACGTCATTAATTTATTTCTGGCATCTAATAGTTCTAACTCAAGTAATTCTTTGTTTTCGATTTTCATTAGAATAATGTTATCTGTTATGTCATCTAAAATTGTTTCAATTTCGTGAAGATTGATTATATGTAAAATTATGTCCGATTCATTAACAATTTTCTGATTTCCCATGCAAATGTCCATATATCCTCTTTGTTCTGTCAGAAATTTTGTAGTAATTATCCCTCTAGTCTGTGGTATCCATATTAGTATCATCAGTATTGTCCAAATCTGCAAATTTCAAAGGTCTTTTAATATTGCACGGATGTATTTGCTCCAGTTTTGTCTTTTTATATTTCGGTTGTTCCTTATGTCGGACGGCCTTATAATTTTTTATAAACCCTTCTTTTCTATTTTCCTTATAATCTTCTCTAGAGTTATTTATTTTATCTATTATTTTTCTTTTACTGTCCTCTAAATACTTTCTAACTTTATTTTCATCCATTTTTCCTTGTTGAACCTCTTTAGGAGTACATTTAATAGTTGAGTGATATCGTTCGTTGTAATTTCTAATTGATCTCTGAATTAATTGTTTCACCGGTATTTCCTTATTTGCTTTATACATTATCCTAAACTTTTCCGCAATTGTGTTGTGAAATCGTTCTATGTCGGCGTTTCCCGTGTGACTATTAGGTTTGGTCAGATGCAATTCTATATTTTCATTGTCTAAGAATTCCTTTAGTCTAGTGGCTTTAAATTCATTATCGGCTATTATTTTCCTTGGCTTCCCTACCTTTGTAAAATGATCATCTAATTGCTCCATTATTGTTAAATGATTTCTATCATTCAATGGATACGCTGCACCGAATTTAGAAAATTTATCAATTATTGTCAAAAAATGAAATCTTTTAATCACATATGTGTCAATATGTATTATTTCGTTTTTCGTCGACGGTGTTTCTGTGTATGAGAATTTCAATTTAATTGGATTTCTATCATATTTTATCTCCTGACAAACTTCACATTGATTTATAACTAATTGAATTAGTTCCATTAATCTTGGGTAATAAATTTTATTTTTTATTTGGTTATAGGTTTCCTGTATGCCCGAGTGCATACTTTCTTTTACATGATATAATGATATCTGTTTCACCGCCTCCACTTCTGTTTCTATATCTTGAGCCCTGATAGTGCATTTAATAAATTCCACTTGTTTCTCATTAGAGTACATTTCTATTAGTTTTTCCTGAACAGTATTATAGCTTCTCTCCGATACTTCCGAAAATATACCTATTTTTCCTTTGGTAATATACTTTCTAAATATTTCCCCCATTTCGTGAAAATCACTTTCCGCTATGAAAATTATCCTTTTATTATGTAAATGTTTTATTTCCTGAACTTTATCATTTGTAAGTATAATCTGTGTCCTGTACTTATTCACTATTTCTTCTTTTATAAAGAAATGATCTTGTAAATTTTCATCAGCTGAATGAATTGTAATCATTGATACATCATCATCATCCTCAATATTATTTATTATTCTCAATTCTGAATTATTCTCCGAATTTTGTACCTTATCTGAAATGGTATCATCTTCATTATCTTTCTCAATTCTACTTAGAAAATCTGCCACCTTGTTTTCCTTGCCTTTTATGTATTCTATATTAAAATCGTATTCTCCTAATTTCAAAAACCATCGCTGGTGCCTGGGTGACATGTCTTTCCCTCTATATTTTGTGTGTAAAAATCTGATGGGTTGGTGATCCGTAAGTATTTTAAATTTTCGACCATAGAGGTATGGTCTCAAATAATTAACGCTCCATAATATTGCTAGAAATTCTTTGTCCGTTGCCGAATAATTTCTTTCGTGATTGTTAAGCGTTCTTGATGCAAAACAAATTGGATGTCCCTCCTGTGACAGGACAGCACCGATTGCGTAATTCGACGCATCTGTAGTTAATGTAAATTGTCTTTCATAATTTGGGTATCTTAAAATTGGATGAGAGCTAATTAAAGATTTTAATTTTTCAAAAGCTTCTATGTATGTAGGGTCCCTTAAATTTATTTTTACACCTTTCTTTAAGTATTTTGTTATTGGCTGTGCGACTTTAGCATAATCTCTCACAAATTTTCTATAATATCCCGTTAATCCCAGGAAACTTTTGATTTGTTTTTCTGTTTTAGGTAAATCTAATTCTTGAATAACCTTAATTTTATTGGGGTTTGGTTTTAGTCCTTCCTTTGTCAGAATATGCCCCAAAAATTCTGTCTCTCTTTTCATGAAATTACATTTGTCGATTTGTATTTTTAAATTTGCCCGTTCCAATACCGTGAAAATGTCCGTTATGGCTTTAACGTGTTCCTTAAGAGAAGTACTAAAAATAAGTATATCGTCCAGATAAACTACACATGTTTTATTAATGAAATCTCTTAGTGTTTCATTCATTAATCGTTGGAATGTCGCTGGGGCATTTTTTAACCCAAACGGCATTCTTATGAATTCATATAATCCGTGAGGTGTCACAAAAGCTGTTTTCTCTCTGTCCTGTTCTCTTATTAGAATTTGATGGTATCCCTTGGCTAGATCCAAGGTAGTAAAATATTGTGCTCGTCCTAGTTTATCTAAAATTGAATCTATGTTCGGTAGTGGATATTTATCATCGATCGTCACTTCATTAAGCTTCCTATAATCTACCACTAATCTATATTTACGCTCTCCAGAATTATCTATTTTCTTGGGTACTACTATTAATGGGCTTGAATATCTTGAACAACTTTTCCTAATTATGCCCTGTTCCTCCATTTCCCTGATCTGTCGTCGTACTTCTTCTTCATGTTGTGGCGGATATCTGTATAATTTGGAATTTATCTGTTCATTTGTTGTCGTTCTTATTTCATGTTTTATTGTCATTGTACTTGTCAATTGGTCCCCTTCTTTAAAAAATATTTTGTCGAATCTTCTTAAAATTCTCGTAACTTCTAAATGCTCCTCTGCATTTAAATGATTCAACTGAATTCTGTCCAAGTCAACTTCCAGTTTTTCCAATGAACATATTTCCAAATCCTTATATGGATTAATTAAAAATTTTGTAATCTTGTTATTAAATGTTATGTGTCCGTCTATTAAATTTATCATCGTGTTAAAATGGTTTAGTAAATCAACTCCTATAATAAAATTGTACTTTCTTCCTTTTAACTCTTGCATTTTCCACTTAATTTTTGTATAATTTGGTAAGTTAAATTCCATAGGTGCGTCAGTTATAACTTCAAATTTAATTATGTCCTTCCTAGTTATGGTGCTAAATTCTATAGGTTGTTTTAGTAAAACTCGTTCAAAATCTTTTACCTTACTGTCAATCAGGCTTAAGTTTGCGCCTGTATCAATCAAAGCTTTATATTTCCTTTTATTAATCGTAATGGTTATGGTAGGTAAACAATCGGAGGTTGTTTCCGAAAAAAATTATTTTGTCTTTGGTCTTGTCCGTTATCCTGATGTAAATTTGGTTCAGAGTTTCCTACTACTCGATGATTATCTACTTCTATATTGTCTATTTCCATAGGTTCCTGCTGGTCTTGCCTAGGTTGATTCAAGCGATTTTGGCTGAAATTTGGCCTAGGGTTTCCTACCTGTTGCTGAAACCTTCTGAAATTTCCCGACATATTATTATAGTTACTTTGTTGGACTCTATACTGTCCTGAATGATTAAAATTTCCATTTTGATTCCTATTATTATAGTTATTATTATAACTGTTATTTTGTTGGACTCTATACTGTCCTGAATGATTAAAGTTTCTATTCCTATTATAGTTATCGTTATTATTATTATTATAGGTTTTATTATTATCATTATTATTTCGTTCTTGTCTAATATCCGACCTAAAATTATTTTGTCCTAACCAATTCCGTTGATTATATCCCTGGTTATTACTGTTAATCTGCGGATTAAAATTATTCCTATTTTGCGACCGATTTTGTCTAAATGTTACGTCGTCTTTAGTCCTAAACTTCCTATATTCTGGCCTAATGCATGTGTCTTCAAATCTCCTTCTTGTCAATATTTTTAATATATCATTAATGTTTCTTTCTTCGTAAATTTTGTCTAACAGTGTACCTTGTGTCATTTCCTTAACTGTATTTACTAAAAGACTGTCCACGTTTGATAAGTCAATATAGTGGTCATTTCGGTAATAAACTATTAACTCATCTGCCTTATATTTTAGATTCTGCAACTCTATTATTAATTCACTTACCGAATTTACTTTTAAGTTGGCTATCATCCTATATATATTGTGTGGTTCCACGTTCGGTCTATACCTTAGTTTTAAAGTCTCTTTGATTAGTTGCCAGTTGTCCGGTGTGGGTATGTTTATTATGACGTCTTTAGCTTGTCCCTGGATTATTTTATAGAATATTGTTCTTATGGCCTCCTTCTTAATATTTTCATCTTGTATAGTTGACAGCAAGTATTCAGTGCTACTAAAAAAGCTGTTCACCGTTACTTCTCCGGTGCCGGTGAAAATGGGTAGATGATTTATCGTTTTTAAAATGTTGTTTTTTGCATTATTTGATTGTGTATCATATAACACCGGGTTACGCTGTTGTTGTTGTAGTTCTTGTGTTTGCTGTTGCAATTCTAGATATGCTTGGCGTAACCGTTCCAATTGTTGATCCTTTCTGGCTAGTTCTTCTGCCGCATTTACGGATGCGATGTGAGCTTGTTCCTCCATTCTTCTTCGTTTGTCGAAGACTTTTTGCCTTTGCGAATACACTTTTAAAAGAGAAAAAAAAAAGGATTGACTTCCTTTATCTAGTGGTGTCCACTTAACTTAAATGTTCACTGCACTATTGTTTATTTTAGTGGTGTTCAATTTTTTGAATTATTCACTGCACTATTGTTTATTTTAGTGGTGTTCAATTTTTTGAATTATTCACTGCACTATTGTTTATTTTAGTGGTGTTTAATTTTTTTTTTTTTTTTTTTTTTAATTATTCACTGCACTAATGTTTATTTTATAATCCTGGAGGGTCCCGTAGGATTCGCAGAATTTATTTAATTATTTATAATTTAGGTACGTTTCACTGGATCCTTTTTAATTCCTAAAGGATCCTACCGACTGCGCCAATTAGATAACCTGATTAATTATGTTTATTAAAAAAAAATTGTTTTTCTTTTTTATTTTTTTTTTTTTATTATTTATTTATTCGTCGACTTGCGACTAAGAGGATGGAACTAAGACTAACTTTTACATTTTTAATTTACTTATTCTACAGGTATTATTTGTTAATTAATTATTGCAGTGTTAGCATAAGTTTATTTTAAATGAAATTTGATTAACACACTTTTGTAAATAATTGTATACTCAGCTCCAGACAGTTTTAACTGGAAAAATAAAATAAAGTCAAACTAAAGAATGTCAAATTCACTTATGCTTACAGTGCAATAATTGTACACGTTTTATTGGCTAATTGTTTCCAAGAACTTATCAATTTTATCAGGGGTAGTATGATTATACGTAACTCGCGTTATCAGTGCAACGCAAAAATAGCAAGAACCAAATGATAAATGTACAGACGGACATCCGTATATAGCATATTAATATTCCAAAATTAATTTACAAAAAACTTTTTGTAAATCTAATATTTTTATGCCCTGCAGCATACAGTGGAAAGGGTAGTATGTCTTTGTGCATTTGTTTGTAACATGGTAGTTACGCAAGACGTAAAACTATAAAGATTGGACAAAATGCATATGAGCTTTAGATTTTCTATCAGGTAATAGATGGCAGGCGACATAACAGAAATGCATTGGAAATTTTAGAAAAATATGTTATTCCGATATCGCCGAAAAATGGCGGAAATACGCCGAAAAAAATATCAGGTATGATAGACATGCTCTCAAAAATCTATTCCAGAGCATTTCCTTGTTCATTAAATCCAGCGGTGCTCAAAACCGTGTTCTAGAACATGAAGAGAAAAAAGAGATAATTTAGGAGAAAATTAAAATTCTGTTTTTCTTTATATTTTACGGTTCTATTTAATTGTTTTTAAACACGAATGTTTGCCAAAATAATGTATAAAGCAAATGGATAAAAAATATTTGTATAAATAATGACTTAACACTGTTTTGTTCTTGATTTAAATAAGCAAAGAGAAATTTGATTGAAAAGAGATATTTTTTCTTGAGCACCTCTGATTGAATCGATAAAAATCAATAACAACCCTTAAAATGTGTCACCTCTATTAATTATAACATAATGCTATGTCACGATATCGTCACATAACATATGTCATCTATTGAAGAAAAATAACAATGTAATGCCCCATCTTATTATATATGTCCTTGTAGTTACTTTTGAGGATCTTTATAGAATCACTTTCTGAGTCGATCTATGCATGTCAGTACATTTGTCCGTCCGTCTGTCCATGTATTTTTGTGAACAAAATGAAATTGGCATTTATTACCGTATTGAAATGAAATTTTCCAAACAATATTTGTTTGGCTCAAGGACGAACCGGAATTGGTGAGAATCGGTTCAAATTTACATATAGGTTTCGGTTTAATTTGAGGCCTGAATATCTCACTTTCGTAATATGCACTCCACAGCAATTGAATACTTGGTGAAACTTTATCATCCGATATGTGCACTCCACAACAATGATATTTGATACCAGACAACAGATACAATAGATCCAAAATATAGCATGGACCCCATAAAAGTAATAACCTGCATTCAGTATATAATTGATTTTAGACACATAATTTAAAGGAATTTGGAGTTTGAAACGGAATTTGGAGTTTAGAGTTGTCACGTGTAAAGTTTTTGGAAGCGTCCATTGCCCTATGGGCTAGGTATACTGTGACAATTGAAAATAAATAAATACAGGGTGAGATGAGAAAACTGCACCCAACTTCAGACTGCTGTCATTTCTAAGCCACTCGCCCGACAGCTGTTAAAATTATTCCAGTGACAGCTCATTATATTGTTTACAAACGTATAAAAGCATTTTGGTGAGAACTTTCCAGAAAAAAAGTTATTCGTGATGGAATTCAAGCGTGATTTCTTTATATTTGGCTGGAAAACCACAAGTGGCTATCGTTAGAGCACTGCAGCATTTAAATATGAATAAAGTGGACAAAAAAAAACAGCATCCTTAGCAGAAATGGTTCGAAAAGTAAAGAAGCGACTTGATCGAATCCCGCGTCGCAGTGGCCGAAAAATGGCTCATGAGCTGAACATATCGCAATATTCCATTCGGCAAATATTGCAAAATATGCTCGGGGTAAAGCCATTAAAATTCTAAAAAGTGGAAGAACTTACACCGCAATAGAAAGAAAATAGACTCAAAAGAGCTAGAGAATTGATTCGCTTGGCCGAAGGTGGTGAACTGCCGAATTTGGTTTTCTCCGATGAGAAAACATTCGTTGTCCAGCAGTTTGTAAACAAACAAAATGATCGTGTTTACTCGCCAAAGAGATAAGCTGAAAATCTGCACCTTTGGTTGGCTACCAGAACTCAAGCGCCGGCCATTGTGATGTGTGGGCCGCCATAACCGCCGATGGTCGCTCTCCGCTGGTATTAATCGACCGTGGCATCAGAATAAATGCCGAATATTATAAATATTCTGGAGGGTGTATTAAAACCTTGGGCACGCAAACATTTTGACCGCAGACCTCAGACATTCCAACAGGACTCAGCACCATCGCACCCAGCATGCGCCATCCAAGAATGGTTGCAAAATGATGTTCCTCGCTTCATTTCCAGCGCACAATGTCCACCAAAATCTCCAGATATCAATCCGTTGGACTATTGTATCTGGAGTACTTTGGAAAGCAAGGTTGGCTCTAAAAAATACCAAAGTGTCACCTCAAGCAAGCGCTTCGCCGGGAATGGGCCAAAATTCCGCATAGCAACATTCGGGCAGCATGTGACCGTTTCATTGGCCATTCGAAGGCCATAATTTGTGCCAAAGGCGACCAATTCGAACAAATTTAAACTTATTCTAAAATTTGATGTTATTTCCGCCATTTTTGCTCCGCCACCAAAATCTCAGGATACCAATACGTTGGACTATTGTGTTTGGAGTATTTTCGAATGCAAGGTTGGCGCTAAAAAATTCTAAAGTGTCGATCACCTCAAGCAAGCGCTTCGCCGGAAATGGGCCGAAATACCGCAGAGAAACATTCGGGCAGCGTGTGACGGTTTCATTTAACCGTTTGAAGGCCATAATTCGTGCCAATGGTGAGCAATTCGAACAAATCTAAACTTATTGTAAATTTTGATGCTATTTCCGACATTTTTTGTTTTCATTCAATAGATTTAAAAAAAAGAATGCAAAAATTATGGCGTGTGACTTTGTTGCCTTTTTTGATCTCACCCTGTATATACCAATCGTGCTGTCTGTACCTAAAAGTGGGAGAGGTCATTACGTCTCGCAGGAGTTTTATTTCCGATGCTCTTGTTGCCCTCGGTCAGCCTTTAGTTAGACATCCATGGTACTTTTAATCCAACTTATAAGCCGTTTAACACCAGACCAGCAATTATGAAGAATTCTCCCCTAAATTTTGTTGAACTTTAAACTTGTCTCTATAGTCCACGTGGTCTTTCAGCCTGTTATGATAGATCCAATGGCTTACAACCCGTATATATAGATTCCCTGGTCCTTTAGCTCAGCTATACAGCCTGTTAAACTTAATCATACAGATTTCGTAGACTTTGAGCTTGTCTATATAGTCTCCCTGATCCATCAAATTCTTAACCTTGCATCTCACAATTATAGACCACTGATCTCCATATCTATACCGCTCATTTTTATAACTACCTGGTGTGGAGGTGGTCAATAAATGCAGACTCTCTAAAATGTCTGCTCGTCTATATAGAAAATCAGTCTTCTACGCTGCTCTATGAACTATGAATATGGATAAGAGCATGCTGACAAGTCAGGGATGAACTGAGAGGCCCTTGAGTTTATTTTCATAGATCTAAGAGGTTAGGGAGCATATATTTTTAGACGAGCTGACAGGTATGGGAGTTTAGATTTATCAAGGACTGTCTAGGCTTTCGGCTCTTTTATATACATTCCTGGAATTTTAATTAGTTTTTATGGACTGGGGGAATATATTCAATGTAAAAGTCAATAAAAATATTCAGCATCCTTGCTTCAATTTAAAAACTTACAATTTCCGAACACCAACTTTCGCTAATGCATTTAACCAATGAGGCCTAAAAGTTTCTTAAACTTTGCCCACCTTATCGAAACCCAAAAAAAAAAAAAAATGGCTCGTTACAAAGAGCTCGGGGTAAAACCATTGAAATTCCAAAAAGTGCAAGAGCTTACACCGCAACAGAGAGAAAATAGACTCAAAAGAGCTAAAGAGTTGACCTCTACGGTGCCCAATGAAATATGAATATGGGTAGAAACATGCTGACAAGTCAGGGATGAACTGAGAGGCCCTTGAGTTTATTTTCATAGAACTAAGATGTTAGGGACCATATATTTTTAGACGAGCTGACAGGTATGGAAGTTTAGATTCATCAAGGACTGCCTAGGCTTTCGGCTCTTTTATATACATTCCTGGAATTTTAATTAGTTTTTAGGGACTGGGGGAATATATTCAATGTAAAAGTCAATAAAAATATTCAGCATCCTTGTTTCAATTTAAAAACTTACAATTTCCGAACACCAACTTTCGCTAATGCATTTAAGCAATCAGGCTTCAAAGTTTCTTAAACTTTGCCCACCTTAACCCGCTTCAGAGTAGGAATGTGGGCTTCAGACAGCATACAGTCATACATTGCAACCAGCACCTAAGGAGAACTGAATTACATACAAGGTGGCAGAGGAACATTGGTCTGCCTCCTCATTTAATGTCCAACAAAAAACATAGTGTCTGTACAACAACATCGACATTGTTTCAGTTGTTGGCCAAAAAAAATTATGTCCATAACACTAAGTATGTACAAATGTACGTTCATACTCTTGAGATACATGAACAACACCAACAACAGCAACTAGAACAACAACAAAAAAGTAAAAACGATGTAAAAGTATTATTGTAATGTTCTAAATTTAGGCTGCTCAAACTGGAGGAACCAGTTTCCTGATAATCTGGGTGACGACGACGTCGACAACGCCGATCACCAGTCGGGAACAACAACAACGGCCCAAGGAGGGTTAGATAGATGATGGGAGGATGGATGTCAGCCAGCCAGCGAACAATGGTGGTGGTGCTGGTTGCCTCACTACAAGAACTCGAACTATGCGAATGATGCCATTCGCGATGATCTGTTTTAAAACACAAAACAACAGCGCTGTGCCCAGTGGTCGTTCACAAGCGGACACACGCCAAGCTCAACACGTTATTTGGCCGCAAAAAAAAAAAAAAAAAAAAAAAACGCAGAGAAAAAAGCACCAAAACATCCCAAGCAGAAAATTCAAACCCATCATGTCTGTGGCATGATGGGCAGACATTCTTTTCGGTTTTGTTTTCGAAGTTATCGCGCGCGCCTTTAGCAAACGAAAATATCGCTGCGTTGCGCAAATGATGACGTTGATGATGACCACCAGCTGTAAAGGCGTAGCCGTAACCAATGTGGGAGTAGATTTGTGTAAACAAACTTGGCAGCGAAGAAACGATAGCTGGGCCAGATATATTGTTCTGAAGTAAAACATTTTCAGTCTCCATTCATACAATAAACTAATTTTCCAGATAAGTGAAAATATTTGTTTCCTTTATGCGGATATGTATATCTAAACGGAAACAATGCGTAATTTTATTCCACAAAGAATCCGTATTGCTTACGATTTCATTGAAAATATTCATTAATGATTAGGAATTTCAATGAATCTGTAAACAATAACAATTCGAAATATATAAAAAAATATAGATATTTGATTAATTGAACACAATTTCTCCTCCTTTTCATGCATAGTATGGAGGGTATATAAGGTTGCTCATTCCATCGAAATACTAGTCGTAGACATAACAAAGTATATGTTTTCTTGATCAGCGTAAAATTCTAAGACGATTTGGTCTGTTCGTCCGTCCTTCTGTTGTAATCACGCTAGAGTCAAAACGAATAAAGATAGGTTGCTAAAATGTTGCACAGGTGAGTCTTTTGTCTGCAGGAAGGTCAAATTCGAAGATAAGCTACACCCGTCCACTATATTCTCTAGCTTCCCCGATATTCGGTATTTTGACGATTTTAGCATAATTTTCAATGGAATTATATTAAAATTCACACAAGAAGTTCCTTCTAAGTACTTTAACACCCTGGAAGAGAATTGTCTATATAGGTGCACGACATCGGATAGCCTCCATAAAAAAATGCCCCGCGATATTCGGTATTTCGATAATTTTAGAGACATTATTTAACGGAATTGTTTCTAATTTCGTATTCAGAGTTCGTAATGGGTACTATAGCCTAGTACAAACAAGTAAAAAAACATTAAGTTCGGCCGGGCCAAACTTTTAATACCCTCCACCTTAGGGTAAAAGAAACATTAGAAGAAATGTGGCAAAAACCATTAAAATGCCGATTATGGGGAGGTACCGTTATATGGGGGCTATACCAAAACGTGGACCTATAATTACAATGTTTCGCCACCGGAGCTGGAACCCATTATGACCCACAAATACCAATTTTTAGACAAATCAGTGAAAAAATGTGGCAAAAACCATCAAAATACCGAATATCGGGAGGTACCGTTATATGGGGCTATATCAAATCATGGACCCATGCATGCAATGTTTCGCCACCGAAGCTGGAACCAATTATGACCAACAAATACCAATTTTCGAACAAATCCCTGAAAAAATGTGGCAAAAATCATCAAATTACCGAATATCGGGAGGTACCGTTATATGGGGGCTATACCAAAACGTGGACCTATAATTACAATGTTTCGCCACCGGAGCTGGAACCTATTATGACCAACAAATACCGATTTTCAGACAAATCCGTGAAAAAATGTGGTAAAAAAACTAAAATACTAAATATCGGGAGGTACCTTTATATGGGGGCTATACCACAACGTGGACCTATACATGCAATGTTTTGCCACACGCTCAGGGACCCGCTATGACCTACAAATACCAATTTTAAGA
Organism: Musca domestica; assembly: GCF_030504385.1. Classification (NCBI taxonomy): domain Eukaryota; kingdom Metazoa; phylum Arthropoda; class Insecta; order Diptera; family Muscidae; genus Musca; species Musca domestica. The sequence goes on along the minus strand of NW_026712219.1, from coordinate 4,165,190 downwards.
CAAATCCGTGAAAAAATGTGGCATAAATCATCAAAATACCGAATATCGGGAGGTACCGTTATATGGGGATTATACCAAATTATGGACCCATACATGCAATGTTCCGCCACCGGAGCTGGAAACCATTATGACCCACAAATACCAATTTTTAGACAAATCGGTGAAAAAATGTGGTAAAAAAACTAAAATACTAAATATCGGGAGGTACCTTTATATGGGGGCTATACCACAACGTGGACCTATACATGCAATGTTTTGCCACACTCTCAGGGACCCGCTATGACCTACAAATACCAATTTTAAGACAAATCCGTGAAAAAATGTGGCATAAATCATCTAAATACCGAATATCGGGAGGTACCGTTATATGGGGACTATACCAGAACGTGGACCGATATATCTCATTTTCAATACCAACCATCCTAGACACAATGCAAATAGCTCTGCTAAATTTTGGAGCTCTACGTCAAATAATGTGGGCTGTATCGTGATTTCAACAGACAGACGGACAGACAGACAGACGGACAGACAGACAGACAGACAGACAGACAGACGGACATCGTTAAATCGACTTAGAATTTTATGCTGATTATGAATATATATACTTTATGGGGTCTAAAACGAATATTTAGGGATGTTACAAACGGAATGACAAAGTTAATATACCCTCCTTTCCAAGGTGGAGGGTATAAAAATATGGAGGACCAAGTCTTCGAATAGGCCCCCATATAACGAATAGGCCCCCATATAATATTCTGTATTTTAATGAGACATTCGGTATTGTAGAGACATTATTTACCCGAATCGTTTAAAATTTCGTAATTAGAGTTCGTAATCGTTACTATAGCTTAGTACAAAAAATATGGAGGACCAAGTCTTCGAATAGGCCCATATAACGAATAGGCCCTCATATAATATTCAGTATTTTAATGATTTTAGCTACATTATTCACCAGAATAGTTTCAAAGTTCATATTTGAAGATCCCAATAGGTACTACAGTCTATGACAGAAATATAGCGTATAGCCCCCATATAACGGTACCTCCTAATATTCGGTATTTTTATGATTTTAGCGTCATTATTCACCAGAATTGTTTCAAATTTGGTAGGGCCACGTCTTCGTATAGTTCCCATATATCGGTACCTCCCTATATTCGTTATTTCGATGATTTTAGCCACATTCTTCATCGAAATGTTTTATACCCTCCACCATACTATGGAGGGTATATTAACTTTGTCATTCCGTTTGTAACTCCTCGAAATACTCATGTCAGATCCAACAAAGTATTCTTGATCAGCGTAAAATGCAAAGTCAATTTTGCGATGTCCGTCTGTCTGTTGTAATCACGCTATCTTTCCAATGAATTAAGATAGAAGGCTAAGATTTTGCATACATGTTTTTTTTCCAGTTGGCAGGTTAAGTCCGTAAATGGGTCATGTGGGTCCATGTTTCCATATAGCCCCGTATTTTGTATTTGAAGTTCGAAATGGATACTACAGCCTATGACAGAAAATTATCTGTACAGGTCCACGTCTTCGTATAGCCCCTATATAACGATGCCTCCCAATATTCGGTATTTTGATGATTTTAGCGTCATTATTCACCGGGTGTGCTTCAAATTACATATGTAGAGTTCGTAATGGGATCTACAGTCTGTGACAGAAAATTGTTTATGCAGGTCCAGGACTTCGTACAGACCCCATATATCAGTACCTACCTATATTCGGTATTTTGACGATTTTAGGTGCATACCCACCGAAATTGTGTGAGATGTCATATTTGAAGTTCGTAATGGACGCTACAGCCTGTGACAGAAAATTGTCTATGCAAGTCCAGGTCTTCGCAAAGCTCCGATATAACGGTACCTCCCTTTATACGATATTTTGATGATTTTAGCTACATTATGCACCGTTTATTTCAAGTTTCGAATTTGAATATGAAGGTCTACGTCGTATAGACCCCAATATAACGGCTATATTCGGTATTTTTAAAATTTTAACAGAATTTTTTAAGGATTCTATTTTTTAAAAATTTCCAAATTCGTTCCAAATGGTGGAGGGTATTCAAAGTTCGGCCCGGCTGAACTTACTGCTTTTTAACTTGTTCAAGTTTCATATTTGAATATTTTAATGGCCTATGCAGGTCTACTTCTTCGAGTAGACCCCAATATAATGGCAACTCACTATATTCGATCTTTTTAAGATTTCAACAGAAATTTTAACGGATTTTATTTTTTTTCGAAAATTTTAAAATTCGTGCCAAATGGTGGAGGGTATTCAAAGTTCGGCCCGGCTGAACTTACTGCTTTTTAACTTGTTTTTATCACACCCTGTAAAATGTCTTTGATAAAACTGCAGATGAAAATAATATAAATAGTTTGGTAAAAAATAAAAATAACCATAAACTGTCACTGTACAATCGCGGGAGTTGGCCGTGGAGAATGGACTGTAGCGGTGTAAATATTTGCGGTGGTAACTCTTGTGATTGTAATTGATATTTAGAAAAGAAAAGGCAATTGATTTTTTAAGCGGTGGAGCAAATAGAATTTTATTCTTGTTCTGAACGGTTTGACTGCTTTAATCCAAGTAATAGAAAAATGGCTGTGCAGATTGTGCATCAGACATTTTATAAATATGTAACAAAAGGTATTGAATACAAGAAATGGTAGCCTGAACCATTGAGTGAAAACTTAAAGGGTTTTAAGGTTGCCATATTTTGACGGTTATCTTACGTTTAGATTTGAATTCAATGTGATTTATACTTAAGCTATTTTAAATGCAATTATAATTCAAGATATTTAAACGATTTGCTTGGAGTTCATTATACTTAATACTACGTTGTTGAACGCGGTTCAACATACCGCCCCCTTTTGCTGGACTGCAACTTCAAACTTGGCAGCTTCCGGATATGATCCAACCGAAGGCTGAACTTTGGGCAATTGGCATGTTGGTTGTGGTTTGAATTAGGCCGGCTCTTAGAATTTTTGGAATTTGATCGTTTGCTATCATGATTTCTATATTGATAGGGTTAAAGAAATGTGGATCTGCCAGATCCGTTAGGTGGTTGTATATTGATAGGTGCTTTTTATCTTTCGTCGATTCCGGGGTGCTAATGTGCAATGGATTTTGGACTTCGCCAGTGATGTGTATTTTAACGGACTCGTCATGGAAAGATTGCAAGTTTATGGCAGTAAAAGTCTTTCCAGCCCTCTGTGTAAGTGGTAACTGAAGTCGCTCCACCAATTTGGTTGAAATTGCAGTTTGCGTTGATCCTGAGTTCATCAGCAATCGGACTTTGTCGCAACCTTCTACAGTAATCACCTTTGCAAGAGCTGTGGGTAAAAACACATGCGATTTGGTTCGAGAACTTAGTCTGTCACTAACGTTGGAGTGACGGCGTTGCGTTGATGTTGAAGTAGATCGTTTTGATGTGTGGGCTGATGGACGGTTTTGTTGTTTCGCTGGACGACTTTGTTGGTTTTTGGCGGTTGGAGGTTCAAGGCTGCAACTTCGTGATGATGAGCGGTTTTTTGGGGTCGATTTGGAGGAGGAATGATTGTTGGGTTTAGCATCGATGTGTAGCAAGGTATGATGACCCTTATGACATACCATGCAAGTTTTACGGCTTGGGCACCATTCGCGGGTATGAGCCGTACACAGACAATTGAAGCAAAAACCTTTTTGACGTGCCTCATGTCGACGTTTTGTAACGCTCATATTTTGGAAAGTAAGGCATGATTTTATAAAGTGCCTCTCGTGGCAGATACGGCATTTGGGCAAGCTAGAAACGTTACTGAAATGTAAAAGGTTATTAAATTTGTGAGCAAGGGGGAAAAGTTAACAATTGGGGAGAATGCATAATTTTACAAGTGGGCGTACTATGATCCCGTTTTGCGTGCGAATTTCTGCTACACGAACCCTTGAATCTTTTCCGGCAAACACTCTAACCACGCGTCCAAGTCGCCATTCCGTCGGGGGAAGATTATCTTCTTTGATGACGACGAAATTATCTGGGGCAAGATCTCGTTGCGTTCGTTTCCATTTGTATCTACGTTGAAGATTTGTTATATACTCGTTCTTCCAGCGTTTGGCAAAGTGTGATTGGAGAGTTTTTAATCGTTGCCATCGATTCATCAGAGATAAATTATCAGAGGATGGTTCAGGAGTCGCAATAAGAGGAGCTCCTCTAAGTAGGTGGCCAGGAGTCAGCGGTACTAACTCGCTAGGCTCTTCATTCAACGGTGACAATGGTCGAGAATTTAGAATACTCTCAATTCTGATTAGTAATGTGGAAAACTCTTCATATGTATATTTCAGTTTTCCCGCTACCTTCTTTAAATGGGCTTTCATACTTTTAACGGCAGCTTCCCATAAGCCACCCATATGTGGGGCGTGAGGCGGTATAAAGTGCCAAGTGAAACCATGGATGTTGTATTTTGAGACTAAATGTTCTTCAGCGGAGCGTAGAAAAGTCTTATAGTCTTTAGCTAACGAACGACTGGCACCAACAAAGTTGGTTCCATTGTCTGAAAATATTTGTTTAGGAAGGCCTCGTCGGCCAACAAATCGACTGAATGTTGCCAAAAAGGCTTCAGCAGACAATTCGGAGCAGACTTCTAAATGAATTGCTCGTGTCGACAGGCAGACAAAAATTGCGGCATAGCCTTTGTGCAGTCTTGCATTTCGAAGGCGTGAGGTTTTGAGGTCGAAAGGACCGGCAAAATCAAGACCTGTATTGGTAAAGGGGAGGGAAAAAGTACAACGCTCAAGGGGTAAGGCGGCCATAATTTGGTTTTGAATGTGATGTTTGTAGATGGTACATGTTCGACAATTATGAATGCATGAACGAACGGCACTTTTCAATCGGATTATATAAAACTCTTGTCGAATTGCCCGTATCATTAGCTGATGTTCAGCATGAAGTAGCAAAGTGTGTGTGAATTCAATCAGCAACTTGCAAAATCTTGACTTTTCCGGGAGGATAATCGGATGTCGTTCATTGTACCGTGCATCAGAATTGGCCAAGCGACCATTTACTCTCAGTAACATATTTTCATCTAGAGTAGGATTCAAGGTTAATAGTCTGCTCTTAGTTGGTATTGGTTGGTTTGAGACGAGTGCCTGATATTCCCATGGGTAATGTATCCTTTGTGCCAATCGTATGAGGTAGTATTTGACGAAGGATATTTCATGTGCAAGTAAAATGTTTTTCCGCAATCCAGATGGGTTATTTCGGCGACACCCATTTATGAAGCGAAATGCATAAGCAAAGACTCGTAGGACTCGGTTGAGTGATGAGAAATCTTCTAGGAGATCATCTTCAACAACTTGGGCGTGCATGGCAAATACCTTCTTTTCAAGTTCTGGTTCTTTGAGAGAGGCGGGTTTTGGCCAGTGTTGTGGTTCCTTTGCTAACCAATGTGGTCCATTCCACCAAAGACTACATGCTTGAAGTTCTTCAGCTGTACAGCCTCGAGTGCCAAGATCCGCAGGATTATCAGCGGATGCAACATGTCTCCAGTTTGCATTTCTCACATTATCGAGAATTTCAGACACTTTATTGGCCACAAAGGTCTTCCAGTAAAAAGGCGGTTTGCTAATCCACGATAGGGTGATTGTTGAGTCAGTCCACAAGAATATTTCGGGAGAGGAAAGCTCCAAATTTTGACAAACAGATTTTAAAAGTTTGGATAACATCGCTGCTCCACATAATTCTAACCTCGGTAGGCTCACAGTTTTTAATGGAGCTACTTTGCTCTTGGAAACAAGAAGATTGGTATAAGTAATATTTTTTGAGGATTTAACACGTATATACAAACATGCACAATATGCCTTCTCTGAGGCATCACAAAAACCGTGAATTTGAATTTCAGTCTCGGATGAAAAATGTACCCAACGAGGAATTTTAATATTCTCGATGTCCGCAAATTTGGAAATAAAGGCATTCCACTTTTCGAAGGAATGTGTTGTTACTTCTTCATCCCAATTAGTCCCATCAATCCAAAGTTGTTGCATTAAAACTTTCGCGACTACAATTATGGGTGTTAACCAACCAGCAGGATCGAACAATTTTGCAACGATTGACAAAACTTTACGTTTTGTTATGGCAACAGTGGGTAAATCGAAATGTGTCACCTTATAGAAGAAATAATCATATTTGGCATTCCATTGAATACCCAAAGTTTTTGTTTCACTGACATCTTCTAATCGTAAGAAATCTTCGCTAAGAAGATCCTCCGGGGGAAGATTCAGGAGTATTTGAGGATGGTTTGACGTAATTTTCTTCAAAGGAAATCCAGCGGATTTTAACAAGTCAATTACCTCATGCAGATAGGACTTTGCTTCAGTTAACGAATGTGCTCCCGATAGTATGTCATCCACGTAAATCTGACTCTTGAGAATGTTCGATGCCGTTGGATGTGAGTGTTTATTGTCATCGCTAAGTTGGAGCAAAGTTCGTATCGCCAGGTATGGTGCACAATTTACCCCAAAAGTAACAGTTTTTAAACAGTAGTCTTCAACTTTTTCTAACGGAGAAGACCGAAACAGAATTCGTTGAAATTGTTGATCTTTCTCATGCACAAATATTTGGCGGTACATTTTTTGTATGTCGCCATTGAAAACATATTTGAAGAATCTCCAGCGTAAAACAACGTTAGTGAGTTCATTTTGTAGTGTGGGACCAGTATAAAGTATGTCATTTAGTGAAACCCCGTTGTCTGTTCTTTTAGATGCGTTAAATACGACTCTTACTTTCGTTGAAGTTCTATCGGGCTTTACGACAGCATGATGTGGCAAGTAGTATGAACGAAAATGGAGATTTTCAGAAATCTCAAATTTTGTGGTTAACTCCATATGACCCAAAGTAACATATTCAGAAAGTACTTTATTGTATTCTCCTGCTAGATCTGGATTCTTTTCTAGCGTCTTCTCTATCCTTAGGTATTGACCCATAGCGGCAGATCTAGAAGAACCGAGATATTTGTCCGATGGTAAGTCCTGTTTGAATGGTAACCTTACCACATATCTACCATCTGATCTTCGTTGAACAGTTCTTTTATAAAATTCCTCGCACCAGATATCAGATGCTGACAAAGTTTTTTCGTTGGAAATATTTTCTATTTCCCAGAATTTTCTTAGCTCCTCACTCAGTGGATCATATGTGGCCGTCCAGGAGGCAAATGAAGCAATAAGCTGGCAATTTGGTTTCCCACTGACTATCCATCCGAATTCGGTACATTGTGCCAACAGATTTCCAGAAATATTTTTCTTTAATCCTGGTTTTATAATGCTCGGCAATATGTCACTACCAATAAGCATGTCGATGGGAGCTGGTTTGAAAAATTTGGGATCAGCCAACTCTAATCTCTTTAAAGTTGTGAAGTCGGATATTACGGTAGGGGAGGCTGGCATTAAATGATTTAGATTCGAAACAACAATTGCGGAAGTAGCTATCTTAAAGTCTGACTTTCTGGACTTTAGAGTTACTTGACAACTTTTTGACGAATTTTCAAGAAGAGTTCCGCCAAGACCTGAAATCTTTGTGAATGATTTCTTAGTCGGAATGTCAAACCGATTTATTATTCGACTAGAAATGAATGTTTCTTGTGACCCTTGATCAATAAATGCCCGAATTGTAAACAAAAAGCCTTGGTGTTCTAGATCAATTAATGCAGTTGGCAAAACGGTTCTTTCTCCAGATTGTGAGAAATGGGATTCAACATAGGACATTTCATTATAAGCGGAGGAGGCAGCTTCAGAAGTGGTCGGTTTTTCATCTTCAAATGTTTCAACAAGGTAAGCGGAGGCTGATTTTGGCTTTTGCCAATTTTGATTGGAGACATTTGAAACAATTATCTTCTTGTTGCTTTCATCAGGGTGTAATAAGGTGTGGTGAGATTGCCGACATGATTGACAGCGATGTTCACTTTTGCATTTTTTGGCAATATGACCATAGGAAAGACAATTTTCACAAATTTTATTATCGAACACAAATTTCCTTTTGTCTGAAAGAGGCCATGATCGGAATTTTGAACAATTTCTTAAAGGGTGGTTTTGTTTGCATACTTTACATGCTTTCGGAGAACCTTCCGTAGAAGTATTGTATGCGGAAACTTTCTGAGACGTGGATGAATGCGGTTTTCGTATATCAGAAACCGATTCAATCATATTTAAACGTTTGGTGATAAACTCATCTAATTGGTCCCATGAAGGCATTTCTTTATTGTTTGACAGAGAACTTTCCCATGCGGTTAAGGTATCTTCAGGTAATTTGGATGAGACCCAATATACTAAGATTGGATCCCAAGATATCACGGATATATTATAAGTACGCAGCACAGATAAACAATTATTAATTGTATACTGAAGATTTCTTAGGGATTTCTCTTTCTCTACCGACACATGTTCAATTTGAAATATTTTTCGCAATTGATGATTGATCAGAATACGCTTATTTTCAAAGCGTTGACGCAAAGCATTCCATGCCAGTTCGAAATTGTTATCCGTTAAGGAAAATCTTTTTACAATCATACTTGCTTCCCCTTTTGTTTTTGCCCGCAAGTGAAACAATTTTTGCGCAGGTGACAATTTGGTATGGTTTATATAAACGGCGGAAAACATATCCCTGAAACTTGGCCACTTATCGTAGCCACCACTGAAGAATTCAGTGTCACAAGGCGGTAGTTTCAATGAAAAAACTCTATCAGTGTGGGAAACATTTTCTTCTTTTGATATCGGTTCGGAATTCAGGAATTTTTGGTTCTCGATTTGAATTAAATCTAGAATTGAGGATTTACATTCTTTGTAAGATCGGCAGCACTCGGTAAATTTACCATGTATTTCCCCTCTAGCATCTTTAGTTACGGTGGGATCGGAAGAAGTCATTTCATTTTCATATATCTGAACAAGTTGACGCCACCGTCTTTCTAAGTCATCAAGTTCAACCTGAAGGCTAGAGGCAGTGTGGTCCTGAACGGGTATTTGAGCAAAATCAGCACAGAATGTGACCACTTGGTCTGAGAAAAATATAAATTTCTGAGGAGCGAGGTCACCCGCATTACCCATATTGGGAGAGGTCATAATGATTTTCGAAACAAAAAAATCTGGCAACTATAATTCTCAAAAGGATTTTACTCAATAAATTGAAGATTTTTCAACGATATAAAAATATTCTTTGTTGAATATTTAAAACTGAACAATCTGCAACGTTAAGCTTGAGAAAATAAATGAGGGATTTAAACCTCGTAATCGTCAACTGATGTTTGCCGTAGTTACAGTCTAAGCAAATATCGTGAAAATTTTGTCGAAGTTTAACGCAATGAGAAAAATGAATAATGGTTCGCTTGTAACAACCTTGCTATTAGAAAATCACCGATTCAGAAAACTCTAGAAAATTACAGAGAAACATCGAACTATATTAGTTGCACCCAGAAGTTTGCTTATGGACAAATGTAGACTTTGCTCTGAATTTGTGTATCAAGTTGTAAATAGAGATACAAATTCTCGATAATTTAAAATGATTGGTAATATTCTGAATGGAAAATAAACTTATTTTTCAGTTTACCTTGTTTATATTCGTATATCTTTCTAATTTTATTTCCCAATCGTTCAATTTCAGAGAATGGTCAAACTGCGCATGCGTTGGAAAAATAGTAACTCTTGTGGTCAACAGTAATACAGCCACACAAGAAGAATTTTTCTTTTAGATATGTTCTTCCTTCGTGATCGCTCTTCGTTTGAAACCGGAACGAGTATGATTTCAATATAAGTTTAGACACATAAATTCTCGCCTAAATTTTTAATTGTTTGAAAATGGAAAGCGTTTTAAATCAATCAACAATGTTTAAGCCAAATTGTATTTTAGATAATTTTTCTTGCATAACTCCTGGTTTAATGATTTAATGAAGGGATTGAAAGCTTGTTTGAAGCGATGTGTTTTTTTTTTTTTTTTTTTTTTTTTTGTATGCAGACAACTTTGATTTATCGAACTTACTCTAGCACAACGCTCGAACTAAATCAAAAACAGCTTTTCCAAAACTGTTCCAATATTTATTCAATTGACGTTAACCCAAACAAATTTTTCAAAATGGCAAGAATGAAGGGTTAAGTGATATATTTTGGTATCTTGCAATGCTAGTGTGCTAATTATTATGATTGTTGTTTACTTTTTTGACCTCTATTTTAAGAAGTTAAGTTATAATATTTCTGTTTAGATTCCTTGAGCAACGCTATAAGTCAGAAATATGTTGACTTTATGAGATTCTGTCTGTTGAAGCTTTGCAATATATTGCAATACAGATGACGTTTTTACTTGATTTACAAATTAAGGTTTTTTATATAGGTAAACAAACCCAGCTATGTAACAAATCGATCAATATTTAGAACTAGTGTGGAGATATAATGCACCAAATCTTTATTCGTTTTCAAAAGGTAAAGGCAAAGTATGTCAGAGAGCTTTAATGTTGGTAGAGCGTTGTTACTAACAGACAACTGGTAATAATATTTGTTTGCATATAAATAAACGTAGTAACGTCGTTGTTACTGTAAGTTAATGTCAAACGTAAATGAAAGGTAACTTCAAATGCTCCTACCTTACCTGTTATACTTCATAAATAGTGCATGAGAATGTAAACATCAAATTAACCAACTGTCATCTCTTTCCTCTTTTCTTTTTGCTATACTTTGCACCGTTTCTTTCGCAATAGGGAATCTGGTTGGTTGTTGTAAATTTTGAGTTGTTGTTATGCTTATTTTATGCTTGATTCGTGTTCTAAATGATATTTGTTTTTTTTTTTGTTTTTTTTTTTTTTTTTTGGGTGAAGAAATAGATATGTCTTTTGTTTTGAGGTGTTTTAATATTTTATTTTGTAAAATAAAACAAAATTACCTTACTTTTTGTGTCAATGTGTTGCAGTGTTAATGTTTCCACTTTAGATTTGTTTCCGTTTGGTTTTATTCACCTCTGTGATTGCAACAATCTCCTTTTTAATTATTGTATTTGGGATTTTGCTTAGGTTTCACTTCTTTCCATAGATTTTTTTTTTGACGGCATTATTGTGTATTCCAATATAATGATTTGTTCCTTCTTTATGTCCATATTAGCTTTATAAATTTTGTTTGACGTACCAGCATTCTTTATTAATTCTAATTTAATAAAATAAATTCTTTCTTGCCGACACTAAAACGACTATCACTTGTCAAATAATATTTTAATTATTGTTCAACCTCTTTTGCAACCCACACTGACCATGTGGTTCAAGAAGAAATTCTGCTGGCTTTACAAGAGCTTAATGATACTACAAATATGAAATTGTTGTTGTAAAAAATGAGTACGCATGTGGTTACTGCAGCTGATGGGATAACATGTGCGCTCACTGATATGAGATCAATGCGTTTAGTTTTATTCCTCTGCTAAGGAATAACAACAATGTGATATCCAATCTGATGAATGTATGGAGAGCAATGACTGAGGCTTACTTAGCGACAGCGCTGTTGGGTATGGTGTTTAGTCGACAGAAGAGAAATGTATGTATGCGGTCTCCTTTAACAGCGACTGCGCCGTTTGATGTTAATGGCAACCAAAAATGAGTCTGGCGTACTTAACACTGTTAAGTTCTCAGCGACTCTGTTTGTGTTTGCTGCTCTTAAAGGAAGAGAGTATGTCGTTTGGTACTTCTAACAGTCGCCGTACCAATTTTTATTTTTGATGATTAAGAGTATGAGTTTTTTTTTACCTACAGATAGAGCAGTTGCCTAATTAAAGATTAATGCGTTTCAATTCCTCCAACAACCCAATATGTTGTTGGCTGTTGTTTATTGTCTTTCACTTTTTTTTTTTTTTTTTTTTTTTTTTTTTTTTTTTTTTTTGTGCAAAGGTGCTGTTATCCGTAATGTAATGACGAAGCGAATATTTTAAAGCAAATTAGAGGAATTAGATGCTGCTGCTATTGAGTCTGTTTTCAGAGCTCGATAAAGAGACAGTAATAGCGAAAAGCCGTAGATGAATAAATGAAAAAAAGACTACAAGAACAACTCCTGTTGTGAAATGATCCACTGGGCAGCAATAAAATTATGAAGAGTATTTTGTTATATACAAGTGGATGCAATATATGTTGCGTAATTTAAGCGGATAAGCAAACTGAAATTATTTGGTTTGCTCTTTCAATTGTATTTGCGGATGTATTTTTTTTGCGGGCCAACTTGTATCTTTACAAAAAGAAAGTTGACTTCAGCGACTTGGACATTTGTGGTTATAAATTGTAACAATGGTTCAAACTCACTTTTTTGTGTGAATTCAAACATCAACAAGAAACAAAACCCTATGTGCTCACAAATTAATAACAATTTACATACCCTTTATCCATGTCTTAATGAACTTCTTCTCCAGGAAATCTTCGAGTAAAGCGGTGGACGTAATCCGGATAATTTAAAAAACTTTCCAATTCCTTAGAGGCTCGAAGGACCATGTACAATCGCGGGAGTTGGCCGTGGAGAATGGACTGTAGCGGTGTAAATATTTGCGGTGGTAACTCTTGTGATTGTAATTGATATTTAGAAAAGAAAAGGCAATTGATTTTTTAAGCGGTGGAGCAAATAGAATTTTATTCTTGTTCTGAACGGTTTGACTGCTTTAATCCAAGTAATAGAAAAATGGCTGTGCAGATTGTGCATCAGACATTTTATAAATATGTAACAAAAGGTATTGAATACAAGAAATGGTAGCCTGAACCATTGAGTGAAAACTTAAAGGGTTTTAAGGTTGCCATATTTTGACGGTTATCTTACGTTTAGATTTGAATTCAATGTGATTTATACTTAAGCTATTTTAAATGCAATTATAATTCAAGATATTTAAACGATTTGCTTGGAGTTCATTATACTTAATACTACGTTGTTGAACGCGGTTCAACAGTCACCATTTGGAAAGAATTTGAAAATAAAATCCTAAATAAATTCGGTTAAAATTTAAAGTTAAAACAAGTATCTATACGACGTGGACCCACACAGGCATTGTTTGTCCTAAGTCATTACCAAATTCAAATTCGGAACTTGAAATAAACGGTAGCTAAAATCATCGAAATATCGTATATAGGGAGGTACCGTTATATCGTAACTGTGCGAACACCTGGACCAGAATAGACAATTTTCTGTCATAGGCTGTAGCATCCATTACGAACTTCAAATACGACATTTCACACAATTTCGGTGAGTATTGTACCTAAACTCGTCAAAATACCGAATATAGGTAGGTACTGGTATATGGGGCCTATACGAAGACCTGGACCTGCATAGACAATTTTCTGTCACAGACTGTAGTTTCCAATACGAACTCTTAGTGTGTAATTTGAAAAAATGCCGGTGAAAAATGACGCTAAAATCACCAAAAAAAAAAAACCAAATATAGGGAGGTACCGTTATATGGTGGCTATACGAAGACGTCGACCTGCACAGACAATTTTCTGTCTTAGGCTGTAGTATCTATTTCGAACTTCAAATACTAAATTAGAAACAATTCCGTTTAATAATGTCGCTTAAATCATCAAAATACCGAATATCGGGAGGTACCGTTATATGGGGCCTATATGAAAACGTGGACCTACATGGCTCATTTACGAACTTAACATGCCTACTGAAACATTAAACATGTGTGCAAAATTTTAGCCTTCTATCTCAATTCGTTCAAAATATATCGTGATTACAACAGACAGACGGACATCGCTAAATCGACGTAGAATTCTAATAAATAAATAATGAATAAAGTATGTATACACTTTGTTGGGTCTGACATGAGTATTTCGAGGAGTTACAAACGGAATGACAAAGTTAATATACCCTCCATGGTATGGTGGAGGGTATAAAAACTGCGAAAAGTCAAACGCCATAATTTTTATATGTTTTTTAAATTTTATTGAATGAAAGCAAAAAATATCGGAAATAGCATCAAATTTTAGAATAAGTTTAGATTTGTTCGAATTGGTCACCGTTGGCACGAATTATGGCGGTCAATGAAACCGTCTCACGCTGCTCGAATGTTGCTCTGCGGTATTTTGGCCTATTCCCGACGAAGCGCTTGCTTGAGGTGATCGACACATTGGTATTTTTTTAGTGCCAACCTTGCTTTCAAAATACTCCAGACACAATAGACCAACGGATTGGTATCCGGAGATTTTGGTGGCCATCGTGCGCTGGAAATGAAGCGAGGAACCTTATTTTGTAACCATTCTTGGATGGCTTAGTCCTGTTGGAATGTCCAAGGTCTGCGGCAGCCTCCAGAATAGTTTCGCGGTAATATTCGGCATTTGTTCTGATGTTACTGTGGATTAATACGAGCGGGGAGCGACCATCGTATTTTATTGACGGCCCACACCAACAACATGACCGGCGTTTGAGCTTTGGTGGCCAACCGAAGGTACACATTATCAGCTGACGATCACGATCATTTTGCTTATTTACAAACTGCTGGACAACGTATGTTTTCTCATCGGAGAAAACCAAGTTCGGCAGTTTACCACTTTTGACCAAGTGAAGTAACTCTTTAGCTCTTTTGAGTCTATTATCTTTCTGTTGCGGTGTAAGTTAATGCACTTTTTGGAATTTCAATGGCTTTACCCCGAGTTAATTTTTCAATATTTGCCGAATAGAATATTGCCATATGTTCAGCTTACGAGCCATTTGGTGTGGATCAAGTCATTTCTTTACTTTTCGAATCGTTTCTGCTGATGTTGCTGTTTTCTTCCGTCCACTTCCTTGAAGTCGGGCTACGCTACCAAAATCACGGTAACGAGCGATGCGATGCACAAAAGATTTATATCAGATTTATGACATGCATCTATAAATAATTTTATTATATATAGGTGCATGTTAAAATCGTGGACCTTTTATTACAAATACTTATTCTAAATGTGGTCACATGATGATGATATACATATACATTGTTGCCCATATTCGACGGACTCATGACTCTTTTAGCCCATTCCAATCGACGAGGCTTGTCCGCAGGCAACATTCTTTGCGTCAATTTAATTTTGTACGGAAACAAATGCAAATCAATGCGAATAATCCGTTGTAAAGTGGACCGAGCCATGCCCAACTGCTGAGAACGGCGATTTTGGGATGTTCTTGGGGACCTCTCAACACAGGCTCGTACGGCAGCGACATTCTCGGCCGATCGCCTTGGTCGACTTTTATATGGCCTCTTCGGATTAGAAAGAGCCTTACCAGTCGAAAATTTTTCGTATAAACGCTTAATGGTGTTCTTAGAAGGCGCACTTCTCACATTTTTTAATGTTTTAAAAGCACGTTGAGTTTTCACAATTGACTTCTTGTAAATTTCAACTATTTCAGAGCGCTCGCGTGGCGTGTATTGGTTCATGGTAAAAATCTGCTTGGACTGACGCTTCAAATGGGGTATGTCATTAAGCGATGTGACATCTCTGTCAAAAGTTATGGCGTTGCCAGATGGGTCCGTCGAATATGGACAACCCTGTATCTATCGAGAAACATAAGCATACTTTTTAACTTCAATACTAACTTTTTCCAACACATCATGGTCTGTTTTTATTCCGAAAAGGAAAAACGCTTATTTATCGTGAAGAAACAAATCTCCAAACTACCACGACCCTGGTCATGAAAACTTCGACCACATCATCATCATCAGCCAGCTAGCCAGCCGACCATCATCATTCCTGGGCGAATAGTCAGTCGTCTTCTTAATTTTTTGTTTGTCCACCAGCAACAGAAATGTCGTTCTTAATAGTCGTCGTTTGCTTCTTACCAAAAACCGAAAAAAAAACACCAACAACAACAACAGCGCCACGAAAAAATGGCAACGCAACAATAACACTGCCACCATTTATTTCTGCCACAATGATTTTGACCGAGAAAGTGGTTTTTGTTCTCTATTCAGTTTTCGGTTCGGTTCGATGTTGCACTTCTATGTCGACTTATTCATAATGCAGCGAAGTTGTAAAGTAAACTGGTTTGTGTTGGGGTATTTTTTGTTCTTTCTTTCTTGGCATTTTTGTTGTTGCTGCTTTCGAAGTCCTTTTCTTGATTAATTGGCAATAAGTGAAATTTGTTTGTTCTCTCTCTCGCAAACTGTGTGAGCAAGGAAGGACAAGTCAAAAAAAAAAAAAAAAAAATATTTATAATGCCATTAGAGCAGTTCAGTTGTAAATAAGGTTGCGGTGTTGATTCCAAAGACAAAACCGGGGAAAGCACTTTAAGGGAAGAGAAGTCTTTTAAGAGAAGGGTGATTGTTTTTTATACCCTACACCAAATACAGGGTTGTCCATATTCGACGGACCCATCTGGCAACGCCATAACTTTTGACAGAGATGTCACATCGCCTAATGACATACCGCGTTTGAAGCGTCAGTCCAAGCAGATTTTTACCATGAACCAATACACGCCACGCGAAATAGTTAAAATTTACATTCAACAGAAGAAGTCAATTGTGAAAACTCAACGTGCTTTTAAAACATTAAAAAATGTGAGAAGTACGCTTTCTAAGAACACCATTAAGCGTTTATACGAAAAATTTTCGACTGGTCAGGCTCTAATCCGAAGAGGCCATATAAAAGTCGACCAAGGCGATCGGCCGAGAATATCGCTGCCGTACGAGCCAGTGTTGAGAGGTCCCCAAGAACATCCCAAAAATGCCGTTCTCAGCAGTTGGCCATGGCTCGATCCACTTTACAACGGATTATTCGCATTGATTTGCATTTGTTCCCGTACAAAATTCAATTGACGCATAGAATGTTTCCTGCGAACAAGCCTCGTCGATTGGAATGGGTTCAAAGAGTCATGAATCCGTCGAATATGGGCAACCCGTTAGTGGTAAGGGTATTATGTCTTTGTGCATTTGTTTGTAGCATGGAGAAGAAAGCGGGATAGACCCATAGTTACTTTTGAGGATCTCCATAGAATCACTTTCTGAGTTGATTTATGCATGTCAGTCCGTCCGTCCGTCCGTCCGTCCGTCTGTCCATGTATTCTTGTGAACAAAATGCAGGTCGCATTTATTATCCGATTGAGATGAAACTTTGGCCTAAGGACGAACCCTATTGAAATTGGAGATAAACGGTAAAAAATTAGATATAGCTCCCATATATATCTTCGACCGATTTGCCTTTTATTGTGCACCAAACGTGTAATACTAGCCCGAGTGGTATGGAATTCTGCACATACATTCAAATTAGGCCTGAAAATAAGTATGCCAAATTTGATCGAAATCGGTTCAGATATAGCTATAGCTCCCATATATATTGTTCATCCGATTTGTTATTTTTGTCCTCCGCAGCCGTAATATGCACTCTGTAACAACAATATTTGGGGAAATATATCAAATGCAGCTCAGAAATACCTTTGCTTAATTTTATCGAGATCGGTTCAGATTTAGATATAGCTCTCATATATAACTTCGTCCGATTTACCTTATATTGTGCACCAAACGTATAATATTTGCCCAAATGGGATGGAAATTGGCACATTAGTCTAGAAGGTAGTATGCCAAATTTGATAGAAATCGGTTCAGATATAGCTATATCTCCCATATATATTGTTCATCCGATTTGTTATTTTTGTTCTCCCCAGCCGCAATATGCACTCCGTAACTACAATATTTGGAGAAATATATCAAATGCAGCTCAGAAATATCTTTGCTAAATTTCATCGAGATCGGTTCAGATTTGGATATAGCTCCCATATATAACTTCGTCCGATGTTCCTTTTATTGTGCACCAAACGTCTAATATTTGTCCAAACGGGATGGAATTTGGCACTTACGACCGAATTGAGTCTAGAAGGTAGTATGCCAAATTTGGTTTAGATATACCTATAGCTCCCATATATATTGTTCATCCGATTTGTTATATTTGCTAACCACAGCCGTAATATGCACTCCGTAACAACGATATTCAGGAAAATACATCAAATACATATCAGAAATATCTTTGCCAAATTTTATCGAGATCGTTTTATATTTGTATATAGCTCCCATATATATCTTTATCTGATTTCAAATTAATTTTGCACCAAATGGGCAATACAAGTCCGAATTTAAAAGATACAAATGCTTCGGCATATTTGGTCCTTTGAACTTTAAATTATAATTATAATCATGCCGTGTATGATTGAGTTTTCCTATAAAAACTTTTAATTGTTATGTGGAGCTCTACTAAATTAACAAAGTGGTGTAGGGTATCATAAAGTCGGCCCCGCCCGACTTTAGGACTTTCTTTTGTTATACCCTCCACCATAGTATGGAGGGTATATTAACCCAGTCATTCCGTTTGTAACTCCTCGAAATACTCATGTCAGACCCAACAAAGTATATATATTCTTGATCAGCGTAAAATTCTAAGTCGACTTAGCGATATCGGTCTGTCTGTCTGTTGTAATCACGCCATCTTTCGAACGAATTGAGATAGAAGGCTAAAATTTTGCATACCTGCATAGTTTACCAGTAGGCAGGTTAAGTTCGTAAATGGGCCATGTAGGTCCACGTTTTTATATAGCCCCCATATAACTGTACCTCCCGATTTTCGGTATTTTGAAAATTTTAGCGACATTATTCACTGGAATTGTTTTAAATTTGGCATTTGAAATTCGAAATGGATATTACAGCCTATGACAAAAAACTGTCTGTGCAGGTCCACGTCTTCCTATAGCCCCCATATAACGGTACCTCCAAATATTTGCTATTTTGATGATTTTAGCGACATTACTCACCGGAATTATTTTAAATTTGGTATTCAAAGTTCGTAATAAATACTACAGCCTAAGACAAAAAATTGTCTGTGCATGTCCACGTCTTCATATAGCCCCCATATAACGGTACCTCCAAATATTTGGTATTTTGATGATATTAGCGTTATTATTCACCAGTGCGGTTTCAAATTACATATTTAGAGTTCGTCATGGGAACTACAATCTGTGACAGAAAATTGTCTATGCAGGTCCAGGTCTACGTATACGCCCCATTTATCAGTACCTCCCTATATTCGGTATTTTGATGATTTTAGGTATAATACGCACCGAAATTAATTGACATGTCGTATTTGAAGTTCGTAATGGATGTTACAGTCTGTGACAGGAAATTGTCTATGCTGTTACAGGTCTTCAAACAGCTCCGACATAACGGTACCTCTCTATATACGATATTTCGATAATTTTAGCTACATTATTCACCGTTTATTTCAAGTTTCGAATTTGAATATGGTAATGGCTTATGATAAACAATGCCTATGCAGGTGCACGTCGTATATACCCCAATATAACGGCTATATTCGGTATTTTTAAAATTTGAACATAATTTTTTAAGGCTTTTATTTTTTGAAAATTTCCAAATTCGTTCCAAATTGTGGAGGGTATTCAAAGTTCGGCCCGGTCGAACTTACTGCTTTTTAACTTGTTTTTTTTTTTTTTGTTTTGAAACTGGACACGTTAAACAGATTTTCATCCTTAATCGATCTGATGAAAGAATTAACTTCAATAGTTTGTTCATACATTCATATCTTGATTTTTTATCAAATCTATTTTAGGAGTTTTGCCAACATTGGTCTTGAAGTCCCCATGGCAGGTAAAAACAAGTAAGCAAAGGCTACAGACGAGCGGGGCCGACCGTTGAATACCCTACAACACTATAATAAACGATACAGTTTATATAGGCGAGATACTCGAATGAATTCCACAAGATATTGTGACAAATAATAAAAGAAAACCATCAGGTTTCGTTCTATAATTTTCGAATAATAACAACTTAAGGTAATTTGCTCATTTCCAATTTATTGGTAGATGTTGCACGTAAATGGTCTTCCTAGATCTGGAACAAAGATTTCCCAAAGTCCTATAATCTTTCAGAAGTGACAAAAGATTAACAGTTATTATTGGTTTTTGAGTGAAACGCATCTATATTAGATACAGACATTTGACTATATTCTTCAACGAAATCAGCGTTAACGAAATAGTCAGAAGTGCGTCTTTCCTGTATTTGTGAATTCTCCAAAAAGTCACTGGAATGAACATTTTCGTATTTTGTCTACAAAAGTTGGCAAACTCCTTCACACATTGAATATTTTTGGATGGCCATCCGAAACTGCTTGGCTTTTGCAATGTGCGGTAACCCCCATTCAAATGTGCGTGAGGATCGTCCATTTCAACCCCTATCATCTCCAATCTGACCCTCATCTTATCCCATGGAAAATTTCGTAAGGATCGGGCCATAAATGCGATCTGTATATGATATCCTGATATCCTAACTACTTAGTTTTGTTAGCTATAGAAATATTACCAAATGTTTAATTCAAAATGAAAATATGCCAAAATTGAAAAAATATGAGAAAATTTTACAAAATCAATATTTTCATCTTTAGAGAGATATTTTTATGCGATTTTTTAGACGTTTTTTCTTTCCTGCCAAGAGGCCATTCTGAATTAATGAGAACTGTCGAAATCAGTTCAGCCGTTCCCGACATATAAGAGATCTTTCAAGCATATCTCCTTTCATAGACATATATATCGCACATATTTTGCTATATATCCGATTTGTTGGATAATAACATCAATGTAAAGATCAGAAGTAACCTTGTCATGGCTTTGTGATTTCGCCGGGATTTAAAATATTCACGGTTTAATGAAAAATTTTGATTTTTTTCAACACAAAAGATATGGTCTATTTTACCCGCTAAATATTATCCGATGACTTCTTCCCCGCCCTAAACTCTATCTACATGCGAAATTTCGCGTCGATTGGTCTATAATTGCGACCTGTATAACTACTGCAAAATCCGACATTTTTTCAGTATTTGGTCCATTTTAACCCCTAAACATTTGGCGATCATCTCCAAAAGCAATAGGGTTCTATTCTGGTCCAAGCCGCACCTACATTCTAAATTTCGTGAAGATCGGGCCATAATTGCGACCTGATTACAAATTAACATGGACAGACGGACGGACGGACATACATAGCTAGATCGACTCAGCTCGGCGAGCTAGGAAGATCCATATATACTTTCCTATGTGGGAAACCAATATTTCGTGGTGTTACATAATTTTTGGCCCAATCAAACTTATAATACCCCCAACACATAGTGTTGTAGGGTATAAAAAGAAAAAGAAAATAAAGATAAATAAACTGTTAAAATTATGTTGAAATATAAAACACGCTACAATATTTATTTTCTTTCCAAATTTTATGCTAAAAAATTATTTAATATGTCATCACATATGACACTTGGGAAACGTGGAAAATGTAGGAGGAAAATTTTAATGATGATCACTTGTACGTGCTTTTGTGGCTGCCGCATACAATAAAAGCAAAACCGTTTGTAGGCAATAAAACATTGTATTTTCGGAACAGTGGGAAGAAATTGTTGTCAATTTATTACATTGGACTATTCAAAAATTCGAGGATAAACTTCAAATACCCAACATTAGGTTGGACAAATAAGTGGAGCAGGTGACAGAAAGAATGCGGAAATATTAAATATTCAGTATCAGTTCGCCACTAAGACCCCGAAGTCCCATGATGCTGTAAATCAATTGAACAAAAAATTACAAGACTCTCAATGTACAAAACAGATATTCATCTTAAAGACATTTTATAGGTAGCAGGATCCTTCCTTAAACATTCACGGAAGCGATGGAGGAGAAAACTCCCAAGGTTCGGACAGGATAAACAATGTTTGCTCGAAAAGTACAGGATGAGATAAAAACCTGCAACAATGTCAAATGACATAACTTTTTATTATTTTTTGTTTTTTAATTTTATTGAATGGAAGCAAAAATGTCGGAAACAGCATCAAATTTTAGAATAAGTTTAGATTTATTTGAATTGGTCAACTTTGGCAAGAATTATGGTCTTCAAGCGGCCAATGATACCGTCACACGCTGTCCGAATGTAGCTCTGCGGTATTTTGGCCCATTCCCGGCGAAGCGCTTGCTTGAGGTGATCGACGACACTTTGGTATTTGTTAGTGTCAACATTGCTTTCCAAAATACTCCAGACACAATAGTCCAACGGATTGGTATCCGGAGATTTTGGTGGCCATTGTGCGCTGGAAATGAAGCAAGGAACCTAATTTTGTAGCCATTCTTGGGTGGCGCGTGCCTGTTGGAATGTCCAAGTTCTGCTGCCAATATGTTTTACGTACCCAAGACTTCAATACACCCTCCAGAATATTTTCGCGTTAATATTCGGCATTTATTCTGATGCCAAGGTCGATTAATACGAGCGGAGAACGACCATCGGCTTTTAATGCGGCCCACACCATCACCATGGCCGGTGCTTGAGTTCTGGTTGCCAACGGAAGGTGCACATTTTCAGCTGACCTCTTTGGCAAGTAAACACGATCATATTGTTTGTTTACAAACTGCTGGACAACGAATGTTTTCTCTTCGGAGAAAACCAAATTCGGCATTTCACCACTTTCGGCCAAGCGAAGCAACTCTTAACTCTTTTGAGTCTATTCTCTTCCCAATTTCAAAGACTTTACCCCGAGCTCATTTTTCATAATATCGCGATACGTTCAGCTCATTAGACCTTTTTTAGGCCACTGCGACGCGGGTTTCGATCAAGTCGCTTACTTACTTTTGGAACCATTTCAGCTGATGTTGCTGTTTTCTTTCGTCCACTTTTTGTAACAATAACCCACCAAATCTCCGGACACCAATCCGTTGGACTATTGTGTCTGGAGTATTTTGGAAAGGAAGGTTGGCACTAAAAAATAATAAGGTGTCGATCACATCAAGCAAGAGCTTTGCCGGGAATGGGCCGCAGAGCAACATTCGGGCAGCGTGTGACGGTTTCATTGGCCGTTTAAAGGCCAATATTCGTGCCAAAGGTGACCAATTCGAACGAATCAAAACTTCTTTTAAAATGTGATGTTATTTCCGACATTTTTTGCTTTCATTCAATAAAATTTAAATATGAGTAAAAATTATGGCCTTTAACTTTTTTGCAGCTTCTTTTTTATCTCACCCTCTATACTCTAAACAACAGTGCCTTAAACGGCACGAGAACTACTTAAAATCACATTATTTGCGGCTTTATACCTTTCGTTTGTTTGGCCCAAGGATAAACCCTATTGAAATTAGCGCGAATCTTGATTCAGATTTGGACATAGCTGGCATACATGATTTCCTCCGATTTTAAGATTTTTATGCACAAAATGTGTAATATCTTCCCGAACACAGAGTCGATTTTATGTTAGAAGTGAAGCTGCAGAATTTTGTGAAAATCGGTTCAGATAAAGCTATGAATTTGAATAAAGGTTCGATATGACGCCACTTATTTGATGTTTAATACTTTACAAGGCCATAAATCTGCACTCGATAAATTCATATTCCATATCACCTACAGCCTAGAAAACTTCTGCAAATTTTTTTTTCAAATGTAGATTCAGATGCCAACATACCTTCCATAAATAAATATAACAGGTTCTATTTAAATGATATTGTAAGCAGATGATACATTGTTATTATTATTTGTGATTCGAATTATTATACCCTCCACCATACTTCCATACTTCCTCCACTATACTAACTTTGTCATTCCGTTTGTAACTCCTCGAAATTCTCATGTCAGACCCAACAAAGTGTATGTATTCTTGATCAGCGTAAAATTCTAAAATTCTGTCTGTTGTAATCACGCTATCTTTCGAACGAACTGAGATAGAAGGCTAAGATTTTGAACACTTGTTTATTTTTCCAGTAGGCAGGTTAAGTTCGTAAATGGGTCCACGTTTTCATATATCCCCTATATAACGGCACCTTCCGATATTCGGAATTTTGATGATTTTAGCGATATTATTCACCAGAATTGTTTCAAATTTGGTATTTGAAGTTCGTAGTGGGAAATACAATTTGTGACAGCAAAATTGTCTATGCAGGTCCTTGTCTTCGTATAGGCCCCATATATCAGTACCTCCCT
The DNA here is from genome assembly GCF_030504385.1 of Musca domestica. NCBI lineage: Eukaryota > Metazoa > Arthropoda > Insecta > Diptera > Muscidae > Musca > Musca domestica. The sequence continues at coordinate 4,141,258 of NW_026712219.1, read as the reverse complement.
ATATTCGGTATTTTGACGAGTTTAGGTACAATACCCACCGAAATTGCTTGAGATGTCGTATTTGAAGTTCGTAATGGATACTACAGCCTGTGACAAAAAATTGTCTATGCTGGTCCAGATCTTCAGACAGCTCCGATATAACGGGTTCTCCCTATTTACGATATTTTGATGATTTTATTTTATTATTCACAGTTTATTTCAAGTTTCGAAGTTGAATATGGTAATGGCTTATGACAAACAATGCCTATGTATGACCACGTCTTATAGACTCCAGTACATACACTGGTGGCCAAAACTAAAGCAACTTAAATCGCAAAGACAATAAATGTCCTGTAACTTTTACAAAAATAAACAAATCGTAATTATTTTTCCAGTTTTATATGAGGGGTTTAATTCACTTTTAAAAAACTAAAAATAAAAATACAAAAATAATTTTGAACGAAAAATAATATGTGGAAAACTAAAATGAGACAATTTTTGCTTGGTCAACACTAAAGCAACTTTTGATTTTTTATTTTAAAATAATTAAATTTTAGCTAGTAGTCGATTATTTTATTATTTTTGATAGCAGCTGCACACCTACGAGGCATTGAATCTATAACACGCTCAATTTGATCCTTGGTTGTGCTTTCCCAGGCACCCCGAATTCTTTAGAAAATGTTGTGCTTATTTATTTCCGAATCTCTCTTGATCTTCCTATCTACGATACTCCAACGGTTTTCTATGGAGTTTAGGTCCGGTGATTGTGCCGGCCATAACAAACCATCAATTTTTGACTCCCGCAACCAATATTTAACAAGTTTTGATACAAGTTTGGGATCATTGTCATGCTGAAACACCCAAATCAGCTGAATATTTTACTCAGCGTAAGGGAACAACGTGATGTCCAACACATCTTTGTAAACAAACCAATCCACAACTTCCTTTATTTTATGGATAGGCCCAAGTCCATAGAAAGAAAAACAGCGCCACGCCATTTTTGACCCTCACTCATGCTTCACTGTACATTTGCAACACTGCGGCTTGAATCCTTCATTTTTTGGTCTTCTCACCGTAAAATCTTTCACGTCTGAGCCTTTAATATTAAACGTAGACTCATCACAGAAATAATGTTTTTTTTTTTTTTCATTGAGCTTGATTCCACTTAATATTATCGTTTCCGAAAGCCTTTTTGATTTTTTCAGATATAAATGGTTTTTTGATGTCTTACGGGCATGCAGATCAGCTGCCGCTACTCGTCTACGCACTGATCTCGAGCTTATATCCAATGATTGCTCTCTCACCAATCCAGTTGAATTCTTAAACAGTTGTTTTTTATTTCCCTCACAATTTGTGAATCAGTACGGGCTGAAGTTTTTCACGGCCTTCATCCGTTATGGACTGTTACTACTGATCCAGTTTCAAAAAACCGACTTAGTATACAGAAATAATTATGAAATCACATAAATATTTGTGAAATATTTCTCGGAAATCATTTTCTGTGATATGTTGTTGTTCTAGCCATTTTTAAAATTTTTTTGGGCAGTACTTAAAAAACGAAAAGAAAAACACATACTGTTGTAAAAAACTTCTCAAAAAGGATTTATGACAAGCGAAATTGTCGAAGGAAGCAAAAAGCGATAAATATCACCGTAAAAACAAATGAAATTGCAGCGGTTATATGAATGTACAACAGAGTTGTTTTTGTTTTGTCCAAGCCAAAATCGAGTTAATTGACTTAACCAAACATTATTATTTATATAGTAACTAGCTGGCCCGGTCCGCGTTGCCGGCCCGTAATTTTAGTCTTTAATGCTTATTATATCCCCCACCTTGGAAAGGAGGGTATATTAACTTTTTCATTCCGTTTGTAACATCCCTAAATGTTCGTCATAGACTCCGTCTGTATGTCTGTTTATTTAAATTACGATACAGCCCACATTATTTGACGTAGAGCTTCAAAATTTAACAGAACAATTTGTACTGTGTATAGGATGGTTGGTATTGAAAATGGTCCACGTTTTGGTATAGTCCCCATATAACGGCACCTCTCGAAATTCGTTATGTTGACGATTTTTGTCACATTTCTCCTCGGATTTGTCCGCGTTGCCGGCCCGTAGTTTTAGTCTTTAATGCAAATTTAGCATAGCATAATATTTCACAAATCTAGCTCATAAAGGTGAACAAATTTTAATATAAATATTGATTCGACTAATCAAAATAATTTCTGAATAGTCAAAGTTAATTACGCTTTTACACCCATTACCATAGCACCTCAAATTGCGCATTAGAGTCCCCAAAAAGTCTATGTTCTTGTTCATAGTAAAATTCAATGACGATTAAACAATACCCGCGTTGTTGTCCGCCAATCGGTAAACATCACTATAGATCGGCGGGCCTGGGGACTGTACCAAAATATTTACGTATGTTGACATTTTTCTGTAAGACGGTTCTCTACTCACAAAGTAGCCTAAATACAGCAAATAATGGCCAAATCAGTTGAAAAACGTGGCCAAGACCACGGTCACAGCTGAAATCAGGGATACATTTATATAAGGGTTATAACAAAACGTGGCCCAACCAATATTCTCTTGGGGGTTACAAATTCAATAAAAAACAAAATTTTCTTTTCTGACCACCAATTAGATGTGAAAGTGGACTTGGAGATACTCCAATGTAGGGACTTTACTTAAATAAATTCCTGTGTGGCAATTATCTGTATGATGGTTCCCTACCCCAGGGTAGCATAAATACAATTTTTAGCCAAATCAATTAATGAATATGGTCAAAACCAAAATGGGCCCTACTCTGAAAATTTCAAACTTTATGCGAAGAGGTTTTCTACCTCCTTAGAAACAAATATGCCAAATAATGTCCAAAATATTAAAAAAGTGACCAAGACACCAAAAAAACTTAAATCATACGATGGTTATATAAATATGAAATCGGGTTGTACCCTTATCCGTGAGTTATGATCGATATCATGACCTGCAAAAGCGATTAAAGGTATCTCGAATGTTTGGGAAGAATTTCTGGAAGGATAGAAATTCTTTTCTTACTAAGAGTCCCATTCGCTCTACTATTTTCCACCCTTTATATTTGGTATTTTTCTGATTGTACATTGGGCGGATTATTGAGACAGGAAAGAAGTAGTTCCACGCTTTGAAATGAGCCCCATTAGGGTTTTTCGGTAATTTTCGTTTGTTCAAATGTGTTCGCATCTTCCAGCTGAACCACGATGTCGGCCCTGGAGTTGAAAGGTAGATGTCAGTTAACATCGTATTTCCCACTTATTTAATTTTTTGGTGAAAATTTGTATATAGTGAAAAATTATTCTTTATTTTGTTCACAAAAAATTTACTGAATTCAATTAGATAATACAAATTGAAAAAAAAATTGACAAAAGAAGAATAACACATTGAAAAAATCTTCAACTTGTTCGCTGATTTTTTACAGAAAATGTTTAAAGATCCTTATATAGTTTGTCAATAGAATGTACTTCTATTTTAAAATTCGATTCCATTAAATTATTTCGACATCATCTATTCCGTTTCGCCACCACATAATTCGGTACTACACTTCCATGTAACTCGACATCAATTTCATTTCTCAAGAAATCAAGTCAATTAAATAAATTGGTATTAATATTTGAATTCAAAAAAAAAAAAAAATAAAAAAATAAAAAAAAACACTACAAATGTACATTAGAAAAAAGTAAGTCAAAATGGAAAAACATTATGCAAAATAAAACATTACTATTGTACATTTCAAAAGTCAAAATGAAAATGTTAATATAACACATTTTTACGCGATTTTTTTGGATATTATCCTTTTCGGAGAGGAGACAATTCCGAATTTGTATGAATCGTTAAAATTAGTCCAGCGGTTCTTAAGTTATAAGCGTAGTAACTAACACAACTTTCTTTTATATATATAGATGAATTTTGGTTTTATGTTTTAGGTTTTTAAAAAGTGAATAAAGTACCTAATTCAAAACAAGAAAAACTTTCTCATTTTCTTAATTTTTGAAAAAGTTACAGGGCATTCATTCTCCTTGTAATTTCAGTTGCTTTAGTTTTGGCCACTAGTGTATATATTTGGTTATATTTGGTATTTTTAAAATTTTAACAGAATTTTTTAAGTATTTTATTTTTTGAAAACTTCCAAACTCGTTCCAAATAGTGGAGGGTATTCAAAGTTCGAGCCGGCCGAATTTACTGCTTTATAACTTCTTCCAATTGAAATTCGACTTTTTTCAGTTGCAATTCGAATCGGCTGATTTAATCCTTTTGATAACAATAACTTCAAATAACCACATCTACATATAGCTACAATTCTGGACCAACCAAGTATCTTTATTCAATATCACAAATTTGATGGAAATCGATTCAGATAAAGATATACGAATATATGTAATTAAGACGTGCAGTTGTTATTTGAAGCTATTCGAAATGTATATTATAGCAGCATCATATAGCCTGACTTTGGTCCTTTCCTGATTTGTACTACTGCAGAAAACAATTCATTAATCCATTTCAAACCAGTAAAGAAAGTTTTAAAGTCGGGCGGGCCGACTTTATGATACCCTACACCACTTTGCTAATTTAGTAGAGCTCCGCATAACAATTAAAAGTTTTTATGGGAGAATTCAATCATACGCGCTATGATTATTATTATAATTTAAAGTTCAAAGAACTAAATATGCCGAAGCATTTGTATCTTTTAAATTCGGAGTTGTATTGCCCATTTGGTGCACAATTAATCTGAAATCGGATAAAAATATATATGGGAGCTATATCCAAATCGGAACCGATCTCGATAAAATTTGGCAAAGATATTTCTGAGCTCTATTTGATATATTTCCCTGAATATCGTTGTTACGGAGTGCATATTACGGCTGTGGGTAACAAATATGACAAATCGGATGAACAGTATATATGGGAGCTATAGCTATATCTGAACCGATCTTCACTAGCTTCTAGACTCAATTCGGTCGTAAGTGCCAAATTTCATCCAATTTGGGCAAATATTAGACGTTTGGTGCAAAAACCAATGTAAATCGGACGAAGTTATATGTGGGAGCTATATCCAAATCTGAACCGATCTCGATAAAATTTAGCAAATGTATTTCTGAGCTGTATTTGATAAATTTCACCAGATATTGTTGTTACAGGGTGCATATTACGGCTGCGGAGGACAAAAATAACAAATCGGATGAACAATATATATGGGAGCTATAGCTATATCTGAACCGATTTCGATGAAATTTGGCATACTTATTTTGAGGTCCAATCTGATCGTAGATACTATTCGGACTGATAATACACGTTTGGTGCACAATAAAAGGCAAATCGGACAAAGATATATATGGGAGCTATATCTAAATTTTTACCGATTATCTTTAATTTCAATAGGGTTCGTCCTTGGTTCAAACAAATGATCTGTGCAAAATTTCATCTGGATCGGGCAATAAATGCGACCTGTACTTTGTTTACAGAAATACATGGACAGACGGACGGACGGACGGACATGCATAAATCGACTCAGAATGTGATTCTATGCAGATCATCAAAAGGAACTAGGGTCTATCTCGTTTCCTTTTGCCTGTTACAAACAAATGCACAGAGACATAATACCCTGACCACCTTGTGGTGTAGGGTATAAAAATGTTGACAAACCCCACTGTGCATTAAACGTGAGCGTGAGTGGTTTATGTTGCACGTACATTTTTCCGAACGTTGATACTTTCTGTTGGTACCTTCTTTTTTTGTTGTTCTTGGATACGTACTAGCTGTAGGCGACACCGACCAACCACCGACACTAACCAGTGTTGTTGCTGTTACTGCTGTTGTTTTTGCCACCATGCTAGCACGTTTTATTACATTTTATTTACGCTTGCAACATGTTGCAAAATTCCATTTCACATTTTGTAGTTTTTATTTATGTCGGTTTTTTTTTGCTGCCGTTGATTTTGTTTGTGCTTTGTGCTGTTCTGTTTCTGTAGAAGTTTTCCAAAACAGAAACTCGAGTATAAATCGTTTTTATGGTGCTCTTCTATGAGAAGCGTGTGTACATTGTACGCCGACCGAGCCACGTGATTTTGTGGCAAAAGGGCACACACGCACGCATGCAGACACATTTGAACATACCTCCACATTCAACAATATGCCTTAATCATTTGCAGATAACCATGGCCGACATGCGTCGTCGTCGTCCCTATGGCCAGCCAGTAAGGCCATATAGCCAGAATGCCAGCCATACAGCTAACTGAGTGATGCCTGGAACCCGAACCCGTTGTCGTACGTGCCCATTTTGCTGACAAAAGAGGAGTAAATCATTTAGCCCTTCTTTCGCGTACAGACCAAGTCAAGGTTTCTCTTTTCCACTTTTTGTTTTTTCGCTAGTTTCTGGACTTGTAATGATTTTCACCGCCACAGAAAGGAAGGTGAAATTATTTAAAAAATGTCACGCATGCGTAGTTGGCATTTTAAGTAATTGAGCAAATATATTGTCGGGGAGAAGTAAAAAGAAAGGAAAAATCCTATTAACCTGAAATGATTTGTGCTACAAAATAGGAACATCAGGAAAATAAACAAAGAGTGGCAGCTGAGACAAAAGGGGATTATTTTATCAGACTAGGTTAAGGACATGTTCGGAATGTAAAATTAAACAAAGATTTGTTGATAGTCTTAAAACGGAAGTACTATCACTTACATCCGGAATTGAAATGTATTTTCTTGAATGCATGAAGTTCAGAATTGTATATACATAGATTGAACAAGGATACTCGTAGCTGAGATTGCTTAGAATATCTTAGAACAGTTTGTTATAAAATTAATAAATATTTATTCTTTCAGAAATTTACAAAAACAATGAGTTTGACTAGATCCCTAAAATTTAGGGTCTTTAAGCAATACCTACAGGAACTGAATAGTTTTGTGAGATTTTCTTTTAACAAAATAGCAATTACCTTGGGAAGTACGTCTCCACAAAAGTTTAGCAATAAACTAGTAAGCAAAGGCTATAGCCGTGCGGGACCGACCATGTGATACCCTACAACACTACCGTATGGTGGAACATTTCGCTTTTGAAATTATGTCATAGAGCATTGCCCAGATCCACCAGGGACATTTACCCAACATTTACGAACTACGTCGTGCTGTTAGTTTTTGTTCTCCATTTTACAGCTAAATATAATCCAATGGTCATCCAAAATGCTAGAATTCTTCCCTGCCCTTAACTCTCTTCTCAGGCGTGTCGACTGGCTTCAATTGTGTGCTCAGGAATTTTTTTCTATTTTTGGTTCATTCGAACCCTTAAATATTTTTTTGCGATCATCTCCAAAAGCAAAAAACCACTCTGTGTCTCCAAATTTAGACTCATCCATATGATTTGCTTGTCTACGATATTTGGCTATATTCGTCAACGAAATCAGCATAAAAAGGCATAAGTTCGCCTTTTTGTGCATTTTGGATGTCGCCTGTAAGTTATTTTATTAGATTTAGATTTTATTTAGATTAGATTTTATTTTTCCATGCCAATAGGGCATTCTGAATCGACAAAATTTGTCAAAATCGGTCCAGCCATTCTTGGGATATTAGCATTCTAGCTAACCTCCCCTTCCTTTGTATATATACATTGTACATATTTTGCTATATGTATCCGATGTTTTTAATATTGGCATCAACGTAACGGTTAGAATTGACCTTTTTCGTCTATTTGTGACTTCGCCGGGATTAAAAATATTCGCGGTTTAATAGAAAATTTGACTTTTATTTAACACAAATCTTATGGTCTATTTCACCCACTAAATACCCGATGATCATCAAAATTGGTAGGCTTCTGGCCAGCCCTAAGCTCTAGCCCCATGCTAACTTCCGCGTCGATTGGTCAATAATTGCAACCTGTAGAGCAACTGCAAAATCAGGAAAATTTTCAGTTATTGGTCCATTTAAACCCCTAAATATTTGCGATCATCTCCAAAAGAAATAGAGTTCTATTCTGACCCTAGCCCCACCTCCATTCGAGAAGATTGGGCCATAATTACGACCCGTAGAGTGATTACAAATTAACATGGACAGACGGACATACATAGCTAGATCGACTCAGCTCGGCGAAATAGGAAGATCCATATATACTCTCCTATGGGGAAAACCAATATTTCGAGATGTTACATAATTTTTAGCCCAATCAAACTTATAATACCCCCCAACACATAGTGTTGCAGGGTATAATAATTATTTCAAAATATTAGTTTTTTAGCTGCCTTGTTTTGTAACAATTTTCAACCGATTTTCCGAAAAACTCTAATGGTATTCTATAACTTCGTCAAATAAGGTAGGGAAGATTGTAAAATTAAGTTTCCAAGATTTAAGAACCTCGAAGTTTTCGTGAAGAAAACTTATTTGGGCGATTGGGATGAGATACTAGACCCAGTTTGCGACCAAAACAAACCCAGCTTTCTACCTGGCGCTTATTGTATATTTATTTTATGCGAGTAAATTCTAAATTTAACTTGCAGAAATGGGAATCACCCTGCTTACAGGGTGAGATCAGCAGGCAACAAACTCAAACGCCATAGTTTTTACTTTTTTTTTTATTTTAATGAATGGAAGCAAAAATTTTGGAAATGGCATCAAAATTTAGAATAAGTTTAGATTAGTTCGAATTGGTCACCTTTGCCACGAAATATGGCCTTCAAACGGCCAATGAAACCGCCACACCCTGCCCAAATGCTGCTCTGCGGTATTTTGGCCCATTCCCGGCGAAGCGCTTGCTTGAGGTGATCGACACTTTGGTATTTTTTAGTGCCAACCTTGCTTTCCAAAATACTCCAGACACAATAGTTTAACGGATTTGTATCCGGGGATTTTGGTGGCCATTGTGCACTGGAAATGAAGCGAGGAACTTCATTTGGTAATTATTCTTGGGTGGCGCGTACTGAGTCCTGTTGGAATGTCTAAGGTCTGCGGCCAAAATGTTTGCGGGCCCAAGCCTTTAATACATCCTTCAGAAAATTTTTTTAATAATATTCTGCATTTATTCTGATGCCAAGGTCGATTAATACGAGCGGAGAGCGACCATCGCTGTTATGGTGGCCAACACCATCACCATGGCCGGCGCTTGAGTTCTGGTGGCCAGCCGGCAAGTAAACACGATCATTTTGTTTGTTTACAAACTGCTGGACGGTGAATGTTTTCTCATCGGAGAAAACCAAATTGGGCACTGCACCCCTTTCGGCCAAGCGGAATTTCAATGGCTTTGCCCCAAGCTAATTTTTCAATATTTGCCGAATGGGATATTGCGATATGTTCAGCTCACGGGCCATTTTACGGCCACAGCGACAATTGCGGCTCCGATCAAATCGGTTGTTAACTTTTCGAACCATTTATGCTGATGTTGCTGTTTTGTTCCGTCCACTTCCTTGACGTCGGGCTACGCTACCAGTATCACGGTAACGAGTGATGGTACGAGACACAAAAGATTTATTCACTTTTAAATGCTGGAGTCCTCTAACGATAGCCACTTGTGGTTTTCCAGCCAAATATGAAGAACTCTCACTTTCCCGCTTGAATTCCATCACAAATAACTTTTTTTTTCTGGAAAATTCTCCACAAAATGCTTTTGTACGCTTGTAACCAATATAATGAGCTGTCACTGGAATAATTTTAACATCTGTCGGACGAGTGGCTTAGAAATGATAGCAGTCTGAAGTTGGTTGCAGTTTTTTCAACTCACCCTGTAGTACCATATTGTACTCCTTGTGTTCGTTTAAAATCACGTAATTATCTTAAGTCCTTCTATCAATAATAATCGTATTTAAGGATTATTTTCAACTTTCAAAATTCTCCACTCATAGTTATAATTCAAAAGCACCTACTAAACTCAACGTCTTACGACAACTGCTTAAATCCTGTGCTCTGTTTTATTTAGTATTTTATACACATAGGATGTGACTTTTTAGTCCATACGACTATTCTCATATCGAAAAAGGCATAGATGATATTAAAAAGGCCGATGGTACAATATTTGGAACTTTTCGAAAACTTTTATATCAAACGTAATGCTTATACAAACCAATATCAAAACCTTATGACGTCAAGTATAAATAATTTGTAAATCTCTAGCCTTAAAAGCTTCGAAAGGGCGAGTCAATTACATTTCGTAGATTTATTTGAAAACTGTTATACGGTCGTGGCATATTCTTTAGGTTATGTCACAAACGTAACAAGTGCCATCTATATATTAGCCAGAACTTTATCAATGGTTGGTGTCCCAACAACACAGAACAATAAGGAAATACATTTTTCGGTGAACCACCATGTGTTTGCAATTGCTTCACAACAATAAAATACACAATCACCTCTCAGTGCCATCTATATATCACATCACACACCCATGATGGTGTGTAACTCTGCTAGTACAACCTGTAATAATGAAAAGTATTATTTGGATCACCATGTGTTGCAAACTGTATAAAGAAATTAATTACTTCTAATATTTAAAACTCGAAACAACATCAAATCAAAACACGTCACAAATGCGAAAAACTCAAAGATAAAAGAGTTATGGCTAAAATCAATAAAAAAACCTACAAACTAAAAATCCGCAAAACTTAATACTTAAAAATGGTCTATTTTAAAACGCTCATAACTCCTTAAATATTGACATTTTGGGATTTTTAGCATCATTTTAATCGCAGTTATTTAATGTTGAAAAATAGGCAATTTTAAAACGCTTAACGGGGTTTTAAGCATCATTTTAATCGCAGTTATTTAATGTTGAAAAATAGCCAGTTTAAAACGCTCATAACTCCTTAAATATTGACATTTCCGGGTTTTTGGCATCATTTAAATCGCAGGTATTTAATGCTGAAAAATAGGCAATTTTAAAACGCTCATAACTCCTTACATATTGACATTTCGGGGTTTTTAGCATCATTTTAATCACAGTTATTTAATGTTGAAAAATAGCCAATTTTAAAACGCTCATAACTCCTTAAATATTGACATTTCGGGGTTTTTAGCATCGTTTTAATCGCAGTTATTTAATGTTGAAAAATAGCCAATTTTAAAACGCTCATAACTCCTTAAATATTGACCTTTCGGGGTTTTAAGCATCGTTTTAATCGCAGTTATTTAATGTTGAAAAATAGGCAATTTTAAAACGCTCATAACTCCTTAAACATTGACATTTCGGGGTTTTCAGCATCATTTTAATCGCAGTTATTTAATATTGAAAAATAGGCAATTTTAAAACGCTCATAACTCCTTAAATATTGACATTTCGGGGTTTTTAGCATCATTTTAATCGCAGTTATTTAATATTGAAAAATAGGCAATTTTAAAACGCTCATAACTCCTTAGATATTAACATTTCGGGGTTTTTAGTATTATTTAAATCGCAGTTATTTAATGTTGAAAAATAGGCAATTTTAAAACGCTCATAACTCCTTAAATATTGACATTTCGGGGTTTTTAGTATTATTTAAATCGCAGTTATTTAATGTTGAAAAATAGGCAATTTTAAAACGCTCATAACTCCTTAAATATTGACATTTCGGGGTTTTCTGCATCATTTTAATCGCAGTTATTTAATATTGAAAAATAGGCAATTTTACAACGCTCATAACTCCTTAGATATTAACATTTCGGGGTTTTTAGTATTATTTAAATCGCAGTTATTTAATGTTGAAAAATAGGCAATTTTAAAACGCTCATAACTCCTTAAATATTGACATTTCGGGGTTTTAGCATCATTTTAATCGCAGTTATTTAATGTTGAAAAATAGGCAATTTTTAAACCCTCAAAACTCCTTAAATATTGACATTTCGGGGTTTTTGGCATCATTTAAATAGCAGTTATTTAATTTTGAAAAATAGCCAATTTTAAAACGCTCATAACTCCTTAAATATTGACATTTCGGGGTTTTTAGCATCGTTTTAATCGCAGTTATTTAATGTTGAAAAATAACCAATTTTAAAACGCTCATAACTCCTTAAATATTGACATTTCGGGGTTTTTAGCATCGTTTTAATCGCAGTTATTTAATGTTGAAAAAAAGCCAACTTTAAAACGCTCATAACTCCTTAAATATTGACATTTCGGGGTTTTTAGCATCGTTTTAATCGCAGATATTTAATGTTGAAAAATAGCCAATTTTAAAACGCTCATAACTCCTTAAATATTGAAATTTCAGGATTTTTAGCATCGTTTTAATCGCAGTTATTTAGTGTTGAAAAATAGGCAATTTTAAAACGCTCATAACTCCTTAAATATTGACATTTCGGGGTTTTTAGCATCGTTTTAATCGCAGTTATTTAATGTTGAAAAATAGCCAATTTTAAAACGCTCATAACTCCTTGAATATTGACATTTCGGGGTTTTTAGCATCGTTTTAATCGCAGTTATTTAATGTTGAAAAATAGCAAATTTTAAAACGCTCATAACTCCTTAAATATTGACATTTCGGGATTTTTAGCATCGTTTTAATCGCAGTTATTTAGTGTTGAAAAATAGGCAATTTTAAAACGCTCATAACTCCTTAAATATTGACATTTCGGGGTTTTTAGCATTGTTTTAATCGCAGCTATTTAATATAGAAAAATAGCCAATTTTAAAACGCTCATAACTCCTTAAATATTGACATTTCGGGGTTTTTAGCATCGTTTAAATCGTATTTATTTTTTAAAACGCTCATAACTCCTTAAATATTGACATTTCGGGGTTTTTAGCATCGTTTTAATCGCAGTTATTTAATGTTAAAAAATAGCCAATTTTAAAACGATCATAACTCCTTAAATATTGACATTTCGGGGTTTTTAGCATCGTTTTAATCGCAGTTATTTAATGTTGAAAAATAGCCAATTTTAAAACGCTCATAACTCCTTAAATATTGACATTTCGGGGTTTTTAGCATCGTTTTAATCGCAGTTATTTAATGTTGAAAAATGGCCAATTTTAAAACGATCATAACTCCTTAAATATTGACATTTCGGGGTTTTTAGCATCGTTTTAATCGCAGTTATTTAATGTTGAAAAATAGCCAATTTTAAAACGCTCATAACTCCTTAAATTTTGACATTTCGGGGTTTTTAGCATCGTTTTAATCGCAGTTATTTAATGTTGAAAAATAGCCAATTTTAAAACGCCCATAACTCCTTAAATATTGACATTTCGGGGTTTTTAGCATCGTTTTAATCGCAGTTATTTAATGTTTGTGACGACGTGTTTTCACTTTGAAGCTGGGGTAGGTTCAGCGGGGGCCAGAGTCGTCACAAAAATTTATTTGTTAGGACATAAAGAGAGAGAGAGAGAGCGAAGCAAAAATATTTTCTTAAAACGTTATAAATTTATTTCCTTAAATAACACTAAACACTACACTAAACACAATAAAATCACGTTCAGAACGTTTTACGAAGAACACTAAATCACAAAGTTCAGTCGAAATGTTAATAAACGGGTAGCAGTGGTGGCAGCTTGGCACAGCGGCGGCCCGATGAATAGGCGAGCGACGAATAGAGTGGCGGCAGCTTGGCACAGCGGCGGCCCGATGAATAGGCGAGCGACGAATAGGGTGGCGGCGGCTTTGGCACAGCGGCGGCCCGATGAATAGGCGAGCGACGAATAGTAGTGGCGGCAGCTTGGCACAGCGGCGGCCTGATGAATAGGCGAGCGACGAATAGGGTGGCGGCGGCTTTGGCACAGCGGCGGCCCGATGAATAGGCGAGCGGCGAATAGGGTGGCGGCGGCTTTGGCACAGCGGCGGCCCGATGAATACGTCAGCGGCGAGTAGTAGTGGCGGCAGCTTGGCACAGCGGCGGCCCGATGAATACGTCAGCGGCGAGTAGTAGTGGCGGCAGCTTGGCACAGCGGCGGCCCGATGAATAGGCGAGCGACGAATAGGGTGGCGGCGGCTTTGGCACAGCGGCGGCCCGATGAATAGGCGAGCGGCGAATAGGGTGGCGGCGGCTTTGGCACAGCGGCGGCCCGATGAATAGGCGAGCGGCGAATCGGGTGGCGGCAGCTTTGGCACAGCAGCAGCCCGATGAGTACGTCAGTCGCCGTCAACGCAGCCCGAAGAATAGGGAGTATTGCTACAGCCCTCACTCGACCCTGCGTTCAGTCGCCGTCAACGCAGCCCGAAGAATAGGGAGTATTGCTACAACCCTCACTTGACCCTGCGTTCAGTCGCCGTCAACGCAGCCCGAAGAATAGGGAGTATTGCTACAACCCTCACTTGACCCTGCGTTCAGTCGCCGTCAACGCAGCCCGAAGAATAGGGAGTATTGCTACAACCCTCACTTGACCCTGCGTTCAGTCGCCGTCAACGCAGCCCGAAGAATAGGGAGTATTGCTACAACCCTCACTTGACCCTGCGTTCAGTCGCCGTCAACGCAGCCCGAAGAATAGGGAGTATTGCTACAACCCTCACTTGACCCTGCGTTCAGTCGCCGTCAACGCAGCCCGAAGAATAGGGAGTATTGCTACAACCCTCACTTGACCCTGCGTTCAGTCCAGTCCAGTCACCACAAATAGTCAAGGCTTATTGTTTGGCTTACTAAGACTCAATTCAACCGAGGTTGCGCGCCTTTTCTTCCTCCCAATCACACTTGACTTACCAGCCATCAACAGAAGACTGATCTCGATTGTGTGAAATGCGTCTCCTTTTATACCTTTTTGGCTGGACAACGATTGTTGTTTTCTCATGACAGCAGCTGATCCCAATCTGACAGTTTTGCGTAGTTCCGCCATTTGCCACCAGGGGTTCCAATGTTGTATTTTAAGTATACTTCTTTCTACTAGGGGACCTGTGTGACCGTTAATATTCAAATACATTTAAATTACATGACCCTGAGTAGCTGTTAGTTTAATTCATAACTTAAATATTTTGATTCATTTTCAAACAAAAAATATAATTCATAGTTGATGTATATAACATACGTAAGTAAAAATGGTATTTAAAATAATAATGTACCCCAAAAACGAAAGCATGACTTTTGGGCGTTACATGGCATCTCTTCCTCCCTCTGATTTTTGATTCCTTGATTTGCTTTCTCTATTGCTATTGGGTTTCAATAGCCAGGAAGCCCTAGGGTGTTATGTAACCTTTTATTTCTCCGACATGGGCACTTTGGTTCGACTATATCTCGGTCGAATAGGAAGGTATGTTAGAGACCAATTGCAGAAGTTCGGAGAGATACCTTCACTACCCCGTCTGCTGATATTATTATGCGGTACTGCTTGCCATCTTGTTTAACAATTCGCTTCAGTTTGTGTCCCTTTTTCCAATTGTTTTTAAACTTCTCGATACGGATTTGTAGGTTTTCGGGATAATTTGGCAGTTCGAGAAATGTGTTATCGTTCACGGGATTGTCTGTCGAGGACGATGGCGTTGACTCAGTTGGGATTTCAGTGACTGGCAATTTGATTGTACTTGGTGTGCTATTATTCTCCTTACTGGGTATAAACACTTCATCGATGGAAGGTTGACTGCTACACAATGTTGGCTGATGAGGTGTCATCGTTTGGCTTGTGGATGATGATGAAGACGACGAGGCTGATGAGGATGAGGATGACGATAAAGACGACGAGGCTGATGAGGATGAGGATGACGATCGGGAAGACATCGATGGTGATGACAGTTCGACAACGTGTCCCGGCGTTCCTGGTAATGATTTATCTTCCTTCACGTTGGGGGACCTGTGATCGTCCGATATGACGGCAGCATTGGATTGCGATGGAATTTGTACGTCATCACTATGCAACAGATTTGCTTGTTCGGTTATGTTATATAGCGGTGATGATGGAGGAACACCAACCAGCGTCTGCCATTGGGTCCACCACTCAGAACTAGGATCTTCGGAAACTGTCACAAAACTACTTGCGGTCGATCTGGAGTCTTCTTCTAAATGTGCGAAAGCATGTGAGGATGAAGTAGGAACCTCCTCATGTTTGTGTGAGGTGTTGGATATTGAATGGATATCTTCGGTGTTGATCTCTTCCCCTATCGCGGGTGTGGGTGAGGGCGTACGATGATTATCCGGCGGTGGGTTGGTTATTTCATATATTGGATTTTCCCCGGAGTCGGGGACCAAAAGCTGCACAGTAACTGTTCTCTCATAACAGCGAAATCCGAGATATTTGTATTGGCTATCTTTCTGACGGACAAATCCCAGACCATACCTTTTTGGCGGAGACGAGGAACGTTGATCTTCGTTATCCGACTCATCCAGCGAGGAATTATTCGAGGATAAGGGTGACTGTGCTCGCCGAGTCACTGAGGTTTCTAAGTAACCGTAAAACATACGCCGACATTCTTCATCCATTTCGAAATTTGATTGAGATTCACCCGACTCCTCCATATTGGGCCGAGGAAGCGTTGATGCGTCATCTGAGTCACGACACCATTCTTTACCCGGTGTAACAGGCATTTCTGAGCACCTTGAAGTGGGTGTTGAGAGCACATCGGAAGCCGGCTTAAAGCTATTTGGCGAACCAAAACACGGGGCGTAGGTTGGTGTACGCGGGACGTCACTACTAGGCTGGGTTTCCTCGTTCAAAGAGTCAGTTTCATCGATATCGTCGCTGTTGTTTTCGGTCGTGTTACACTTTTGCTGTGGAACGTCATTCGGGGTTGTGCTGCACATTCGGTAAAATATTTGGTGCTGGGGCGATGAGGATTGACTGCTACCCTTTCTTGGATTGGGCTTACGGTATTGATTTGTTCTCCTCTTTCGGCTGGTACTAGGACCTTCGTCTAAAAATATTGTCCTTCGCCTTTGAGCCTCGACTTGTTCCAGATGAGCTCGAAATTTCTCCTTCGCCCGTTTGAATTTTTTCGTGTTGGGGCTATCTTGCTCCATCGTGATGTTGAAATTTTGAGAATTGCGATGGTCTTTGAAGTATGGGCTTATATTAGGACACTGATTAGTTTGGGTATTGTCAATTTAATGTCTAAAAATAAAATAAGAAATTATAATGAAATGGCATCACATAAACGTAAGTGGAACTACAATCAACATTCTACTTCTATGTCTACAATTTAATTTTGTTCTTCATAAAAAGGCTTAATTTCACTTAAGTGCGCGACGCGGGTGATGTTGTCTTTTCCTCGGACTACAACGATTACTGGAGATTGGAATTTTTGTACGACAAACGGCCCTCCGTATTTGGGCGCTAGTTTGGCGGCGAAATTTTCGACGGCCTTCGACTGAGGATGTAGACGAACTAGAACTTGCTCCCCAATCTTTGGTTTCCAAACTCGTCGTCTAAGGTTGTACTGTCTCCGCTGGTTTTGAGATGCTTTTGCCAAGTTTCGACGCACTATCTTAAATATTTCTTTCAACTCCTGGGCACGGTCTTCTGGTAAGACTATTCTAGCACCAGTTCCTGTTGTGAGCTGATCATATAATGCCTGGGGCAGTCGCGGTTCTCTTCCTTGTGTCAGGTATGCCGGCGAATATCCAGTGGATTCTGATGCACTAGTGTTTATGGCTAACATTATTTCGGGCAGCATATCGTCCCATGTATTATGTTGTTTCGAAACTTGTGCTATCATTGTTTTCACTGTCCGATTTGTCCTTTCAGTAGGGTTCTCTTGCGGGGTGTAAGGAGCCGTAAGTTGATGCTTTATACCCATTTCTGCTAGGAATTTTTCGAATTGGTTGCTAGTGAATTGGGTTCCGTTATCGGTTATCAATATTTTTGGAACCCCATATCTAGAAATAATTCTTTCTCTGCATGCCTTTATTAATCCCTCTGTCGTAGCCTTCCGCAATGGAACCAACTCCGTCCATTTTGAGAATCTATCCATAATAACGAGTAGCATTGAGTTACCGTGCTTAGATCGCGGTAGGGGTCCTACGAAGTCCGCACAAATAGTGGCCCATGGTTCCTCCGGGATTCTTATCAACATTTCCCCTGCTGGTTTCTGTTGGCTGACTTTATATTTTTGGCAACATTCGCACTGCTGGACATAACGTTTGATGTCCTGGAACATACCAGGCCAAAAATATCGGTTCGCCACCTTGTTGCTAGTCTTTCGCACTCCCAAATGACCTCCGGTGACACTGTCATGATTTTCTCTAAGGACCTGAATCCTTGATCCGGTGGGCACACACAGCTTCCATGGTGTGCAATCTTCATCGTTTATTTGCTTGGGAAAATGTCGATAAACATTTCCCTCAATGATTGTATAGTCTGGATACTTCTTCGGATTCTTGGTTATGGTTTCCTTCAACTTTTCTAGCCATGGGCACGGACTGGTGTCATATTTTACTGTGGCTAGGTCTAACGTTTCCAAAGGTGTTCTCGAAAGCGCATCTGCCACAACGTTCTGTTTTCCTCTACGGTATCTGATCAAAAAATTATATTGCTGTAGCTCGAGAGCCCAACGTGCGAGTCGACCTGTAGGGCTTTCAATAGAATTTAACCATTTTAGGGCCAAATGATCGGTAATAACTATAAACTGGTAACCCTCTAAATAGGGTCTCATGTGTCTGATGCCCCACAGTATGGCTAGACATTCCCTTTCAGTCGCTGAGTAGTTCTTTTCAGCCTGTTTTAAATGTCTGCTGGCGTAGGCTATGACACGTTCCACGTTATCTAACTCCTGTGTTAGAACTGCTCCAAGGCCATAGTTGCTGGCATCAGTTTGCAATATGAACGTCTTTGTGAAATCCGGACAAGCCAGAACGGGGGCTTCAGTTAACTTTGCTTTTAGGTCTGAGAATGCTTCTTGTTGTTCGGGACCCCATTTCCAATGTTTTCCCTTTTTAAGAAGACTAGTCAATGGTTGTGAAATTGTTGCAAACTGTGGGACAAATCTTCGGTACCAAGATGCTACTCCAAGAAATCTTCGTACCTCCTTTACCGATGTTGGAGGTTTCATTTCCACTATTGCGGCAACTTTATCTGGATCCGTCTTTATTCCCTCGCTACTCACAACATGGCCTAAATACTTCGTTTCTTTTCTGAAAAATTCGCATTTCTCAATGTTTATTCTCAGGTTAGCTGATCGCAATCTTCTGAACACTTCTCTCAAGTTCCGCAAGTGTTCCTCAAACGTTTTTCCAATGACGATGATATCGTCAAGGTATGCAAAAGCGTGGGGGTCCATTTCAGGCCCAATCACACTATCTAATGCCCGTTGGAAGGTTGCCGGTGCTGAATGCAAACCGAAAGGCATCACTTTCCACTGATATAGACCTTTACCAGCTACCGCAAAGGCCGTGTATTTTCTGCTCTCCTTCGCCATAGGTATTTGCCAATATCCGTCTTTAAGGTCCAGGCTACTCACGTATTTGGCATCCCGTAGTCGATTCAGTATTGTGTCGATGCGGGGTAAAGGGTAGGCATCTGGAACAGAACGTTTATTCAATTGGCGAAAATCCATACAAGTTCTCCAATTCCCATTTTTCTTTCTGACTAATGTGATGGGGAAACAGTATGGGCTTGTAGACGGCTCTATACATCCTCGTTCTTCGAGCTTTCTCACTTCGGCATTAATCACGGCTTGCATTGCAGGATTTCGCGGAGCATATCTTAATTTAATGGGTCGATCGTCGGTCATTACAATCTTATGTTCAGCTATTGACGATGGGCCATTTAATTGTTGGAACTTAGGGAGTTCCTGTGCCAGAAAATTTTCAACGATCTCACATTGCGTTTTACTCAATTCATCGTTTAAGAATTTAGGTCTGGGGGATACATTATTCGTAGCTGTCATTGTATCTATTACCTCTTTTGATGGGGTTTCCTCTCCTATAGCCACGGTACAATGCTCCGTTGAGGTGGTTGGCTTACTTAATTTGACACTTATACCGGCGCAGTGAATGGTCGTGTGGAACTGTTTTAGAAATTCCAATCCCAATATGATGTTTTCCTTGAATTGCGGCATGATGAGAAATGTAACATCTGAGCTTTGGTTTCCAAATGTAACAGGTAACACTGTTGATCTTGTGATGTTCACCGTGGTGCCGTCTGCGAGGATAACATTTGCCTCATGCCGTGAATAAGTAAACCTTTTCTTGATTTTTTCCGCAAATTCTCTTTTTATAAAACAGCTAGTGGCACCAGTGTCGACAGTTGCTTTAATAGCTTTCCCCTCTATTAAGACAGTTGCAGTAAGGCGATATTCTTCACATTGCAATGATGTAACATTCTGGTTACTCTTCTTTGCCGGGGGTTCATCCTGCTGCGTTTCTGGATTGGATGAGCTTTCGTTTAGCACTTGGTCACCTTGATTGGTGCAATACAGGTTATTTCTAGAGTTGTCCGCACGTCGATTATAGTTTTGTTGATTTCGAGGCTGTTCTGACCGAGAATTATTTGGTATGCTTTCGAGTTCGTCTGCCAAGGAGATCAATTCCGAAAGTGTGGTAAAGTCTTTACGGCGAATGTACCATTGATAATCCGAATGCGCGTTTCTAAAAATTCGTTCCAATTTTTGTTCTTCGGTCATATTGGTGTGCTGCATAAGATGCTGTATAGAGAGTACATATTCCTTAAACGGCTCCTTATTACGCTGTATCCTTCTCCTAATTTCATCCTCCAATTTCTCAAAGTATCTCGGTGGCAAAAAGAATTTCAGAAAATCACTCTTAAATTCGTTCCAGGTAGTCCAGTGTCGGTTGTTGTTCCTTAGCCAGATTAAAGCTTTACCTCGTAACAACTCTGGCATTACTTTAATTATTTGATTCAATTCCACGATGTACATTTCAGCCATTTCTTCTACACGTTCTACGAATCCAATAGGGTCCATTCCATTTTCAAAAGTAATATTCCATTTTCGGATTTGGTCGAGAATTACGAGTAACGACGAATTATTGGATGGCTTGGGCGGAGAATCTTTTTGAAATCCATATTCGGGGTTTGTTGGCGACATCTTCTGTACTTTTTGATCGTTTGTTACCCCTGTGCTTGACTCTCCATGTGACCTTTCCGCGGAAATGTGGGGAAGGGCGTACTCTGTTTTTATTGGGGATAATACTATTGCTTCTGCTCCACACGGTGTTACGGTTATAAGGGGTTGTTTTGTGACGGCTCGCAATGTCGGCGATTTGGTCGGACTGGTACTTTCATGTTTGTTCTGCAACTCTATAAGCCGTCTGTATACATCGGCTTCATGGTCGTTGTGGAGAAATTTAGCCCATCTTTTTCGGAGATCGTCCACTTTTCCAACTGGATCAAGATTGAATTCAGTAAGATATGTTACCAAGTCTTCTTGCTTTAGCATATAGGCCCAGGAGACCTTCAACATTGTCTTTTCGTTTGACATTTTTTTTTTTTTTTTTTTTTTTTTTTTTTTTTTTTTTTAACTGTTTTTTTTTCACTGGGTTTTCATCTGTATTTGTCTAATTATTGTTCACTCATTTATTTATTCTTTCTCTCTTTTATAGTCCCTGCTCGGGCGCCATTGTGACGACGTGTTTTCACTTTGAAGCTGGGGTAGGTTCAGCGGGGGCCAGAGTCGTCACAAAAATTTATTTGTTAGGACATAAAGAGAGAGAGAGAGAGCGAAGCAAAAATATTTTCTTAAAACGTTATAAATTTATTTCCTTAAATAACACTAAACACTACACTAAACACAATAAAATCACGTTCAGAACGTTTTACGAAGAACACTAAATCACAAAGTTCAGTCGAAATGTTAATAAACGGGTAGCAGTGGTGGCAGCTTGGCACAGCGGCGGCCCGATGAATAGGCGAGCGACGAATAGAGTGGCGGCAGCTTGGCACAGCGGCGGCCCGATGAATAGGCGAGCGACGAATAGGGTGGCGGCGGCTTTGGCACAGCGGCGGCCCGATGAATAGGCGAGCGACGAATAGTAGTGGCGGCAGCTTGGCACAGCGGCGGCCTGATGAATAGGCGAGCGACGAATAGGGTGGCGGCGGCTTTGGCACAGCGGCGGCCCGATGAATAGGCGAGCGGCGAATAGGGTGGCGGCGGCTTTGGCACAGCGGCGGCCCGATGAATACGTCAGCGGCGAGTAGTAGTGGCGGCAGCTTGGCACAGCGGCGGCCCGATGAATACGTCAGCGGCGAGTAGTAGTGGCGGCAGCTTGGCACAGCGGCGGCCCGATGAATAGGCGAGCGACGAATAGGGTGGCGGCGGCTTTGGCACAGCGGCGGCCCGATGAATAGGCGAGCGGCGAATAGGGTGGCGGCGGCTTTGGCACAGCGGCGGCCCGATGAATAGGCGAGCGGCGAATCGGGTGGCGGCAGCTTTGGCACAGCAGCAGCCCGATGAGTACGTCAGTCGCCGTCAACGCAGCCCGAAGAATAGGGAGTATTGCTACAGCCCTCACTCGACCCTGCGTTCAGTCGCCGTCAACGCAGCCCGAAGAATAGGGAGTATTGCTACAACCCTCACTTGACCCTGCGTTCAGTCGCCGTCAACGCAGCCCGAAGAATAGGGAGTATTGCTACAACCCTCACTTGACCCTGCGTTCAGTCGCCGTCAACGCAGCCCGAAGAATAGGGAGTATTGCTACAACCCTCACTTGACCCTGCGTTCAGTCGCCGTCAACGCAGCCCGAAGAATAGGGAGTATTGCTACAACCCTCACTTGACCCTGCGTTCAGTCGCCGTCAACGCAGCCCGAAGAATAGGGAGTATTGCTACAACCCTCACTTGACCCTGCGTTCAGTCGCCGTCAACGCAGCCCGAAGAATAGGGAGTATTGCTACAACCCTCACTTGACCCTGCGTTCAGTCCAGTCCAGTCACCACAAATAGTCAAGGCTTATTGTTTGGCTTACTAAGACTCAATTCAACCGAGGTTGCGCGCCTTTTCTTCCTCCCAATCACACTTGACTTACCAGCCATCAACAGAAGACTGATCTCGATTGTGTGAAATGCGTCTCCTTTTATACCTTTTTGGCTGGACAACGATTGTTGTTTTCTCATGACAGCAGCTGATCCCAATCTGACAGTTTTGCGTAGTTCCGCCATTTGCCACCAGGGGTTCCAATGTTGTATTTTAAGTATACTTCTTTCTACTAGGGGACCTGTGTGACCGTTAATATTCAAATACATTTAAATTACATGACCCTGAGTAGCTGTTAGTTTAATTCATAACTTAAATATTTTGATTCATTTTCAAACAAAAAATATAATTCATAGTTGATGTATATAACATACGTAAGTAAAAATGGTATTTAAAATAATAATGTACCCCAAAAACGAAAGCATGACTTTTGGGCGTTACATGTTGAAAAATAGCCAATTTTAAAACGCTCATAACTCCTTAAATATTGACATTTCGGGGTTTTTAGCATCGTTTTAATCGCAGTTATTTAATGCTGAAAAATAGCCAATTTTAAAACGCTCATAACTCCTTAAATATTGACATTTCGGGGTTTTTAGCATCGTTTTAATCGCAGTTATTTAATGTTGAAAAATAGCCAATTTTAAAACGCTCATAACTCCTTAAATATTGACATTTCGGGGTTTTTAGCATCGTTTTAATCGCAGTTATTTAATGCTGAAAAATAGCCAATTTTAAAACGCTCATAACTCCTTAAATATTGACATTTCGGGGTTTTTAGCATCGTTTTAATCGCAGTTATTTAATGTTGAAAAATAGCCAATTTTAAAACGCTCATAACTCCTTAAATATTGACATTTCGGGGTTTTAAGGGTTTTAATGTTGAAAAATAGCCAATTTTAAAACGCTCATAACTCCTTAAATATTGACATTTCGGGGTTTTTAGCATCGTTTTAATCGCAGTTATTTAATGTTGAAAAATAGCCAATTTTAAAACGCTCATAACTCCTTAAATATTGACATTTCGGGGTTTTTAGCATCGTTTTAATCGCAGTTATTTAATGTTGAAAAATAGCCAATTTTAAAACGCTCATAACTCCTTAAATATTGACATTTCGGGGATTTTTGGCATCATTTTAATCGCAGTTATTTAATGTGGAAAAATAGCCAATTTTAAAACGCTCATAACTCCTTAAATATTGACATTTCGGGGTTTTTAGCATCGTTTTAATAGCAGTTATTTAATGTTGAAAAATACCCAATTTTAAAACGCTCATAACTCTTTAAATATTGACATTTCGGGGTTTTTAGCATCGTTTTAATCGCAGTTATTTAATGTTGAAAAATAGCCAATTTTAAAACGTTCATAACTCCTTAAATATTGACATTTCGGGGTTTTTAGCATCGTTTTAATCGCAGTTATTTAATGTTGAAAAATAGCCAATTTTAAAACACTCATAACTCCTTAAATATTGACATTTCGGGGTTTTTAGCATTGTTTTAATCGCAGTTATTTAATATAGAAAAATAGCCAATTTTAAAACGCTCATAACTCCTTAAATATTGACATTTCGGGGTTTTTAGCATCGTTTAAATCGTATTTATTTTTTAAAACGCTCATAACTCCTTAAATATTGACATTTCGGGGTTTTTAGCATCGTTTTAATCGCAGTTATTTAATGTTAAAAAATAGCCAATTTTAAAACGATCATAACTCCTTAATATTGACATTTCGGGGTTTTTAGCATCGTTTTAATCGCAGTTATTTAATGTTGAAAAATGGCCAATTTTAAAACGATCATAACTCCTTAAATATTGACATTTCGGGGTTTTTAGCATCGTTTTAATCGCAGTTATTTAATGTTGAAAAATAGCCAATTTTAAAACGCTCATAACTCCTTAAATATTGACATTTCGGGGTTTTTAGCATCGTTTTAATCGCAGTTATTTAATGTTGAAAAATGGCCAATTTTAAAACGATCATAACTCCTTAAATATTGACATTTCGGGGTTTTTAGAATCGTTTTAATCGCAGTTATTTAATGTTGAAAAATAGCCAATTTTAAAACGCTCATAACTCCTTAAATATTGACATTTCGGGGTTTTTAGCATCGTTTTAATCGCAGTTATTTAATGTTGAAAAATAGCCAATTTTAAAACGCTCATAACTCCTTAAATATTGACATTTCGGGGTTTTTAGCATCGTTTTAATCGCAGTTATTTAATGTTGAAAAATGGCCAATTTTAAAACGATCATAACTCCTTAAATATTGACATTTCGGGGTTTTTAGCATCGTTTTAATCGCAGTTATTTAATGCTGAAAAATAGCCAATTTTAAAACGCTCATAACTCCTTAAATATTGACATTTCGGGGTTTTTAGCATCGTTTTAATCGCAGTTATTTAATGTTGAAAAATAGCCAATTTTAAAACGCTCATAACTCCTTAAATTTTGACATTTCGGGGTTTTTAGCATCGTTTTAATCGCAGTTATTTAATGTTGAAAAATAGCCAATTTTAAAACGCCCATAACTCCTTAAATATTGACATTTCGGGGTTTTTAGCATCGTTTTAATCGCAGTTATTTAATGTTGAAAAATAGCCAATTTTAAAACGCTCATAACTCCTTAAATATTGACATTTCGGGGTTTTTAGCATCGTTTAATCGCAGTTATTTAATGCTGAAAAATAGCCAATTTTAAAACGCTCATAACTCCTTAAATATTGACATTTCGGGGTTTTTAGCATCGTTTTAATCGCAGTTATTTAATGTTGAAAAATAGCCAATTTTAAAACGCTCATAACTCCTTAAATATTGACATTTCGGGGTTTTTAGCATCGTTTTAATCGCAGTTATTTAATGCTGAAAAATAGCCAATTTTAAAACGCTCATAACTCCTTAAATATTGACATTTCGGGGTTTTTAGCATCGTTTTAATCGCAGTTATTTAATGTTGAAAAATAGCCAATTTTAAAACGCTCATAACTCCTTAAATATTGACATTTCGGGGTTTTAAGGGTTTTAATGTTGAAAAATAGCCAATTTTAAAACGCTCATAACTCCTTAAATATTGACATTTCGGGGTTTTTAGCATCGTTTTAATCGCAGTTATTTAATGTTGAAAAATAGCCAATTTTAAAACGCTCATAACTCCTTAAATATTGACATTTCGGGGTTTTTAGCATCGTTTTAATCGCAGTTATTTAATGTTGAAAAATAGCCAATTTTAAAACGCTCATAACTCCTTAAATATTGACATTTCGGGGATTTTTGGCATCATTTTAATCGCAGTTATTTAATGTGGAAAAATAGCCAATTTTAAAACGCTCATAACTCCTTAAATATTGACATTTCGGGGTTTTTAGCATCGTTTTAATAGCAGTTATTTAATGTTGAAAAATACCCAATTTTAAAACGCTCATAACTCTTTAAATATTGACATTTCGGGGTTTTTAGCATCGTTTTAATCGCAGTTATTTAATGTTGAAAAATAGCCAATTTTAAAACGTTCATAACTCCTTAAATATTGACATTTCGGGGTTTTTAGCATCGTTTTAATCGCAGTTATTTAATGTTGAAAAATAGCCAATTTTAAAACACTCATAACTCCTTAATATTGACATTTCGGGGTTTTAAGGGTTTTAATGTTGAAAAATAGCCAATTTTAAAACGCTCATAACTCCTTAAATATTGACATTTCGGGGTTTTTAGCATCGTTTTAATCGCAGTTATTTAATGTTGAAAAATAGCCAATTTTAAAACGCCCATAACTCCTTAAATATTGACATTTCGGGGTTTTTAGCATCGTTTTAATCGCAGTTATTTAATGTTGAAAAATAGCCAATTTTAAAACGCTCATAACTCCTTAAATATTGACATTTCGGGGTTTTTAGCATCGTTTTAATCGCAGTTATTTAATGCTGAAAAATAGCCAATTTTAAAACGCTCATAACTCCTTAAATATTGACATTTCGGGGTTTTAGCATCGTTTTAATCGCAGTTATTTAATGTTGAAAAATAGCCAATTTTAAAACGCTCATAACTCCTTAAATATTGACATTTCGGGGTTTTTAGCATCGTTTTAATCGCAGTTATTTAATGCTGAAAAATAGCCAATTTTAAAACGCCCATAACTCCTTAAATATTGACATTTCGGGGTTTTTAGCATCGTTTTAATCGCAGTTATTTAATGTTGAAAAATAACCAATTTTAAAACGCTCATAACTCCTTAAATATTGACATTTCGGATTTTTAAGGGTTTTAATGTTGAAAAATAGCCAATTTTAAAACGCTCATAACTCCTTAAATATTGACATTTCGGGGTTTTTAGCATCGTTTTAATCGCAGTTATTTAATGTTGAAAATAGCCAATTTTAAAACGCTCATAACTCCTTAAATATTGACATTCGGGGTTTTTAGCATCGTTTTAATCGCAGTTATTTAATGTTGAAAAATAGCCAATTTTAAAACGCTCATAACTCCTTAAATATTGACATTTCGGGGATTTTTGGCATCATTTTAATCGCAGTTATTTAATGTGGAAAAATAGCCAATTTTAAAACGCTCATAACTCCTTAAATATTGACATTTCGGGGTTTTTAGCATCGTTTTAATAGCAGTTATTTAATGTTGAAAAATACCCAATTTTAAAACGCTCATAACTCTTTAAATATTGACATTTCGGGGTTTTAGCATCGTTTAATCGCAGTTATTTAATGTTGAAAAATAGCCAATTTTAAAACGTTCATAACTCCTTAAATATTGACATTTCGGGGTTTTTAGCATCGTTTTAATCGCAGTTATTTAATGTTGAAAAATAGCCAATTTTAAAACACTCATAACTCCTTAAATATTGACATTTCGGGGTTTTAAGGGTTTTAATGTTGAAAAATAGCCAATTTTAAAAACGCTCATAACTCCTTAAATATTGACATTTCGGGGTTTTTAGCATCGTTTTAATCGCAGTTATTTAATGTTGAAAAATAGCCAATTTTAAAACGCTCATAACTCCTTAAATATTGACATTTCGGGGTTTTTAGCATCGTTTTAATCGCAGTTATTTAATGTTGAAAAATAGCCAATTTTAAAACGCTCATAACTCCTTAAATATTGACATTTCGGGGTTTTTAGCATCGTTTTAATCGCAGTTATTTAATGTTGAAAAATGGCCAATTTTAAAACGATCATAACTCCTTAAATATTGACATTTCGGGGTTTTTAGCATCGTTTTAAATCGCAGTTATTTAATGTTGAAAAATAGCCAATTTTAAAACGCTCATAACTCCTTAAATATTGACATTTCGGGGTTTTTAGCATCGTTTTAATCGCAGTTATTTAATGTTGAAAAATGGCCAATTTTAAAACGATCATAACTCCTTAAATATTGACATTTCGGGGTTTTTAGAATCGTTTTAATCGCAGTTATTTAATGTTGAAAAATAGCCAATTTTAAAACGCTCATAACTCCTTAAATATTGACATTTCGGGGTTTTTAGCATCGTTTTAATCGCAGTTATTTAATGTTGAAAAATAGCCAATTTTAAAACGCTCATAACTCCTTAAATATTGACATTTCGGGGTTTTTAGCATCGTTTTAATCGCAGTTATTTAATGTTGAAAAATGGCCAATTTTAAAACGATCATAACTCCTTAAATATTGACATTTCGGGGTTTTTAGCATCGTTTTAATCGCAGTTATTTAATGTTGAAAAATAGCCAATTTTAAAACGCTCATAACTCCTTAAATATTGACATTTCGGGGTTTTTAGCATCGTTTTAATCGCAGTTATTTAATGTTGAAAAATAGCCAATTTTAAAACGCTCATAACTCCTTAAATTTTGACATTTCGGGGTTTTTAGCATCGTTTTAAATCGCAGTTATTTAATGTTGAAAAATAGCCAATTTTAAAACGCCCATAACTCCTTAAATATTGACATTTCGGGGTTTTTAGCATCGTTTTAATCGCAGTTATTTAATGTTGAAAAATAGCCAATTTTAAAACGCTCATAACTCCTTAAATATTGACATTTCGGGGTTTTTAGCATCGTTTTAATCGCAGTTATTTAATGCTGAAAAATAGCCAATTTTAAAACGCTCATAACTCCTTAAATATTGACATTTCGGGGTTTTTAGCATCGTTTTAATCGCAGTTATTTAATGTTGAAAAATAGCCAATTTTAAAACGCTCATAACTCCTTAAATATTGACATTTCGGGGTTTTTAGCATCGTTTTAATCGCAGTTATTTAATGTTGAAAAATAGCCAATTTAAAACGCTCATAACTCCTTAAATATTGACATTTCGGGGTTTTTAGCATCGTTTAATCGCAGTTATTTAATGCTGAAAAATAGCCAATTTTAAAAACGCTCATAACTCCTTAAATATTGACATTTCGGGGTTTTTAGCATCGTTTTAATCGCAGTTATTTAATGTTGAAAAATAGCCAATTTTAAAACGCCCATAACTCCTTAAATATTGACATTTCGGGGTTTTTAGCATCGTTTTAATCGCAGTTATTTAATGTTGAAAAATAGCCAATTTTAAAACGCTCATAACTCCTTAAATATTGACATTTCGGGGTTTTTAGCATCGTTTTAATCGCAGTTATTTAATGCTGAAAAATAGCCAATTTTAAAACGCTCATAACTCCTTAAATATTGACATTTCGGGGTTTTTAGCATCGTTTTAATCGCAGTTATTTAATGTTGAAAAATAGCCAATTTTAAAACGCTCATAACTCCTTAAATATTGACATTTCGGGGTTTTTAGCATCGTTTTAATCGCAGTTATTTAATGTTGAAAAATAGCCAATTTTAAAACGCTCATAACTCCTTAAATATTGACATTTCGGGGTTTTTAGCATCGTTTTAATCGCAGTTATTTAATGTTGAAAAATAACCAATTTTAAAACGCTCATAACTCCTTAAATATTGACATTTCGGATTTTTAAGGGTTTTAATGTTGAAAAATAGCCAATTTTAAAACGCTCATAACTCCTTAAATATTGACATTTCGGGGTTTTTAGCATCGTTTTAATCGCAGTTATTTAATGTTGAAAAATAGCCAATTTTAAAACGCTCATAACTCCTTAAATATTGACATTTCGGGGTTTTTAGCATCGTTTTAAATCGCAGTTATTTAATGTTGAAAAATAGCCAATTTTAAAACGCTCATAACTCCTTAAATATTGACATTTCGGGGATTTTTGGCATCATTTTAATCGCAGTTATTTAATGTGGAAAAATAGCCAATTTTAAAACGCTCATAACTCCTTAAATATTGACATTTCGGGGTTTTTAGCATCGTTTTAATAGCAGTTATTTAATGTTGAAAAATACCCAATTTTAAAACGCTCATAACTCTTAAATATTGACATTTCGGGGTTTTTAGCATCGTTTTAATCGCAGTTATTTAATGTTGAAAAATTGCCAATTTTAAAACGTTCATAACTCCTTAAATATTGACATTTCGGGGTTTTTAGCATCGTTTTAATCGCAGTTATTTAATGTTGAAAAATAGCCAATTTTAAAACACTCATAACTCCTTAAATATTGACATTTCGGGGTTTTAAGGGTTTTAATGTTGAAAAATAGCCAATTTTAAAACGCTCATAACTCCTTAAATATTGACATTTCGGGGTTTTTAGCATCGTTTTAATCGCAGTTATTTAATGTTGAAAAATAGCCAATTTTAAAACGCTCATAACTCCTTAAATATTGACATTTCGGGGTTTTTAGCATCGTTTTAATCGCAGTTATTTAATGTTGAAAAATAGCCAATTTTAAAACGCCCATAACTCCTTAAATTTTGACATTTCGGGGTTTTTAGAATCGTTTTAATCGCAGTTATTTAATGTTGAAAAATAGCCAATTTTAAAACGCTCATAACTCCTTAAATATTGACATTTCGGGGTTTTAGCATCGTTTTAATCAAAGTTATTTAATGTTGAAAAATAGCCAATTTTAAAACGCTCATAACTCCTAAAATATTGACATTTCGGGGTTTTTAGCATCGTTTTAATCGCAGTTATTTAATGTTGAAAAATAGCCAATTTTAAAACGCTCATAACTCCTTGAATATTGACATTTCGGGGTTTTAGCATCGTTTTAATCGCAGTTATTTAATGTTGAAAAATAGCAAATTTTAAAACGCTCATAACTCCTTAAATATTGACATTTCGGGATTTTTAGCATCGTTTTAATCGCAGTTATTTAGTGTTGAAAAATAGGCAATTTTAAAACGCTCATAACTCCTTAAATATTGACATTTCGGGGTTTTTAGCATTGTTTTAATCGCAGTTATTTAATATTGAAAAATAGCCAATTTTAAAACGCTCATAACTCCTTAATATTGACATTTCGGGGTTTTTAGCATCGTTTAAATCGTATTTATTTTTAAAACGCTCATAACTCCTTAAATATTGACATTTCGGGGTTTTTAGCATCGTTTAATCGCAGTTATTTAATGTTAAAAAATAGCCAATTTTAAAACGATCATAACTCCTTAAATATTGACATTTCGGGGTTTTAAGCATCGTTTTAATCGCAGTTTATTTAATGTTGAAAAATAGCCAATTTTAAAACGCTCATAACTCCTTAAATATTGACATTTCGGGGTTTTTAGCATCGTTTTAATCGCAGTTATTTAATGTTGAAAAATAGCCAATTTTAAAACGCTCATAACTCCTTAAATATTGACATTTCGGGGTTTTAAGGGTTTTAATGTTGAAAAATAGCCAATTTTAAAACGCTCATAACTCCTTAAATATTGACATTTCGGGGTTTTTAGCCTCGTTTTAATCGCAGTTATTTAATGTTGAAAAATAGCCAATTTTAAAACGCTCATAACTCCTTAAATATTGACATTTCGGGGTTTTTAGCATCGTTTTAATCGCAGTTATTTAATGTTGAAAAATAGCCAATTTAAAACGCTCATAACTCCTTAAATATTGACATTTCGGGGTTTTTAGCATCGTTTTAATCGCAGTTATTTAATGTTGAAAAATAGCCAATTTTAAAACGCTCATAACTCCTTAAATTTGACATTTCGGGGTTTTTAGCATCGTTTTAATCGCAGTTATTTAATGTTGAATAATAGCCAATTTTAAAACGCTCATAACTCCTTAAATATTGACATTTCGGGGTTTTTAGCATCGTTTTAATCGCAGTTATTTAATGTTGAAAAATAGCCAATTTTAAAACGCTCATAACTCCTTAAATATTGACATTTCGGGGTTTTTAGCATCGTTTTAATCGCAGTTATTTAATGTTGAAAAATAGCCAATTTTAAAACGCTCATAACTCCTTAAATTTTGACATTTCGGGGTTTTTAGCATTTAGCATGTTGAATAATAGCCAATTTTAAAACACTCACATCTCCTTAAATACTGACATTTTGGGGTTTTTAGCATCGTTTTAATCGCAGTTATTTAAAGTTGAAAAATAGCCAATTTTAAAACACTCATAACTCCTTAAATATTGACATTTCGGGGTTTAAGAGGGTTTTAATGTTGAAAAATAGCCAATTTTAAAACGCTCATAACTCCTTAAATATTGACATTTCGGGGTTTTTAGCATCGTTTCAATCGCAGTTATTTAATGTTGAAAAATAGCCAATTTAAAACGCTCATAACTCCTTAAATATTGACATTTCGGGTTTTAGCATCGTTTTAAATCGCAGTTATTTAATGTTGAAAAATAGCCAATTTTAAAACGCTCATAACTCCTTAAATATTGACATTTCGGGGATTTTTGGCATCATTTAATCGCAGTTATTTAATGTGGAAAAATAGCCAATTTTAAAACGCTCATAACTCCTTAAATATTGACATTTCGGGGTTTTTAGCATCGTTTTAATAGCAGTTATTTAATGTTGAAAAATAGCCAATTTTAAAACGCTCATAACTCTTAAATATTGACATTTCGGGGTTTTTAGCATCGTTTTAATCGCAGTTATTTAATGTTGAAAAATAGCCAATTTTAAAACGCTCATAACTCCTTAAATATTGACATTTCGGGGTTTTTAGCATCGTTTTAATCGCAGTTATTTAATGTTGAAAAATAGCCAATTTTAAAACGCTCATAACTCCTTAAATATTGACATTTCGGGGTTTTTAGCATCGTTTTAATCGCAGTTATTTAATGTTGAAAAATAGCCAATTTTAAAACGCTCATAACTCCTTAAATATTGACATTTCGGGGTTTTTAGCATCGTTTAATCGCAGTTATTTAATGTTGAAAAATAGCCAATTTTAAAACGCTCATAACTCCTTAAATATTGACATTTCGGGGTTTTTAGCATCGTTTTAATCGCAGTTATTTAATGTTGAAAAATAGCCAATTTTAAAACGCTCATAACTCCTTAAATATTGACATTTCGGGGTTTTTAGCATCGTTTTAATCGCAGTTATTTAATGTTGAATAAATAGCCAATTTTAAAACGCTCATAACTCCTTAAATATTGACATTTCGGGGTTTTTAGCATCGTTTTAATCGCAGTTATTTAATGTTGAAAAATAGCCAATTTTAAAACGCTCATAACTCCTTAAATATTGACATTTCGGGGTTTTAGCATCGTTTAATCGCAGTTATTTAATGTTGAAAAATAGCCAATTTTAAAACGCTCATAACTCCTTAAATATTGACATTTCGGGGTTTTTAGCATCGTTTTAATCGCAGTTATTTAATGTTGAAAAATTAGCCAATTTTAAAACGCTCATAACTCCTTAAATATTGACATTCGGGGTTTTTAGCATCGTTTTAATCGCAGTTATTTAATGTTGAAAAATAGCCAATTTTAAAACGCTCATAACTCCTTAAATATTGACATTTCGGGGTTTTTAGCATCGTTTTAATCGCAGTTATTTAATGTTGAAAAATAGCCAATTTTAAAACGCTCATAACTCCTTAAATATTGACATTTCGGGGTTTTTAGCATCGTTTTAATCGCAGTTATTTAATGTTGAAAAATAGCCAATTTTAAAACGCTCATAACTCCTTAAATATTGACATTTCGGGGTTTTTAGCATCGTTTTAATCGCAGTTATTTAATGTTGAAAAATAGCCAATTTTAAAACGCTCATAACTCCTTAAATATTGACATTTCGGGGTTTTTAGCATCGTTTTAATCGCAGTTATTTAATGTTGAAAAATAGCCAATTTTAAAACGCTCATAACTCCTTAAATATTGACATTTCGGGGTTTTTAGCATCGTTTTAATCGCAGTTATTTAATGTTGAAAAATAGCCAATTTTAAAACGCTCATAACTCCTTAAATATTGACATTTCGGGGTTTTTAGCATCGTTTTAATCGCAGTTATTTAATGTTGAAAAATAGCCAGTTTAAAACGCTCATAACTCCTTAAATATTGACATTTCGGGGTTTTAGCATCGTTTAATCGCAGTTATTTAATGTTGAAAAATAGCCAATTTTAAAACGCTCATAACTCCTTAAATATTGACATTTCGGGGTTTTTAGCATCAGTTTTAATCGCAGTTATTTAATGTTGAAAAATAGCCAATTTTAAAACGCTCATAACTCCTTAAATATTGACATTTCGGGGTTTTTAGCATCGTTTTAATCGCAGTTATTTAATGTTGAAAAATAGCCATTTAAAACGCTCATAACTCCTTAAATATTGACATTTCGGGGTTTTTAGCATCGTTTTAAATCAGCAGTTATTTAATGTTGAAAAATAGCCAATTTTAAAACGCTCATAACTCCTTAAATATTGACATTTCGGGGTTTTTAGCATCGTTTTAATCGCAGTTATTTAATGTTGAAAAATAGCCAATTTTAAAACGCTCATAACTCCTTAAATATTGACATTTCGGGGTTTTAATCGCAGTTATTTAATGTTGAAAAATAGCCAATTTTAAAACGCTCATAACTCCTTAAATATTGACATTTCGGGGTTTTTAGCATCGTTTTAATCGCAGTTATTTAATGTTGAAAAATAGCCATTTAAAACGCTCATAACTCCTTAAATATTGACATTTCGGGGTTTTTAGCATCGTTTTAATCGCAGTTATTTAATGTTGAAAAATAGCCAATTTTAAAACGCTCATAACTCCTTAAATATTGACATTTCGGGGTTTTTAGCATCGTTTTAATCGCAGTTATTTAATGTTGAAAAATAGCCAATTTTAAAACGCTCATAACTCCTTAAATATTGACATTTCGGGGTTTTTAGCATCGTTTTAATCGCAGTTATTTAATGTTGAAAAATAGCCAATTTTAAAACGCTCATAACTCCTTAAATATTGACATTTCGGGGTTTTTAGCATCGTTTAATCGCAGTTATTTAATGTTGAAAAATAGCCAATTTTAAAACGCTCATAACTCCTTAAATATTGACATTTCGGGGTTTTTAGCATCGTTTTAATCGCAGTTATTTAATGTTGAAAAATAGCCAATTTAAAACGCTCATAACTCCTTAAATATTGACATTTCGGGGTTTTTAGCATCGTTTTAATCGCAGTTATTTAATGTTGAAAAATAGCCAATTTTAAAACGCTCATAACTCCTTAAATATTGACATTT
Source organism: Musca domestica (assembly GCF_030504385.1). Taxonomy (NCBI): domain Eukaryota; kingdom Metazoa; phylum Arthropoda; class Insecta; order Diptera; family Muscidae; genus Musca; species Musca domestica. The sequence continues at coordinate 4,105,967 of NW_026712219.1, read as the reverse complement.
CGGGGTTTTAGCATCGTTTTAATCGCAGTTATTTAATGTTGAAAAATAGCCAATTTTAAAACGCTCATAACTCCTTAAATATTGACATTTCGGGGTTTTTAGCATCGTTTTAATCGCAGTTATTTAATGTTGAAAAATAGCCAATTTTAAAAACGCTCATAACTCCTTAAATATTGACATTTCGGGGTTTTTAGCATCGTTTTAATCGCAGTTATTTAATGTTGAAAAATAGCCAATTTTAAAACGCTCATAACTCCTTAAATATTGACATTTCGGGGTTTTTAGCATCGTTTTAATCGCAGTTATTTAATGTTGAAAAATAGCCAATTTTAAAACGCTCATAACTCCTTAAATATTGACATTTCGGGGTTTTTAGCATCGTTTTAATCGCAGTTATTTAATGTTGAAAAATAGCCAATTTTAAAACGCTCATAACTCCTTAAATATTGACATTTCGGGGTTTTTAGCATCGTTTTAATCGCAGTTATTTAATGTTGAAAAATAGCCAATTTTAAAACGCTCATAACTCCTTAAATATTGACATTTCGGGGTTTTTAGCATCGTTTTAATCGCAGTTATTTAATGTTGAAAAATAGCCAATTTTAAAACGCTCATAACTCCTTAAATATTGACATTTCGGGGTTTTTAGCATCGTTTTAATCGCAGTTATTTAATGTTGAAAAATAGCCAATTTTAAAACGCTCATAACTCCTTAAATATTGACATTTCGGGGTTTTTAGCATCGTTTTAATCGCAGTTATTTAATGTTGAAAAATAGCCAATTTTAAAACGCTCATAACTCCTTAAATATTGACATTTCGGGGTTTTTAGCATCGTTTTAATCGCAGTTATTTAATGTTGAAAAATAGCCAATTTTAAAACGCTCATAACTCCTTAAATATTGACATTTCGGGGTTTTTAGCATCGTTTTAATCGCAGTTATTTAATGTTGAAAAATAGCCAATTTTAAAACGCTCATAACTCCTTAAATATTGACATTTCGGGGTTTTTAGCATCGTTTTAATCGCAGTTATTTAATGTTGAAAAATAGCCAATTTTAAAACGCTCATAACTCCTTAAATATTGACATTTCGGGGTTTTTAGCATCGTTTTAATCGCAGTTATTTAATGTTGAAAAATAGCCAATTTTAAAACGCTCATAACTCCTTAAATATTGACATTTCGGGGTTTTTAGCATCGTTTTAATCGCAGTTATTTAATGTTGAAAAATAGCCAATTTTAAAACGCTCATAACTCCTTAAATATTGACATTTCGGGGTTTTAGCATCGTTTTAATCGCAGTTATTTAATGTTGAAAAATAGCCAATTTTAAAACGCTCATAACTCCTTAAATATTGACATTTCGGGGTTTTTAGCATCGTTTTAATCGCAGTTATTTAATGTTGAAAAATAGCCAATTTTAAAACGCTCATAACTCCTTAAATATTGACATTTCGGGGTTTTTAGCATCGTTTTAATCGCAGTTATTTAATGTTGAAAAATAGCCAATTTAAAAACGCTCATAACTCCTTAAATATTGACATTTCGGGGTTTTTAGCATCGTTTTAATCGCAGTTATTTAATGTTGAAAAATAGCCAATTTTAAAACGCTCATAACTCCTTAAATATTGACATTTCGGGGTTTTTAGCATCGTTTTAATCGCAGTTATTTAATGTTGAAAAATAGCCAATTTAAAACGCTCATAACTCCTTAAATATTGACATTTCGGGGTTTTTAGCATCGTTTTAATCGCAGTTATTTAATGTTGAAAAATAGCCAATTTTAAAACGCTCATAACTCCTTAAATATTGACATTTCGGGGTTTTTAGCATCGTTTTAATCGCAGTTATTTAATGTTGAAAAATAGCCAATTTTAAAACGCTCATAACTCCTTAAATATTGACATTTCGGGGTTTTTAGCATCGTTTTAATCGCAGTTATTTAATGTTGAAAAATAGCCAATTTTAAAACGCTCATAACTCCTTAAATATTGACATTTCGGGGTTTTTAGCATCGTTTTAATCGCAGTTATTTAATGTTGAAAAATAGCCAATTTTAAAACGCTCATAACTCCTTAAATATTGACATTTCGGGGTTTTTAGCATCGTTTTAATCGCAGTTATTTAATGTTGAAAAATAGCCAATTTTAAAACGCTCATAACTCCTTAAATATTGACATTTCGGGGTTTTTAGCATCGTTTAATCGCAGTTATTTAATGTTGAAAAATAGCCAATTTTAAAACGCTCATAACTCCTTAAATATTGACATTTCGGGGTTTTTAGCATCGTTTTAATCGCAGTTATTTAATGTTGAAAATAGCCAATTTTAAAACGCTCATAACTCCTTAAATATTGACATTTCGGGGTTTTTAGCATCGTTTTAATCGCAGTTATTTAATGTTGAAAAATAGCCAATTTTAAAACGCTCATAACTCCTTAAATATTGACATTTCGGGGTTTTTAGCATCGTTTTAATCGCAGTTATTTAATGTTGAAAAATAGCCAATTTAAAACGCTCATAACTCCTTAAATATTGACATTTCGGGGTTTTTAGCATCGTTTTAATCGCAGTTATTTAATGTTGAAAAATAGCCAATTTTAAAACGCTCATAACTCCTTAAATATTGACATTTCGGGGTTTTTAGCATCGTTTTAATCGCAGTTATTTAATGTTGAAAAATAGCCAATTTTAAAACGCTCATAACTCCTTAAATATTGACATTTCGGGGTTTTTAGCATCGTTTTAATCGCAGTTATTTAATGTTGAAAAATAGCCAATTTTAAAACGCTCATAACTCCTTAAATATTGACATTTCGGGGTTTTAGCATCGTTTTAATCGCAGTTATTTAATGTTGAAAAATAGCCAATTTTAAAACGCTCATAACTCCTTAAATATTGACATTTCGGGGTTTTTAGCATCGTTTTAATCGCAGTTATTTAATGTTGAAAAATAGCCAATTTTAAAACGCTCATAACTCCTTAAATATTGACATTTCGGGGTTTTTAGCATCGTTTTAATCGCAGTTATTTAATGTTGAAAAATAGCCAATTTTAAAACGCTCATAACTCCTTAAATATTGACATTTCGGGGTTTTTAGCATCGTTTTAATCGCAGTTATTAATGTTGAAAAAATAGCCAATTTTAAAACGCTCATAACTCCTTAAATATTGACATTTCGGGGTTTTTAGCATCGTTTTAATCGCAGTTATTTAATGTTGAAAAATAGCCAATTTTAAAACGCTCATAACTCCTTAAATATTGACATTTCGGGGTTTTTAGCATCGTTTTAATCGCAGTTATTTAATGTTGAAAAATAGCCAATTTTAAAACGCTCATAACTCCTTAATATTGACATTTCGGGGTTTTTAGCATCGTTTTAATCGCAGTTATTTAATGTTGAAAAATAGCCAATTTTAAAACGCTCATAACTCCTTAAATATTGACATTTCGGGGTTTTTAGCATCGTTTTAATCGCAGTTATTTAATGTTGAAAATAGCCAATTTTAAAACGCTCATAACTCCTTAAATATTGACATTTCGGGGTTTTTAGCATCGTTTAATCGCAGTTATTTAATGTTGAAAAATAGCCAATTTTAAAACGCTCATAACTCCTTAAATATTGACATTTCGGGGTTTTTAGCATCGTTTTAATCGCAGTTATTTAATGTTGAAAAATAGCCAATTTTAAAACGCTCATAACTCCTTAAATATTGACATTTCGGGGTTTTTAGCATCGTTTTAATCGCAGTTATTTAATGTTGAAAAATAGCCAATTTTAAAACGCTCATAACTCCTTAAATATTGACATTTCGGGGTTTTTAGCATCGTTTTAATCGCAGTTATTTAATGTTGAAAAATAGCCAATTTTAAAACGCTCATAACTCCTTAAATATTGACATTTCGGGGTTTTTAGCATCGTTTTAATCGCAGTTATTTAATGTTGAAAAATAGCCAATTTTAAAACGCTCATAACTCCTTAATATTGACATTTCGGGGTTTTTAGCATCGTTTTAATCGCAGTTATTTAATGTTGAAAAATAGCCAATTTTAAAACGCTCATAACTCCTTAAATATTGACATTTCGGGGTTTTTAGCATCGTTTTAATCGCAGTTATTTAATGTTGAAAAATAGCCAATTTTAAAACGCTCATAACTCCTTAAATATTGACATTTCGGGGTTTTTAGCATCGTTTTAATCGCAGTTATTTAATGTTGAAAAATAGCCAATTTTAAAACGCTCATAACTCCTTAAATATTGACATTTCGGGGTTTTTAGCATCGTTTTAATCGCAGTTATTTAATGTTGAAAAATAGCCAATTTTAAAACGCTCATAACTCCTTAAATATTGACATTTCGGGGTTTTTAGCATCGTTTTAATCGCAGTTATTTAATGTTGAAAAATAGCCAATTTTAAAACGCTCATAACTCCTTAAATATTGACATTTCGGGGTTTTTAGCATCGTTTTAATCGCAGTTATTTAATGTTGAAAAATAGCCAATTTTAAAACGCTCATAACTCCTTAAATATTGACATTTCGGGGTTTTTAGCATCGTTTTAATCGCAGTTATTTAATGTTGAAAAATAGCCAATTTTAAAACGCTCATAACTCCTTAAATATTGACATTTCGGGGTTTTTAGCATCGTTTTAATCGCAGTTATTTAATGTTGAAAATAGCCAATTTTAAAACGCTCATAACTCCTTAAATATTGACATTTCGGGGTTTTTAGCATCGTTTTAATCGCAGTTATTTAATGTTGAAAATAGCCAATTTTAAAACGCTCATAACTCCTTAAATATTGACATTTCGGGGTTTTTAGCATCGTTTTAATCGCAGTTATTTAATGTTGAAAAATAGCCAATTTTAAAACGCTCATAACTCCTTAAATATTGACATTTCGGGGTTTTTAGCATCGTTTTAATCGCAGTTATTTAATGTTGAAAAATAGCCAATTTTAAAACGCTCATAACTCCTTAAATATTGACATTTCGGGGTTTTTAGCATCGTTTTAATCGCAGTTATTTAATGTTGAAAAATAGCCAATTTTAAAACGCTCATAACTCCTTAAATATTGACATTTCGGGGTTTTTAGCATCGTTTTAATCGCAGTTATTTAATGTTGAAAAATAGCCAATTTTAAAACGCTCATAACTCCTTAAATATTGACATTTCGGGGTTTTTAGCATCGTTTTAATCGCAGTTATTTAATGTTGAAAAATAGCCAATTTTAAAACGCTCATAACTCCTTAAATATTGACATTTCGGGGTTTTTAGCATCGTTTTAATCGCAGTTATTTAATGTTGAAAAATAGCCAATTTTAAAACGCTCATAACTCCTTAAATATTGACATTTCGGGGTTTTTAGCATCGTTTTAATCGCAGTTATTTAATGTTGAAAAATAGCCAATTTTAAAACGCTCATAACTCCTTAAATATTGACATTTCGGGGTTTTTAGCATCGTTTTAATCGCAGTTATTTAATGTTGAAAAATAGCCAATTTTAAAACGCTCATAACTCCTTAAATATTGACATTTCGGGGTTTTTTAGCATCGTTTTAATCGCAGTTATTTAATGTTGAAAAATAGCCAATTTTAAAACGCTCATAACTCCTTAAATATTGACATTTCGGGGTTTTTAGCATCGTTTTAATCGCAGTTATTTAATGTTGAAAAATAGCCAATTTTAAAACGCTCATAACTCCTTAAATATTGACATTTCGGGGTTTTTAGCATCGTTTTAATCGCAGTTATTTAATGTTGAAAATAGCCAATTTTAAAACGCTCATAACTCCTTAAATATTGACATTTCGGGGTTTTTAGCATCGTTTTAATCGCAGTTATTTAATGTTGAAAAATAGCCAATTTTAAAACGCTCATAACTCCTTAAATATTGACATTTCGGGGTTTTTAGCATCGTTTTAATCGCAGTTATTTAATGTTGAAAAATAGCCAATTTTAAAACGCTCATAACTCCTTAAATATTGACATTTCGGGGTTTTTAGCATCGTTTTAATCGCAGTTATTTAATGTTGAAAAATAGCCAATTTTAAAACGCTCATAACTCCTTAAATATTGACATTTCGGGGTTTTTAGCATCGTTTTAATCGCAGTTATTTAATGTTGAAAAATAGCCAATTTTAAAACGCTCATAACTCCTTAAATATTGACATTTCGGGGTTTTTAGCATCGTTTTAATCGCAGTTATTTAATGTTGAAAAATAGCCAATTTTAAAACGCTCATAACTCCTTAAATATTGACATTTCGGGGTTTTTAGCATCGTTTAATCGCAGTTATTTAATGTTGAAAAATAGCCAATTTTAAAACGCTCATAACTCCTTAAATATTGACATTTCGGGGTTTTTAGCATCGTTTTAATCGCAGTTATTTAATGTTGAAAAATAGCCAATTTTAAAACGCTCATAACTCCTTAAATATTGACATTTCGGGGTTTTTAGCATCGTTTTAATCGCAGTTATTTAATGTTGAAAAATAGCCAATTTTAAAACGCTCATAACTCCTTAAATATTGACATTTCGGGGTTTTTAGCATCGTTTTAATCGCAGTTATTTAATGTTGAAAAATAGCCAATTTTAAAACGCTCATAACTCCTTAAATATTGACATTTCGGGGTTTTTAGCATCGTTTTAATCGCAGTTATTTAATGTTGAAAAATAGCCAATTTTAAAACGCTCATAACTCCTTAAATATTGACATTTCGGGGTTTTTAGCATCGTTTTAATCGCAGTTATTTAATGTTGAAAAATAGCCAATTTTAAAACGCTCATAACTCCTTAAATATTGACATTTCGGGGTTTTTAGCATCGTTTTAATCGCAGTTATTTAATGTTGAAAATAGCCAATTTTAAAACGCTCATAACTCCTTAAATATTGACATTTCGGGGTTTTTAGCATCGTTTTAATCGCAGTTATTTAATGTTGAAAAATAGCCAATTTTAAAACGCTCATAACTCCTTAAATATTGACATTTCGGGGTTTTTAGCATCGTTTTAATCGCAGTTATTTAATGTTGAAAAATAGCCAATTTTAAAACGCTCATAACTCCTTAAATATTGACATTTCGGGGTTTTTAGCATCGTTTTAATCGCAGTTATTTAATGTTGAAAAATAGCCAATTTTAAAACGCTCATAACTCCTTAAATATTGACATTTCGGGGTTTTTAGCATCGTTTTAATCGCAGTTATTTAATGTTGAAAAATAGCCAATTTTAAAACGCTCATAACTCCTTAAATATTGACATTTCGGGGTTTTTAGCATCGTTTTAATCGCAGTTATTTAATGTTGAAAAATAGCCAATTTTAAAACGCTCATAACTCCTTAAATATTGACATTTCGGGGTTTTTAGCATCGTTTTAATCGCAGTTATTTAATGTTGAAAAATAGCCAATTTTAAAACGCTCATAACTCCTTAAATATTGACATTTCGGGTTTTTAGCATCGTTTTAATCGCAGTTATTTAATGTTGAAAAATAGCCAATTTTAAAACGCTCATAACTCCTTAAATATTGACATTTCGGGGTTTTAGCATCGTTTTAATCGCAGTTATTTAATGTTGAAAAATAGCCAATTTTAAAACGCTCATAACTCCTTAAATATTGACATTTCGGGGTTTTTAGCATCGTTTTAATCGCAGTTATTTAATGTTGAAAAATAGCCAATTTTAAAACGCTCATAACTCCTTAAATATTGACATTTCGGGGTTTTTAGCATCGTTTTAATCGCAGTTATTTAATGTTGAAAATAGCCAATTTTAAAACGCTCATAACTCCTTAAATATTGACATTTCGGGGTTTTTAGCATCGTTTTAATCGCAGTTATTTAATGTTGAAAATAGCCAATTTTAAAACGCTCATAACTCCTTAAATATTGACATTTCGGGGTTTTAGCATCGTTTTAATCGCAGTTATTTAATGTTGAAAAATAGCCAATTTTAAAACGCTCATAACTCCTTAAATATTGACATTTCGGGGTTTTTAGCATCGTTTTAATCGCAGTTATTTAATGTTGAAAAATAGCCAATTTTAAACGCTCATAACTCCTTAAATATTGACATTTCGGGGTTATTAGCATCGTTTTAATCGCAGTTATTTAATGTTGAAAAATAGCCAATTTTAAAACGCTCATAACTCCTTAAATATTGACATTTCGGGGTTTTAGCATCGTTTTAATCGCAGTTATTTAATGTTGAAAAATAGCCAATTTTAAAACGCTCATAACTCCTTAAATATTGACATTTCGGGGTTTTTAGCATCGTTTTAATCGCAGTTATTTAATGTTGAAAAATAGCCAATTTTAAAACGCTCATAACTCCTTAAATATTGACATTTCGGGGTTTTTAGCATCGTTTTAATCGCAGTTATTTAATGTTGAAAAATAGCCAATTTTAAAACGCTCATAACTCCTTAAATATTGACATTTCGGGGTTTTTAGCATCGTTTTAATCGCAGTTATTTAATGTTGAAAAATAGCCAATTTTAAAACGCTCATAACTCCTTAAATATTGACATTTCGGGGTTTTTAGCATCGTTTTAATCGCAGTTATTTAATGTTGAAAAATAGCCAATTTTAAAACGCTCATAACTCCTTAAATATTGACATTTCGGGGTTTTTAGCATCGTTTTAATCGCAGTTATTTAATGTTGAAAAATAGCCAATTTTAAAACGCTCATAACTCCTTAAATATTGACATTTCGGGTTTTTAGCATCGTTTTAATCGCAGTTATTTAATGTTGAAAAATAGCCAATTTTAAAACGCTCATAACTCCTTAAATATTGACATTTCGGGGTTTTTAGCATCGTTTTAATCGCAGTTATTTAATGTTGAAAAATAGCCAATTTTAAAACGCTCATAACTCCTTAAATATTGACATTTCGGGGTTTTTAGCATCGTTTTAATCGCAGTTATTTAATGTTGAAAATAGCCAATTTTTAAAACGCTCATAACTCCTTAAATATTGACATTTCGGGGTTTTTAGCATCGTTTTAATCGCAGTTATTTAATGTTGAAAAATAGCCAATTTTAAAACGCTCATAACTCCTTAAATATTGACATTTCGGGGTTTTTAGCATCGTTTTAATCGCAGTTATTTAATGTTGAAAAATAGCCAATTTTTAAAACGCTCATAACTCCTTAAATATTGACATTTCGGGGTTTTTAGCATCGTTTTAATCGCAGTTATTTAATGTTGAAAAATAGCCAATTTTTAAAACGCTCATAACTCCTTAAATATTGACATTTCGGGGTTTTTAGCATCGTTTTAATCGCAGTTATTTAATGTTGAAAAATAGCCAATTTTAAAACGCTCATAACTCCTTAAATATTGACATTTCGGGGTTTTTAGCATCGTTTTAATCGCAGTTATTTAATGTTGAAAAATAGCCAATTTTAAAACGCTCATAACTCCTTAAATATTGACATTTCGGGGTTTTTAGCATCGTTTTAATCGCAGTTATTTAATGTTGAAAAATAGCCAATTTTAAAACGCTCATAACTCCTTAAATATTGACATTTCGGGGTTTTTAGCATCGTTTTAATCGCAGTTATTTAATGTTGAAAAATAGCCAATTTTAAAACGCTCATAACTCCTTAAATATTGACATTTCGGGTTTTTAGCATCGTTTTAATCGCAGTTATTTAATGTTGAAAAATAGCCAATTTTTAAACGCTCATAACTCCTTAAATATTGACATTTCGGGGTTTTTAGCATCGTTTTAATCGCAGTTATTTAATGTTGAAAATAGCCAATTTTAAAACGCTCATAACTCCTTAAATATTGACATTTCGGGGTTTTTAGCATCGTTTTAATCGCAGTTATTTAATGTTGAAAAATAGCCAATTTTAAAACGCTCATAACTCCTTAAATATTGACATTTCGGGGTTTTTAGCATCGTTTTAATCGCAGTTATTTAATGTTGAAAAAATAGCCAATTTTAAAACGCTCATAACTCCTTAAATATTGACATTTCGGGGTTTTTAGCATCGTTTTAATCGCAGTTATTTAATGTTGAAAAATAGCCAATTTTTAAAACGCTCATAACTCCTTAAATATTGACATTTCGGGGTTTTTAGCATCGTTTTAATCGCAGTTATTTAATGTTGAAAAATAGCCAATTTTAAAACGCTCATAACTCCTTAAATATTGACATTTCGGGGTTTTTAGCATCGTTTTAATCGCAGTTATTTAATGTTGAAAAATAGCCAATTTTAAAACGCTCATAACTCCTTAAATATTGACATTTCGGGGTTTTTAGCATCGTTTTAATCGCAGTTATTTAATGTTGAAAAATAGCCAATTTTAAAACGCTCATAACTCCTTAAATATTGACATTTCGGGGTTTTTAGCATCGTTTTAATCGCAGTTATTTAATGTTGAAAAATAGCCAATTTTTAAAACGCTCATAACTCCTTAAATATTGACATTTCGGGGTTTTTAGCATCGTTTTAATCGCAGTTATTTAATGTTGAAAAATAGCCAATTTTAAAACGCTCATAACTCCTTAAATATTGACATTTCGGGGTTTTTAGCATCGTTTTAATCGCAGTTATTTAATGTTGAAAAATAGCCAATTTTAAAACGCTCATAACTCCTTAAATATTGACATTTCGGGGTTTTTAGCATCGTTTTAATCGCAGTTATTTAATGTTGAAAAATAGCCAATTTTAAAACGCTCATAACTCCTTAAATATTGACATTTCGGGTTTTTAGCATCGTTTTAATCGCAGTTATTTAATGTTGAAAATAGCCAATTTTAAAACGCTCATAACTCCTTAAATATTGACATTTCGGGGTTTTTAGCATCGTTTTAATCGCAGTTATTTAATGTTGAAAAATAGCCAATTTTAAAACGCTCATAACTCCTTAAATATTGACATTTCGGGGTTTTTAGCATCGTTTTAATCGCAGTTATTTAATGTTGAAAAATAGCCAATTTTAAAACGCTCATAACTCCTTAAATATTGACATTTCGGGGTTTTTAGCATCGTTTTAATCGCAGTTATTTAATGTTGAAAAATAGCCAATTTTAAAACGCTCATAACTCCTTAAATATTGACATTTCGGGGTTTTTAGCATCGTTTTAATCGCAGTTATTTAATGTTGAAAAATAGCCAATTTTAAAACGCTCATAACTCCTTAAATATTGACATTTCGGGGTTTTTAGCATCGTTTTAATCGCAGTTATTTAATGTTGAAAAATAGCCAATTTTAAAACGCTCATAACTCCTTAAATATTGACATTTCGGGGTTTTTAGCATCGTTTTAATCGCAGTTATTTAATGTTGAAAAATAGCCAATTTTAAAACGCTCATAACTCCTTAAATATTGACATTTCGGGGTTTTTAGCATCGTTTTAATCGCAGTTATTTAATGTTGAAAAATAGCCAATTTTAAAACGCTCATAACTCCTTAAATATTGACATTTCGGGGTTTTTAGCATCGTTTTAATCGCAGTTATTTAATGTTGAAAAATAGCCAATTTTTAAAACGCTCATAACTCCTTAAATATTGACATTTCGGGGTTTTTAGCATCGTTTTAATCGCAGTTATTTAATGTTGAAAAATAGCCAATTTTAAAACGCTCATAACTCCTTAAATATTGACATTTCGGGGTTTTTAGCATCGTTTTAATCGCAGTTATTTAATGTTGAAAAATAGCCAATTTTAAAACGCTCATAACTCCTTAAATATTGACATTTCGGGGTTTTTAGCATCGTTTTTAATCGCAGTTATTTAATGTTGAAAAATAGCCAATTTTTAAAACGCTCATAACTCCTTAAATATTGACATTTCGGGGTTTTTAGCATCGTTTTAATCGCAGTTATTTAATGTTGAAAAATAGCCAATTTTAAAACGCTCATAACTCCTTAAATATTGACATTTCGGGGTTTTTAGCATCGTTTTAATCGCAGTTATTTAATGTTGAAAAATAGCCAATTTTAAAACGCTCATAACTCCTTAAATATTGACATTTCGGGGTTTTTAGCATCGTTTTAATCGCAGTTATTTAATGTTGAAAAATAGCCAATTTTAAACGCTCATAACTCCTTAAATATTGACATTTCGGGGTTTTTAGCATCGTTTTAATCGCAGTTATTTAATGTTGAAAAATAGCCAATTTTAAAACGCTCATAACTCCTTAAATATTGACATTTCGGGGTTTTTAGCATCGTTTTAATCGCAGTTATTTAATGTTGAAAATAGCCAATTTTAAAACGCTCATAACTCCTTAAATATTGACATTTCGGGGTTTTAGCATCGTTTTAATCGCAGTTATTTAATGTTGAAAAATAGCCAATTTTAAAACGCTCATAACTCCTTAAATATTGACATTTCGGGGTTTTTAGCATCGTTTTAATCGCAGTTATTTAATGTTGAAAAATAGCCAATTTTAAAACGCTCATAACTCCTTAAATATTGACATTTCGGGGTTTTTAGCATCGTTTTAATCGCAGTTATTTAATGTTGAAAAATAGCCAATTTTAAAACGCTCATAACTCCTTAAATATTGACATTTCGGGGTTTTTAGCATCGTTTTAATCGCAGTTATTTAATGTTGAAAAATAGCCAATTTTAAAACGCTCATAACTCCTTAAATATTGACATTTCGGGGTTTTTAGCATCGTTTTAATCGCAGTTATTTAATGTTGAAAAATAGCCAATTTTAAAACGCTCATAACTCCTTAAATATTGACATTTCGGGGTTTTTAGCATCGTTTTAATCGCAGTTATTTAATGTTGAAAAATAGCCAATTTTAAAACGCTCATAACTCCTTAAATATTGACATTTCGGGGTTTTTAGCATCGTTTTAATCGCAGTTATTTAATGTTGAAAAATAGCCAATTTTAAAACGCTCATAACTCCTTAAATATTGACATTTCGGGGTTTTTAGCATCGTTTTAATCGCAGTTATTTAATGTTGAAAATAGCCAATTTTAAAACGCTCATAACTCCTTAAATATTGACATTTCGGGGTTTTTAGCATCGTTTTAATCGCAGTTATTTAATGTTGAAAAATAGCCAATTTTAAAACGCTCATAACTCCTTAAATATTGACATTTCGGGGTTTTTAGCATCGTTTTAATCGCAGTTATTTAATGTTGAAAAATAGCCAATTTTAAAACGCTCATAACTCCTTAAATATTGACATTTCGGGGTTTTTAGCATCGTTTTAATCGCAGTTATTTAATGTTGAAAAATAGCCAATTTTAAAACGCTCATAACTCCTTAAATATTGACATTTCGGGGTTTTTAGCATCGTTTTAATCGCAGTTATTTAATGTTGAAAAATAGCCAATTTTAAAACGCTCATAACTCCTTAAATATTGACATTTCGGGGTTTTTAGCATCGTTTTAATCGCAGTTATTTAATGTTGAAAAATAGCCAATTTTAAAACGCTCATAACTCCTTAAATATTGACATTTCGGGGTTTTTAGCATCGTTTTAATCGCAGTTATTTAATGTTGAAAAATAGCCAATTTTAAAACGCTCATAACTCCTTAAATATTGACATTTCGGGGTTTTTAGCATCGTTTTAATCGCAGTTATTTAATGTTGAAAAATAGCCAATTTTAAAACGCTCATAACTCCTTAAATATTGACATTTCGGGGTTTTTAGCATCGTTTTAATCGCAGTTATTTAATGTTGAAAAATAGCCAATTTTAAAACGCTCATAACTCCTTAAATATTGACATTTCGGGGTTTTTAGCATCGTTTTAATCGCAGTTATTTAATGTTGAAAAATAGCCAATTTTAAAACGCTCATAACTCCTTAAATATTGACATTTCGGGGTTTTTAGCATCGTTTTAATCGCAGTTATTTAATGTTGAAAAATAGCCAATTTTAAAACGCTCATAACTCCTTAAATATTGACATTTCGGGGTTTTTAGCATCGTTTTAATCGCAGTTATTTAATGTTGAAAAATAGCCAATTTTAAAACGCTCATAACTCCTTAAATATTGACATTTCGGGGTTTTTAGCATCGTTTTAATCGCAGTTATTTAATGTTGAAAAATAGCCAATTTTAAAACGCTCATAACTCCTTAAATATTGACATTTCGGGGTTTTTAGCATCGTTTTAATCGCAGTTATTTAATGTTGAAAAATAGCCAATTTTAAACGCTCATAACTCCTTAAATATTGACATTTCGGGGTTTTTAGCATCGTTTTAATCGCAGTTATTTAATGTTGAAAAATAGCCAATTTTAAAACGCTCATAACTCCTTAAATATTGACATTTCGGGGTTTTTAGCATCGTTTTAATCGCAGTTATTTAATGTTGAAAAATAGCCAATTTTAAAACGCTCATAACTCCTTAAATATTGACATTTCGGGGTTTTTAGCATCGTTTTAATCGCAGTTATTTAATGTTGAAAAATAGCCAATTTTAAAACGCTCATAACTCCTTAAATATTGACATTTCGGGGTTTTTAGCATCGTTTTAATCGCAGTTATTTAATGTTGAAAAATAGCCAATTTTAAAACGCTCATAACTCCTTAAATATTGACATTTCGGGGTTTTTAGCATCGTTTTAATCGCAGTTATTTAATGTTGAAAAATAGCCAATTTTAAAACGCTCATAACTCCTTAAATATTGACATTTCGGGGTTTTTAGCATCGTTTTAATCGCAGTTATTTAATGTTGAAAAATAGCCAATTTTAAAACGCTCATAACTCCTTAAATATTGACATTTCGGGGTTTTTAGCATCGTTTTAATCGCAGTTATTTAATGTTGAAAAATAGCCAATTTTAAAACGCTCATAACTCCTTAAATATTGACATTTCGGGGTTTTTAGCATCGTTTTAATCGCAGTTATTTAATGTTGAAAAATAGCCAATTTTAAAACGCTCATAACTCCTTAAATATTGACATTTCGGGTTTTAGCATCGTTTTAATCGCAGTTATTTAATGTTGAAAAATAGCCAATTTTAAAACGCTCATAACTCCTTAAATATTGACATTTCGGGGTTTTTAGCATCGTTTTAATCGCAGTTATTTAATGTTGAAAAATAGCCAATTTTAAAACGCTCATAACTCCTTAAATATTGACATTTCGGGGTTTTTAGCATCGTTTTAATCGCAGTTATTTAATGTTGAAAAATAGCCAATTTTAAAACGCTCATAACTCCTTAAATATTGACATTTCGGGGTTTTTAGCATCGTTTTAATCGCAGTTATTTAATGTTGAAAAATAGCCAATTTTAAAACGCTCATAACTCCTTAAATATTGACATTTCGGGGTTTTTAGCATCGTTTTAATCGCAGTTATTTAATGTTGAAAAATAGCCAATTTTAAAACGCTCATAACTCCTTAAATATTGACATTTCGGGGTTTTTAGCATCGTTTTAATCGCAGTTATTTAATGTTGAAAAATAGCCAATTTTAAAACGCTCATAACTCCTTAAATATTGACATTTCGGGGTTTTTAGCATCGTTTTAATCGCAGTTATTTAATGTTGAAAAATAGCCAATTTTAAAACGCTCATAACTCCTTAAATATTGACATTTCGGGGTTTTTAGCATCGTTTTAATCGCAGTTATTTAATGTTGAAAAATAGCCAATTTTAAAACGCTCATAACTCCTTAAATATTGACATTTCGGGGTTTTTAGCATCGTTTTAATCGCAGTTATTTAATGTTGAAAAATAGCCAATTTTAAAACGCTCATAACTCCTTAAATATTGACATTTCGGGGTTTTTAGCATCGTTTTAATCGCAGTTATTTAATGTTGAAAAATAGCCAATTTTTAAAACGCTCATAACTCCTTAAATATTGACATTTCGGGGTTTTTAGCATCGTTTTAATCGCAGTTATTTAATGTTGAAAAATAGCCAATTTTAAAACGCTCATAACTCCTTAAATATTGACATTTCGGGGTTTTTAGCATCGTTTTAATCGCAGTTATTTAATGTTGAAAAATAGCCAATTTTAAAACGCTCATAACTCCTTAAATATTGACATTTCGGGGTTTTTAGCATCGTTTTAATCGCAGTTATTTAATGTTGAAAAATAGCCAATTTTAAAACGCTCATAACTCCTTAAATATTGACATTTCGGGGTTTTTAGCATCGTTTTAATCGCAGTTATTTAATGTTGAAAAATAGCCAATTTTAAAACGCTCATAACTCCTTAAATATTGACATTTCGGGGTTTTTAGCATCGTTTTAATCGCAGTTATTTAATGTTGAAAAATAGCCAATTTTAAACGCTCATAACTCCTTAAATATTGACATTTCGGGGTTTTTAGCATCGTTTTAATCGCAGTTATTTAATGTTGAAAAATAGCCAATTTTAAAACGCTCATAACTCCTTAAATATTGACATTTCGGGGTTTTTAGCATCGTTTTAATCGCAGTTATTTAATGTTGAAAAATAGCCAATTTTAAAACGCTCATAACTCCTTAAATATTGACATTTCGGGGTTTTTAGCATCGTTTTAATCGCAGTTATTTAATGTTGAAAAATAGCCAATTTTAAAACGCTCATAACTCCTTAAATATTGACATTTCGGGGTTTTTAGCATCGTTTTAATCGCAGTTATTTAATGTTGAAAAATAGCCAATTTTAAAACGCTCATAACTCCTTAAATATTGACATTTCGGGGTTTTTAGCATCGTTTTAATCGCAGTTATTTAATGTTGAAAAATAGCCAATTTTAAAACGCTCATAACTCCTTAAATATTGACATTTCGGGGTTTTTAGCATCGTTTTAATCGCAGTTATTTAATGTTGAAAAATAGCCAATTTTAAAACGCTCATAACTCCTTAAATATTGACATTTCGGGGTTTTTAGCATCGTTTTAATCGCAGTTATTTAATGTTGAAAAATAGCCAATTTTAAAACGCTCATAACTCCTTAAATATTGACATTTCGGGGTTTTTAGCATCGTTTTAATCGCAGTTATTTAATGTTGAAAAATAGCCAATTTTAAAACGCTCATAACTCCTTAAATATTGACATTTCGGGGTTTTTAGCATCGTTTTAATCGCAGTTATTTAATGTTGAAAAATAGCCAATTTTAAAACGCTCATAACTCCTTAAATATTGACATTTCGGGGTTTTTAGCATCGTTTTAATCGCAGTTATTTAATGTTGAAAAATAGCCAATTTTAAAACGCTCATAACTCCTTAAATATTGACATTTCGGGGTTTTTAGCATCGTTTTAATCGCAGTTATTTAATGTTGAAAAATAGCCAATTTTAAAACGCTCATAACTCCTTAAATATTGACATTTCGGGGTTTTTAGCATCGTTTTAATCGCAGTTATTTAATGTTGAAAAATAGCCAATTTTAAAACGCTCATAACTCCTTAAATATTGACATTTCGGGGTTTTTAGCATCGTTTTAATCGCAGTTATTTAATGTTGAAAAATAGCCAATTTTAAAACGCTCATAACTCCTTAAATATTGACATTTCGGGGTTTTTAGCATCGTTTTAATCGCAGTTATTTAATGTTGAAAAATAGCCAATTTTAAAACGCTCATAACTCCTTAAATATTGACATTTCGGGGTTTTTAGCATCGTTTTAATCGCAGTTATTTAATGTTGAAAAATAGCCAATTTTAAAACGCTCATAACTCCTTAAATATTGACATTTCGGGGTTTTTAGCATCGTTTTAATCGCAGTTATTTAATGTTGAAAAATAGCCAATTTTAAAACGCTCATAACTCCTTAAATATTGACATTTCGGGGTTTTTAGCATCGTTTTAATCGCAGTTATTTAATGTTGAAAAATAGCCAATTTTAAAACGCTCATAACTCCTTAAATATTGACATTTCGGGGTTTTTAGCATCGTTTTAATCGCAGTTATTTAATGTTGAAAAATAGCCAATTTTAAAACGCTCATAACTCCTTAAATATTGACATTTCGGGGTTTTTAGCATCGTTTTAATCGCAGTTATTTAATGTTGAAAAATAGCCAATTTTAAAACGCTCATAACTCCTTAAATATTGACATTTCGGGGTTTTTAGCATCGTTTTAATCGCAGTTATTTAATGTTGAAAAATAGCCAATTTTAAAACGCTCATAACTCCTTAAATATTGACATTTCGGGGTTTTTAGCATCGTTTTAATCGCAGTTATTTAATGTTGAAAAATAGCCAATTTTAAAACGCTCATAACTCCTTAAATATTGACATTTCGGGGTTTTTAGCATCGTTTTAATCGCAGTTATTTAATGTTGAAAAATAGCCAATTTTAAAACGCTCATAACTCCTTAAATATTGACATTTCGGGGTTTTTAGCATCGTTTTAATCGCAGTTATTTAATGTTGAAAAATAGCCAATTTTAAAACGCTCATAACTCCTTAAATATTGACATTTCGGGGTTTTTAGCATCGTTTTAATCGCAGTTATTTAATGTTGAAAAATAGCCAATTTTAAAACGCTCATAACTCCTTAAATATTGACATTTCGGGGTTTTTAGCATCGTTTTAATCGCAGTTATTTAATGTTGAAAAATAGCCAATTTTAAAACGCTCATAACTCCTTAAATATTGACATTTCGGGGTTTTTAGCATCGTTTTAATCGCAGTTATTTAATGTTGAAAAATAGCCAATTTTAAAACGCTCATAACTCCTTAAATATTGACATTTCGGGGTTTTTAGCATCGTTTTAATCGCAGTTATTTAATGTTGAAAAATAGCCAATTTTAAAACGCTCATAACTCCTTAAATATTGACATTTCGGGGTTTTAGCATCGTTTTAATCGCAGTTATTTAATGTTGAAAAATAGCCAATTTTAAAACGCTCATAACTCCTTAAATATTGACATTTCGGGGTTTTTAGCATCGTTTTAATCGCAGTTATTTAATGTTGAAAAATAGCCAATTTTAAAACGCTCATAACTCCTTAAATATTGACATTTCGGGGTTTTTAGCATCGTTTTAATCGCAGTTATTTAATGTTGAAAAATAGCCAATTTTAAAACGCTCATAACTCCTTAAATATTGACATTTCGGGGTTTTTAGCATCGTTTTAATCGCAGTTATTTAATGTTGAAAAATAGCCAATTTTAAAACGCTCATAACTCCTTAAATATTGACATTTCGGGGTTTTTAGCATCGTTTTAATCGCAGTTATTTAATGTTGAAAAATAGCCAATTTTAAAACGCTCATAACTCCTTAAATATTGACATTTCGGGGTTTTTAGCATCGTTTTAATCGCAGTTATTTAATGTTGAAAAATAGCCAATTTTAAAACGCTCATAACTCCTTAAATATTGACATTTCGGGGTTTTTAGCATCGTTTTAATCGCAGTTATTTAATGTTGAAAAATAGCCAATTTTAAAACGCTCATAACTCCTTAAATATTGACATTTCGGGGTTTTTTAGCATCGTTTTAATCGCAGTTATTTAATGTTGAAAATAGCCAATTTTAAAACGCTCATAACTCCTTAAATATTGACATTTCGGGGTTTTTAGCATCGTTTTAATCGCAGTTATTTAATGTTGAAAAATAGCCAATTTTAAAACGCTCATAACTCCTTAAATATTGACATTTCGGGGTTTTTAGCATCGTTTTAATCGCAGTTATTTAATGTTGAAAAATAGCCAATTTTAAAACGCTCATAACTCCTTAAATATTGACATTTCGGGGTTTTTAGCATCGTTTTAATCGCAGTTATTTAATGTTGAAAAATAGCCAATTTTAAAACGCTCATAACTCCTTAAATATTGACATTTCGGGGTTTTTAGCATCGTTTTAATCGCAGTTATTTAATGTTGAAAATAGCCAATTTTAAAACGCTCATAACTCCTTAAATATTGACATTTCGGGGTTTTTAGCATCGTTTTAATCGCAGTTATTTAATGTTGAAAAATAGCCAATTTTAAAACGCTCATAACTCCTTAAATATGACATTTCGGGGTTTTTAGCATCGTTTTAATCGCAGTTATTTAATGTTGAAAAATAGCCAATTTTAAAACGCTCATAACTCCTTAAATATTGACATTTCGGGGTTTTTAGCATCGTTTTAATCGCAGTTATTTAATGTTGAAAAATAGCCAATTTTAAAACGCTCATAACTCCTTAAATATTGACATTTCGGGGTTTTTAGCATCGTTTTAATCGCAGTTATTTAATGTTGAAAAATAGCCAATTTTAAAACGCTCATAACTCCTTAAATATTGACATTTCGGGGTTTTTAGCATCGTTTTAATCGCAGTTATTTAATGTTGAAAATAGCCAATTTTAAAACGCTCATAACTCCTTAAATATTGACATTTCGGGGTTTTTAGCATCGTTTTAATCGCAGTTATTTAATGTTGAAAAATAGCCAATTTTAAAACGCTCATAACTCCTTAAATATTGACATTTCGGGTTTTTAGCATCGTTTTAATCGCAGTTATTTAATGTTGAAAAATAGCCAATTTTAAAACGCTCATAACTCCTTAAATATTGACATTTCGGGGTTTTTAGCATCGTTTTAATCGCAGTTATTTAATGTTGAAAAATAGCCAATTTTAAAACGCTCATAACTCCTTAAATATTGACATTTCGGGGTTTTTAGCATCGTTTTAATCGCAGTTATTTAATGTTGAAAAATAGCCAATTTTAAAACGCTCATAACTCCTTAAATATTGACATTTCGGGGTTTTTAGCATCGTTTTAATCGCAGTTATTTAATGTTGAAAAATAGCCAATTTTAAAACGCTCATAACTCCTTAAATATTGACATTTCGGGGTTTTTAGCATCGTTTTAATCGCAGTTATTTAATGTTGAAAAATAGCCAATTTTAAAACGCTCATAACTCCTTAAATATTGACATTTCGGGGTTTTTAGCATCGTTTTAATCGCAGTTATTTAATGTTGAAAAATAGCCAATTTTAAAACGCTCATAACTCCTTAAATATTGACATTTCGGGGTTTTTAGCATCGTTTTAATCGCAGTTATTTAATGTTGAAAAATAGCCAATTTTAAAACGCTCATAACTCCTTAAATATTGACATTTCGGGGTTTTTAGCATCGTTTTAATCGCAGTTATTTAATGTTGAAAAATAGCCAATTTTAAAACGCTCATAACTCCTTAAATATTGACATTTCGGGGTTTTTAGCATCGTTTTAATCGCAGTTATTTAATGTTGAAAAATAGCCAATTTTAAAACGCTCATAACTCCTTAAATATTGACATTTCGGGGTTTTTAGCATCGTTTTAATCGCAGTTATTTAATGTTGAAAAATAGCCAATTTTAAAACGCTCATAACTCCTTAAATATTGACATTTCGGGGTTTTTAGCATCGTTTTAATCGCAGTTATTTAATGTTGAAAAATAGCCAATTTTAAAACGCTCATAACTCCTTAAATATTGACATTTCGGGGTTTTAGCATCGTTTTAATCGCAGTTATTTAATGTTGAAAAATAGCCAATTTTAAAACGCTCATAACTCCTTAAATATTGACATTTCGGGGTTTTTAGCATCGTTTTAATCGCAGTTATTTAATGTTGAAAAATAGCCAATTTTAAAACGCTCATAACTCCTTAAATATTGACATTTCGGGGTTTTTAGCATCGTTTTAATCGCAGTTATTTAATGTTGAAAAATAGCCAATTTTAAAACGCTCATAACTCCTTAAATATTGACATTTCGGGGTTTTTAGCATCGTTTTAATCGCAGTTATTTAATGTTGAAAAATAGCCAATTTTAAAACGCTCATAACTCCTTAAATATTGACATTTCGGGGTTTTTAGCATCGTTTTAATCGCAGTTATTTAATGTTGAAAAATAGCCAATTTTAAAACGCTCATAACTCCTTAAATATTGACATTTCGGGGTTTTTAGCATCGTTTTAATCGCAGTTATTTAATGTTGAAAAATAGCCAATTTTAAAACGCTCATAACTCCTTAAATATTGACATTTCGGGGTTTTTAGCATCGTTTTAATCGCAGTTATTTAATGTTGAAAAATAGCCAATTTTAAAACGCTCATAACTCCTTAAATATTGACATTTCGGGGTTTTTAGCATCGTTTTAATCGCAGTTATTTAATGTTGAAAAATAGCCAATTTTAAAACGCTCATAACTCCTTAAATATTGACATTTCGGGGTTTTTAGCATCGTTTTAATCGCAGTTATTTAATGTTGAAAAATAGCCAATTTTAAAACGCTCATAACTCCTTAAATATTGACATTTCGGGGTTTTTAGCATCGTTTTAATCGCAGTTATTTAATGTTGAAAAATAGCCAATTTTAAAACGCTCATAACTCCTTAAATATTGACATTTCGGGGTTTTTAGCATCGTTTTAATCGCAGTTATTTAATGTTGAAAAATAGCCAATTTTAAAACGCTCATAACTCCTTAAATATTGACATTTCGGGGTTTTTAGCATCGTTTTAATCGCAGTTATTTAATGTTGAAAAATAGCCAATTTTAAAACGCTCATAACTCCTTAAATATTGACATTTCGGGGTTTTTAGCATCGTTTTAATCGCAGTTATTTAATGTTGAAAAATAGCCAATTTTAAAACGCTCATAACTCCTTAAATATTGACATTTCGGGGTTTTTAGCATCGTTTTAATCGCAGTTATTTAATGTTGAAAAATAGCCAATTTTAAAACGCTCATAACTCCTTAAATATTGACATTTCGGGGTTTTTAGCATCGTTTTAATCGCAGTTATTTAATGTTGAAAAAATAGCCAATTTTAAAACGCTCATAACTCCTTAAATATTGACATTTCGGGTTTTTAGCATCGTTTTAATCGCAGTTATTTAATGTTGAAAAATAGCCAATTTTAAAACGCTCATAACTCCTTAAATATTGACATTTCGGGGTTTTTAGCATCGTTTTAATCGCAGTTATTTAATGTTGAAAAATAGCCAATTTTAAAACGCTCATAACTCCTTAAATATTGACATTTCGGGGTTTTTAGCATCGTTTTAATCGCAGTTATTTAATGTTGAAAATAGCCAATTTTAAAACGCTCATAACTCCTTAAATATTGACATTTCGGGGTTTTTAGCATCGTTTTAATCGCAGTTATTTAATGTTGAAAAATAGCCAATTTTAAAACGCTCATAACTCCTTAAATATTGACATTTCGGGGTTTTTAGCATCGTTTTAATCGCAGTTATTAATGTTGAAAAATAGCCAATTTTAAAACGCTCATAACTCCTTAAATATTGACATTTCGGGGTTTTTAGCATCGTTTTAATCGCAGTTATTTAATGTTGAAAAATAGCCAATTTTAAAACGCTCATAACTCCTTAAATATTGACATTTCGGGGTTTTTAGCATCGTTTTAATCGCAGTTATTTAATGTTGAAAAATAGCCAATTTTAAAACGCTCATAACTCCTTAAATATTGACATTTCGGGGTTTTTAGCATCGTTTTAATCGCAGTTATTTAATGTTGAAAAATAGCCAATTTTAAAACGCTCATAACTCCTTAAATATTGACATTTCGGGGTTTTTAGCATCGTTTTAATCGCAGTTATTTAATGTTGAAAAATAGCCAATTTTAAAACGCTCATAACTCCTTAAATATTGACATTTCGGGGTTTTTAGCATCGTTTTAATCGCAGTTATTTAATGTTGAAAAATAGCCAATTTTAAAACGCTCATAACTCCTTAAATATTGACATTTCGGGGTTTTTAGCATCGTTTTAATCGCAGTTATTTAATGTTGAAAAATAGCCAATTTTAAAACGCTCATAACTCCTTAATATTGACATTTCGGGGTTTTTAGCATCGTTTTAATCGCAGTTATTTAATGTTGAAAAATAGCCAATTTTAAAACGCTCATAACTCCTTAAATATTGACATTTCGGGGTTTTTAGCATCGTTTTAATCGCAGTTATTTAATGTTGAAAAATAGCCAATTTTAAAACGCTCATAACTCCTTAAATATTGACATTTCGGGGTTTTTAGCATCGTTTTAATCGCAGTTATTTAATGTTGAAAATAGCCAATTTTAAAACGCTCATAACTCCTTAAATATTGACATTTCGGGGTTTTTAGCATCGTTTTAATCGCAGTTATTTAATGTTGAAAAATAGCCAATTTTAAAACGCTCATAACTCCTTAAATATTGACATTTCGGGGTTTTTAGCATCGTTTTAATCGCAGTTATTTAATGTTGAAAAATAGCCAATTTTAAAACGCTCATAACTCCTTAAATATTGACATTTCGGGGTTTTTAGCATCGTTTTAATCGCAGTTATTTAATGTTGAAAAATAGCCAATTTTAAAACGCTCATAACTCCTTAAATATTGACATTTCGGGGTTTTTAGCATCGTTTTAATCGCAGTTATTTAATGTTGAAAAATAGCCAATTTTAAAACGCTCATAACTCCTTAAATATTGACATTTCGGGGTTTTTAGCATCGTTTTAATCGCAGTTATTTAATGTTGAAAAATAGCCAATTTTAAAACGCTCATAACTCCTTAAATATTGACATTTCGGGGTTTTTAGCATCGTTTTAATCGCAGTTATTTAATGTTGAAAAATAGCCAATTTTAAAACGCTCATAACTCCTTAAATATTGACATTTCGGGGTTTTTAGCATCGTTTTAATCGCAGTTATTTAATGTTGAAAAATAGCCAATTTTAAAACGCTCATAACTCCTTAAATATTGACATTTCGGGGTTTTTAGCATCGTTTTAATCGCAGTTATTTAATGTTGAAAAATAGCCAATTTTAAAACGCTCATAACTCCTTAAATATTGACATTTCGGGGTTTTTAGCATCGTTTTAATCGCAGTTATTTAATGTTGAAAAATAGCCAATTTTAAAACGCTCATAACTCCTTAAATATTGACATTTCGGGGTTTTTAGCATCGTTTTAATCGCAGTTATTTAATGTTGAAAAATAGCCAATTTTAAAACGCTCATAACTCCTTAAATATTGACATTTCGGGGTTTTTAGCATCGTTTTAATCGCAGTTATTTAATGTTGAAAAATAGCCAATTTTAAAACGCTCATAACTCCTTAAATATTGACATTTCGGGGTTTTTAGCATCGTTTTAATCGCAGTTATTTAATGTTGAAAAATAGCCAATTTTAAAACGCTCATAACTCCTTAAATATTGACATTTCGGGGTTTTTAGCATCGTTTTAATCGCAGTTATTTAATGTTGAAAAATAGCCAATTTTAAAACGCTCATAACTCCTTAAATATTGACATTTCGGGGTTTTAGCATCGTTTTAATCGCAGTTATTTAATGTTGAAAAATAGCCAATTTTAAAACGCTCATAACTCCTTAAATATTGACATTTCGGGGTTTTTAGCATCGTTTTAATCGCAGTTATTTAATGTTGAAAAATAGCCAATTTTAAAACGCTCATAACTCCTTAAATATTGACATTTCGGGGTTTTTAGCATCGTTTTAATCGCAGTTATTTAATGTTGAAAAATAGCCAATTTTAAAACGCTCATAACTCCTTAATATTGACATTTCGGGGTTTTTAGCATCGTTTTAATCGCAGTTATTTAATGTTGAAAAATAGCCAATTTTAAAACGCTCATAACTCCTTAAATATTGACATTTCGGGGTTTTTAGCATCGTTTTAATCGCAGTTATTTAATGTTGAAAAATAGCCAATTTTAAAACGCTCATAACTCCTTAAATATTGACATTTCGGGGTTTTTAGCATCGTTTTAATCGCAGTTATTTAATGTTGAAAAATAGCCAATTTTAAAACGCTCATAACTCCTTAAATATTGACATTTCGGGGTTTTTAGCATCGTTTTAATCGCAGTTATTTAATGTTGAAAAATAGCCAATTTTAAAACGCTCATAACTCCTTAAATATTGACATTTCGGGGTTTTTAGCATCGTTTTAATCGCAGTTATTTAATGTTGAAAAATAGCCAATTTTAAAACGCTCATAACTCCTTAAATATTGACATTTCGGGGTTTTTAGCATCGTTTTAATCGCAGTTATTTAATGTTGAAAAATAGCCAATTTTAAAACGCTCATAACTCCTTAAATATTGACATTTCGGGGTTTTTAGCATCGTTTTAATCGCAGTTATTTAATGTTGAAAAATAGCCAATTTTAAAACGCTCATAACTCCTTAAATATTGACATTTCGGGGTTTTAGCATCGTTTTAATCGCAGTTATTTAATGTTGAAAAATAGCCAATTTTAAAACGCTCATAACTCCTTAAATATTGACATTTCGGGGTTTTTAGCATCGTTTTAATCGCAGTTATTTAATGTTGAAAAATAGCCAATTTTAAAACGCTCATAACTCCTTAAATATTGACATTTCGGGGTTTTAGCATCGTTTTAATCGCAGTTATTTAATGTTGAAAAATAGCCAATTTTAAAACGCTCATAACTCCTTAAATATTGACATTTCGGGGTTTTTAGCATCGTTTAATCGCAGTTATTAATGTTGAAAAATAGCCAATTTTAAAACGCTCATAACTCCTTAAATATTGACATTTCGGGGTTTTTAGCATCGTTTTAATCGCAGTTATTTAATGTTGAAAAATAGCCAATTTTAAAACGCTCATAACTCCTTAAATATTGACATTTCGGGGTTTTTAGCATCGTTTTAATCGCAGTTATTTAATGTTGAAAAATAGCCAATTTTAAAACGCTCATAACTCCTTAAATATTGACATTTCGGGGTTTTTAGCATCGTTTTAATCGCAGTTATTTAATGTTGAAAAATAGCCAATTTTAAAACGCTCATAACTCCTTAAATATTGACATTTCGGGGTTTTTAGCATCGTTTTAATCGCAGTTATTTAATGTTGAAAAATAGCCAATTTTAAAACGCTCATAACTCCTTAAATATTGACATTTCGGGGTTTTTAGCATCGTTTTAATCGCAGTTATTTAATGTTGAAAAATAGCCAATTTTAAAACGCTCATAACTCCTTAAATATTGACATTTCGGGGTTTTTAGCATCGTTTTAATCGCAGTTATTTAATGTTGAAAAATAGCCAATTTTAAAACGCTCATAACTCCTTAAATATTGACATTTCGGGGTTTTTAGCATCGTTTTAATCGCAGTTATTTAATGTTGAAAAATAGCCAATTTTAAAACGCTCATAACTCCTTAAATATTGACATTTCGGGGTTTTTAGCATCGTTTTAATCGCAGTTATTTAATGTTGAAAAATAGCCAATTTTAAAACGCTCATAACTCCTTAAATATTGACATTTCGGGGTTTTTAGCATCGTTTTAATCGCAGTTATTTAATGTTGAAAAATAGCCAATTTTAAAACGCTCATAACTCCTTAAATATTGACATTTCGGGGTTTTAGCATCGTTTTAATCGCAGTTATTTAATGTTGAAAAATAGCCAATTTTAAAACGCTCATAACTCCTTAAATATTGACATTTCGGGGTTTTTAGCATCGTTTTAATCGCAGTTATTTAATGTTGAAAAATAGCCAATTTTAAAACGCTCATAACTCCTTAAATATTGACATTTCGGGGTTTTTAGCATCGTTTTAATCGCAGTTATTTAATGTTGAAAAATAGCCAATTTTAAAACGCTCATAACTCCTTAAATATGACATTTCGGGGTTTTTAGCATCGTTTTAATCGCAGTTATTTAATGTTGAAAAATAGCCAATTTTAAAACGCTCATAACTCCTTAAATATTGACATTTCGGGGTTTTTAGCATCGTTTTAATCGCAGTTATTTAATGTTGAAAAATAGCCAATTTTAAAACGCTCATAACTCCTTAAATATTGACATTTCGGGGTTTTTAGCATCGTTTTAATCGCAGTTATTTAATGTTGAAAAATAGCCAATTTTAAAACGCTCATAACTCCTTAAATATTGACATTTCGGGGTTTTAGCATCGTTTTAATCGCAGTTATTTAATGTTGAAAAATAGCCAATTTTAAAACGCTCATAACTCCTTAAATATTGACATTTCGGGGTTTTTAGCATCGTTTTAATCGCAGTTATTTAATGTTGAAAAATAGCCAATTTTAAAACGCTCATAACTCCTTAAATATTGACATTTCGGGGTTTTTAGCATCGTTTTAATCGCAGTTATTTAATGTTGAAAAATAGCCAATTTTAAAACGCTCATAACTCCTTAAATATTGACATTTCGGGGTTTTTAGCATCGTTTTAATCGCAGTTATTTAATGTTGAAAAATAGCCAATTTTAAAACGCTCATAACTCCTTAAATATTGACATTTCGGGGTTTTTAGCATCGTTTTAATCGCAGTTATTTAATGTTGAAAAATAGCCAATTTTAAAACGCTCATAACTCCTTAAATATTGACATTTCGGGGTTTTTAGCATCGTTTTAATCGCAGTTATTTAATGTTGAAAAATAGCCAATTTTAAAACGCTCATAACTCCTTAAATATTGACATTTCGGGGTTTTTAGCATCGTTTTAATCGCAGTTATTTAATGTTGAAAAATAGCCAATTTTAAAACGCTCATAACTCCTTAAATATTGACATTTCGGGGTTTTTAGCATCGTTTTAATCGCAGTTATTTAATGTTGAAAAATAGCCAATTTTAAAACGCTCATAACTCCTTAAATATTGACATTTCGGGGTTTTTAGCATCGTTTTAATCGCAGTTATTTAATGTTGAAAAATAGCCAATTTTAAAACGCTCATAACTCCTTAAATATTGACATTTCGGGGTTTTTAGCATCGTTTTAATCGCAGTTATTTAATGTTGAAAAATAGCCAATTTTAAAACGCTCATAACTCCTTAAATATTGACATTTCGGGGTTTTAGCATCGTTTTAATCGCAGTTATTTAATGTTGAAAAATAGCCAATTTTAAAACGCTCATAACTCCTTAATATTGACATTTCGGGGTTTTTAGCATCGTTTAATCGCAGTTATTTAATGTTGAAAAATAGCCAATTTTAAAACGCTCATAACTCCTTAAATATTGACATTTCGGGGTTTTAGCATCGTTTTAATCGCAGTTATTTAATGTTGAAAAATAGCCAATTTTAAAACGCTCATAACTCCTTAAATATTGACATTTCGGGGTTTTTAGCATCGTTTTAATCGCAGTTATTTAATGTTGAAAAATAGCCAATTTTAAAACGCTCATAACTCCTTAAATATTGACATTTCGGGGTTTTTAGCATCGTTTTAATCGCAGTTATTTAATGTTGAAAAATAGCCAATTTTAAAACGCTCATAACTCCTTAAATATTGACATTTCGGGGTTTTAGCATCGTTTTAATCGCAGTTATTTAATGTTGAAAAATAGCCAATTTTAAAACGCTCATAACTCCTTAAATATTGACATTTCGGGTTTTTAGCATCGTTTTAATCGCAGTTATTTAATGTTGAAAAATAGCCAATTTTAAAACGCTCATAACTCCTTAAATATTGACATTTCGGGGTTTTTAGCATCGTTTTAATCGCAGTTATTTAATGTTGAAAAATAGCCAATTTTAAAACGCTCATAACTCCTTAAATATTGACATTTCGGGTTTTAGCATCGTTTTAATCGCAGTTATTTAATGTTGAAAAATAGCCAATTTTAAAACGCTCATAACTCCTTAAATATTGACATTTCGGGGTTTTTAGCATCGTTTTAATCGCAGTATTTAATGTTGAAAAATAGCCAATTTAAAACGCTCATAACTCCTTAAATATTGACATTTCGGGGTTTTTAGCATCGTTTTAATCGCAGTTATTTAATGTTGAAAAATAGCCAATTTTAAAACGCTCATAACTCCTTAAATATTGACATTTCGGGGTTTTAGCATCGTTTTAATCGCAGTTATTTAATGTTGAAAATAGCCAATTTTAAAACGCTCATAACTCCTTAAATATTGACATTTCGGGGTTTTTAGCATCGTTTTAATCGCAGTTATTTAATGTTGAAAAATAGCCAATTTTAAAACGCTCATAACTCCTTAAATATTGACATTTCGGGGTTTTTAGCATCGTTTTAATCGCAGTTATTTAATGTTGAAAAATAGCCAATTTTAAAACGCTCATAACTCCTTAAATATTGACATTTCGGGGTTTTTAGCATCGTTTTAATCGCAGTTATTTAATGTTGAAAAATAGCCAATTTTAAAACGCTCATAACTCCTTAAATATTGACATTTCGGGGTTTTTAGCATCGTTTTAATCGCAGTTATTTAATGTTGAAAAATAGCCAATTTTAAAACGCTCATAACTCCTTAAATATTGACATTTCGGGGTTTTTAGCATCGTTTTAATCGCAGTTATTTAATGTTGAAAAATAGCCAATTTTAAAACGCTCATAACTCCTTAAATATTGACATTTCGGGGTTTTTAGCATCGTTTTAATCGCAGTTATTTAATGTTGAAAAATAGCCAATTTTAAAACGCTCATAACTCCTTAAATATTGACATTTCGGGGTTTTTAGCATCGTTTTAATCGCAGTTATTTAATGTTGAAAAATAGCCAATTTTAAAACGCTCATAACTCCTTAAATATTGACATTTCGGGGTTTTTAGCATCGTTTTAATCGCAGTTATTTAATGTTGAAAAATAGCCAATTTTAAACGCTCATAACTCCTAAATATTGACATTTCGGGGGTTTTTAGCATCGTTTTAATCGCAGTTATTTAATGTTGAAAAATAGCCAATTTTAAAACGCTCATAACTCCTTAAATATTGACATTCGGGGTTTTAGCATCGTTTTAATCGCAGTTATTTAATGTTGAAAAATATCCAATTTTAAAACGCTCATAACTCCTTAAATATTGACATTTCGGGGTTTTTAGCATCGTTTTAATCGCAGTTATTTAATGTTGAAAAATAGCCAATTTTAAAACGCTCATAACTCCTTAAATATTGACATTTCGGGGTTTTTAGCATCGTTTTAATCGCAGTTATTTAATGTTGAAAAATAGCCAATTTTAAACGCTCATAACTCCTTAAATATTGACATTTCGGGGTTTTTAGCATCGTTTTAATCGCAGTTATTTAATGTTGAAAAATAGCCAATTTTAAAACGCTCATAACTCCTTAAATATTGACATTTCGGGTTTTAGCATCGTTTTAATCGCAGTTATTTAATGTTGAAAAATAGCCAATTTTAAAACGCTCATAACTCCTTAAATATTGACATTTCGGGGTTTTTAGCATCGTTTTAATCGCAGTTATTTAATGTTGAAAAATAGCCAATTTTAAAACGCTCATAACTCCTTAAATATTGACATTTCGGGGTTTTAGCATCGTTTTAATCGCAGTTATTTAATGTTGAAAAATAGCCAATTTTAAAACGCTCATAACTCCTTAAATATTGACATTTCGGGGTTTTTAGCATCGTTTTAATCGCAGTTATTTAATGTTGAAAAATAGCCAATTTTAAAACGCTCATAACTCCTTAAATATTGACATTTCGGGGTTTTTAGCATCGTTTTAATCGCAGTTATTTAATGTTGAAAAATAGCCAATTTTAAAACGCTCATAACTCCTTAAATATTGACATTTCGGGGTTTTAGCATCGTTTTAATCGCAGTTATTTAATGTTGAAAAATAGCCAATTTTAAAACGCTCATAACTCCTTAAATATTGACATTTCGGGTTTTTAGCATCGTTTTAATCGCAGTTATTTAATGTTGAAAATAGCCATTTTAAAACGCTCATAACTCCTTAAATATTGACATTTCGGGGTTTTTAGCATCGTTTAATCGCAGTTATTTAATGTTGAAAAAATAGCCAATTTTAAACGCTCATAACTCCTTAAATATTGACATTTCGGGGTTTTTAGCATCGTTTTAATCGCAGTTATTTAATGTTGAAAAATAGCCAATTTAAAACGCTCATAACTCCTTAAATATTGACATTTCGGGGTTTTTAGCATCGTTTAATCGCAGTTATTTAATGTTGAAAAATAGCCAATTTTAAAACGCTCATAACTCCTTAAATATTGACATTTCGGGGTTTTTAGCATCGTTTTAATCGCAGTTATTTAATGTTGAAAAATAGCCAATTTTAAAACGCTCATAACTCCTTAAATATTGACATTTCGGGGTTTTTAGCATCGTTTTAATCGCAGTTATTTAATGTTGAAAATAGCCAATTTTAAAACGCTCATAACTCCTTAAATATTGACATTTCGGGGTTTTTAGCATCGTTTTAATCGCAGTTATTTAATGTTGAAAATAGCCAATTTTAAAACGCTCATAACTCCTTAAATATTGACATTTCGGGGTTTTTAGCATCGTTTTAATCGCAGTTATTTAATGTTGAAAAATAGCCAATTTTAAAACGCTCATAACTCCTTAAATATTGACATTTCGGGGTTTTTAGCATCGTTTTAATCGCAGTTATTTAATGTTGAAAAATAGCCAATTTTAAAACGCTCATAACTCCTTAAATATTGACATTTCGGGGTTTTTAGCATCGTTTTAATCGCAGTTATTTAATGTTGAAAAATAGCCAATTTTAAAACGCTCATAACTCCTTAAATATTGACATTTCGGGGTTTTTAGCATCGTTTTAATCGCAGTTATTTAATGTTGAAAAATAGCCAATTTTAAAACGCTCATAACTCCTTAATATTGACATTTCGGGGTTTTTAGCATCGTTTTAATCGCAGTTATTTAATGTTGAAAATAGCCAATTTTAAAACGCTCATAACTCCTTAAATATTGACATTTCGGGGTTTTTAGCATCGTTTTAATCGCAGTTATTTAATGTTGAAAAATAGCCAATTTTAAAACGCTCATAACTCCTTAAATATTGACATTTCGGGGTTTTTAGCATCGTTTTAATCGCAGTTATTTAATGTTGAAAAATAGCCAATTTAAAACGCTCATAACTCCTTAAATATTGACATTTCGGGGTTTTTAGCATCGTTTTAATCGCAGTTATTTAATGTTGAAAAATAGCCAATTTTAAAACGCTCATAACTCCTTAAATATTGACATTTCGGGGTTTTAGCATCGTTTTAATCGCAGTTATTTAATGTTGAAAAATAGCCAATTTAAAACGCTCATAACTCCTTAAATATTGACATTTCGGGGTTTTTAGCATCGTTTTAATCGCAGTTATTTAATGTTGAAAAATAGCCAATTTTAAAACGCTCATAACTCCTTAATATTGACATTTCGGGGTTTTTAGCATCGTTTTAATCGCAGTTATTTAATGTTGAAAAATAGCCAATTTAAAACGCTCATAACTCCTTAAATATTGACATTTCGGGGTTTTTAGCATCGTTTTAATCGCAGTTATTTAATGTTGAAAAATAGCCAATTTTAAAACGCTCATAACTCCTTAAATATTGACATTTCGGGGTTTTTAGCATCGTTTTAATCGCAGTTATTTAATGTTGAAAAATAGCCAATTTTAAAACGCTCATAACTCCTTAAATATTGACATTTCGGGGTTTTAGCATCGTTTTAATCGCAGTTATTTAATGTTGAAAAATAGCCAATTTTAAAACGCTCATAACTCCTTAAATATTGACATTTCGGGGTTTTTAGCATCG
Organism: Musca domestica; assembly: GCF_030504385.1. Lineage (NCBI taxonomy): Eukaryota > Metazoa > Arthropoda > Insecta > Diptera > Muscidae > Musca > Musca domestica. Next base: position 4,072,542 of record NW_026712219.1, on the reverse strand, counting down.
TTTTAATCGCAGTTATTTAATGTTGAAAAATAGCCAATTTTAAAACGCTCATAACTCCTTAAATATTGACATTTCGGGGTTTTTAGCATCGTTTTAATCGCAGTTATTTAATGTTGAAAAATAGCCAATTTTAAAACGCTCATAACTCCTTAAATATTGACATTTCGGGGTTTTTAGCATCGTTTTAATCGCAGTTATTTAATGTTGAAAAATAGCCAATTTTAAAACGCTCATAACTCCTTAAATATTGACATTTCGGGGTTTTTAGCATCGTTTTAATCGCAGTTATTTAATGTTGAAAAATAGCCAATTTTAAAACGCTCATAACTCCTTAATATTGACATTTCGGGGTTTTAGCATCGTTTTAATCGCAGTTATTTAATGTTGAAAAATAGCCAATTTTAAAACGCTCATAACTCCTTAAATATTGACATTTCGGGGTTTTTAGCATCGTTTTAATCGCAGTTATTTAATGTTGAAAAATAGCCAATTTTAAAACGCTCATAACTCCTTAAATATTGACATTTCGGGGTTTTTAGCATCGTTTTAATCGCAGTTATTTAATGTTGAAAAATAGCCAATTTTAAAACGCTCATAACTCCTTAAATATTGACATTTCGGGTTTTTAGCATCGTTTTAATCGCAGTTATTTAATGTTGAAAATAGCCAATTTTAAAACGCTCATAACTCCTTAAATATTGACATTTCGGGGTTTTTAGCATCGTTTTAATCGCAGTTATTTAATGTTGAAAAATAGCCAATTTTAAAACGCTCATAACTCCTTAAATATTGACATTTCGGGGTTTTTAGCATCGTTTTAATCGCAGTTATTTAATGTTGAAAATAGCCAATTTTAAAACGCTCATAACTCCTTAAATATTGACATTTCGGGGTTTTTAGCATCGTTTTAATCGCAGTTATTTAATGTTGAAAAATAGCCAATTTTAAAACGCTCATAACTCCTTAAATATTGACATTTCGGGGTTTTTAGCATCGTTTTAATCGCAGTTATTTAATGTTGAAAAATAGCCAATTTTAAAACGCTCATAACTCCTTAAATATTGACATTTCGGGGTTTTTAGCATCGTTTAATCGCAGTTATTTAATGTTGAAAAATAGCCAATTTTAAAACGCTCATAACTCCTTAAATATTGACATTTCGGGGTTTTTAGCATCGTTTTAATCGCAGTTATTTAATGTTGAAAAATAGCCAATTTAAAACGCTCATAACTCCTTAAATATTGACATTTCGGGGTTTTAGCATCGTTTTAATCGCAGTTATTTAATGTTGAAAAATAGCCAATTTTAAACGCTCATAACTCCTTAAATATTGACATTTCGGGGTTTTTAGCATCGTTTAATCGCAGTTATTTAATGTTGAAAAAATAGCCAATTTTAAAACGCTCATAACTCCTTAAATATTGACATTTCGGGGTTTTTAGCATCGTTTTAATCGCAGTTATTTAATGTTGAAAAATAGCCAATTTTAAAACGCTCATAACTCCTTAAATATTGACATTTCGGGGTTTTTAGCATCGTTTTAATCGCAGTTATTTAATGTTGAAAATAGCCAATTTTAAAACGCTCATAACTCCTTAAATATTGACATTTCGGGGTTTTTAGCATCGTTTTAATCGCAGTTATTTAATGTTGAAAAATAGCCAATTTTAAAACGCTCATAACTCCTTAAATATTGACATTTCGGGGTTTTTAGCATCGTTTTAAATCGCAGTTATTTAATGTTGAAAAATAGCCAATTTTAAAACGCTCATAACTCCTTAAATATTGACATTTCGGGGTTTTTAGCATCGTTTTAATCGCAGTTATTTAATGTTGAAAAATAGCCAATTTTAAAACGCTCATAACTCCTTAATATTGACATTTCGGGGTTTTAGCATCGTTTTAATCGCAGTTATTTAATGTTGAAAAATAGCCAATTTTAAAACGCTCATAACTCCTTAATATTGACATTTCGGGGTTTTTAGCATCGTTTTAATCGCAGTTATTTAATGTTGAAAAATAGCCAATTTTAAACGCTCATAACTCCTTAAATATTGACATTTCGGGGTTTTTAGCATCGTTTTAATCGCAGTTATTTAATGTTGAAAAATAGCCAATTTTAAAACGCTCATAACTCCTTAAATATGACATTTCGGGGTTTTTAGCATCGTTTAATCGCAGTTATTTAATGTTGAAAATAGCCAATTTTAAAACGCTCATAACTCCTTAAATATTGACATTTCGGGGTTTTTAGCATCGTTTTAATCGCAGTTATTTAATGTTGAAAATAGCCAATTTTAAAACGCTCATAACTCCTTAAATATTGACATTTCGGGGTTTTTAGCATCGTTTTAATCGCAGTTATTTAATGTTGAAAATAGCCATTTAAAACGCTCATAACTCCCTTAAATATTGACATTTCGGGGTTTTTAGCATCGTTTTAATCGCAGTTATTTAATGTTGAAAAATAGCCAATTTTAAAACGCTCATAACTCCTTAAATATTGACATTTCGGGGTTTTTAGCATCGTTTTAATCGCAGTTATTTAATGTTGAAAAATAGCCAATTTTAAAACGCTCATAACTCCTTAAATATTGACATTTCGGGGTTTTTAGCATCGTTTTAATCGCAGTTATTAATGTTGAAAAATAGCCATTTTAAAACGCTCATAACTCCTTAAATATTGACATTTCGGGGTTTTTAGCATCGTTTTAATCGCAGTTATTTAATGTTGAAAAATAGCCAATTTTAAAACGCTCATAACTCCTTAATATTGACATTTCGGGGTTTTTAGCATCGTTTTAATCGCAGTTATTTAATGTTGAAAAATAGCCAATTTTAAAACGCTCATAACTCCTTAAATATTGACATTTCGGGGTTTTTAGCATCGTTTTAATCGCAGTTATTTAATGTTGAAAAATAGCCAATTTTAAAACGCTCATAACTCCTTAATATTGACATTTCGGGGTTTTTAGCATCGTTTTAATCGCAGTTATTTAATGTTGAAAAATAGCCAATTTTAAACGCTCATAACTCCTTAAATATTGACATTTCGGGGTTTTTAGCATCGTTTTAATCGCAGTTATTTAATGTTGAAAAATAGCCAATTTTAAAACGCTCATAACTCCTTAAATATTGACATTTCGGGGTTTTTAGCATCGTTTTAATCGCAGTTATTTAATGTTGAAAAATAGCCAATTTTAAAACGCTCATAACTCCTTAAATATTGACATTTCGGGGTTTTTAGCATCGTTTTAATCGCAGTTATTTAATGTTGAAAAATAGCCAATTTTAAAACGCTCATAACTCCTTAAATATTGACATTTCGGGGTTTTTAGCATCGTTTTAATCGCAGTTATTTAATGTTGAAAAATAGCCAATTTTAAAACGCTCATAACTCCTTAAATATTGACATTTCGGGGTTTTTAGCATCGTTTTAATCGCAGTTATTTAATGTTGAAAAATAGCCAATTTTAAAACGCTCATAACTCCTTAATATTGACATTTCGGGGTTTTAGCATCGTTTTAATCGCAGTTATTTAATGTTGAAAAATAGCCAATTTTAAAACGCTCATAACTCCTTAAATATTGACATTTCGGGGTTTTTAGCATCGTTTTAATCGCAGTTATTTAATGTTGAAAAATAGCCAATTTTAAAACGCTCATAACTCCTTAAATATTGACATTTCGGGGTTTTTAGCATCGTTTTAATCGCAGTTATTTAATGTTGAAAAATAGCCAATTTAAAACGCTCATAACTCCTTAAATATTGACATTTCGGGGTTTTTAGCATCGTTTTAATCGCAGTTATTTAATGTTGAAAAATAGCCAATTTTAAAACGCTCATAACTCCTTAAATATTGACATTTCGGGGTTTTTAGCATCGTTTTAATCGCAGTTATTTAATGTTGAAAAATAGCCAATTTTAAAACGCTTCATAACTCCCTAAATATTGAACATTTCGGGGTTTTTAGCATCGTTTTAATTCGCAGTTATTTAATGTTGAAAAATAGCCAATTTTAAACGCTCATAACTCCTTAAATATGACATTCGGGTTTTTAGCATCGTTTTAATCGCAGTTATTTAATGTTGAAAAATAGCCAATTTAAAACGCTCATAATCTCCTAAATATTGACATTTCGGGGTTTTTAGGCATCGTTTTAATCGCAGTTATTTAATGTTGAAAAATAGCCAATTTTAAAACGCTCATAACTCCTTAAATATTGACATTTCGGGGTTTTTAGCATCGTTTTAATCGCAGTTATTTAATGTTGAAAAATAGCCAATTTTAAAACGCTCATAACTCCTTAATATTGACATTTCGGGGTTTTTAGCATCGTTTAATCGCAGTTATTTAATGTTGAAAATAGCCAATTTTAAACGCTCATAACTCCTTAATATTGACATTTCGGGGTTTTTAGCATCGTTTTAATCGCAGTTATTTAATGTTGAAAAATAGCCAATTTTAAAACGCTCATAACTCCTTAAATATTGACATTTCGGGGTTTTTAGCATCGTTTTAATCGCAGTTATTTAATGTTGAAAAATAGCCAATTTTAAAACGCTCATAACTCCTTAAATATTGACATTTCGGGGTTTTTAGCATCGTTTTAATCGCAGTTATTTAATGTTGAAAAATAGCCAATTTTAAAACGCTCATAACTCCTTAAATATTGACATTTCGGGGTTTTTAGCATCGTTTTAATCGCAGTTATTTAATGTTGAAAAATAGCCAATTTTAAAAACGCTCATAACTCCTTAAATATTGACATTTCGGGGTTTTTAGCATCGTTTTAATCGCAGTTATTTAATGTTGAAAAATAGCCAATTTTAAAACGCTCATAACTCCTTAAATATTGACATTTCGGGGTTTTTAGCATCGTTTTAATCGCAGTTATTTAATGTTGAAAAATAGCCAATTTTAAAACGCTCATAACTCCTTAAATATTGACATTTCGGGGTTTTTAGCATCGTTTTAATCGCAGTATTTAATGTTGAAAAATAGCCAATTTTAAAACGCTCATAACTCCTTAAATATTGACATTTCGGGGTTTTTAGCATCGTTTTAATCGCAGTTATTAATGTTGAAAAATAGCCAATTTTAAAACGCTCATAACTCCTTAATATTGACATTTCGGGGTTTTTAGCATCGTTTTAATCGCAGTTATTTAATGTTGAAAAATAGCCAATTTTAAAACGCTCATAACTCCTTAAATATTGACATTTCGGGGTTTTTAGCATCGTTTTAATCGCAGTTATTTAATGTTGAAAAATAGCCAATTTTAAAACGCTCATAACTCCTTAAATATTGACATTTCGGGTTTTTTAGCATCGTTTTAATCGCAGTTATTTAATGTTGAAAAATAGCCAATTTTAAAACGCTCATAACTCCTTAATATTGACATTTCGGGGTTTTTAGCATCGTTTTAATCGCAGTTATTTAATGTTGAAAAATAGCCAATTTTAAAACGCTCATAACTCCTTAAATATTGACATTTCGGGGTTTTTAGGCATCGTTTTAATCGCAGTTATTTAATGTTGAAAAATAGCCAATTTTAAAACGCTCATAACTCCTTAAATATTGACATTTCGGGGTTTTTAGCATCGTTTTAATCGCAGTTATTTAATGTTGAAAAATAGCCAATTTTAAAACGCTCATAACTCCTTAAATATTGACATTTCGGGGTTTTTAGCATCGTTTTAATCGCAGTTATTTAATGTTGAAAAATAGCCAATTTTAAAACGCTCATAACTCCTTAAATATTGACATTTCGGGGTTTTAGCATCGTTTTAATCGCAGTTATTTAATGTTGAAAAAATAGCCAATTTTAAAACGCTCATAACTCCTTAAATATTGACATTTCGGGGTTTTTAGCATCGTTTTAATCGCAGTTATTTAATGTTGAAAAATAGCCAATTTTAAAACGCTCATAACTCCTTAAATATTGACATTTCGGGGTTTTAGCATCGTTTTAAATCGCAGTTATTAATGTTGAAAAAATAGCCAATTTTAAAACGCTCATAACTCCTTAAATATTGACATTTCGGGGTTTTTAGCATCGTTTTAATCGCAGTTATTAATGTTGAAAAATAGCCAATTTTAAAACGCTCATAACTCCTTAAATATTGACATTTCGGGGTTTTTAGCATCGTTTTATCGCAGTTATTTAATGTTGAAAAATAGCCAATTTTAAAACGCTCATAACTCCTTAAATATTGACATTTCGGGGTTTTTAGCATCGTTTTAAATCGCAGTTATTTAATGTTGAAAAATAGCCAATTTTAAAACGCTCATAACTCCTTAAATATTGACATTTCGGGGTTTTTAGCATCGTTTTAATCGCAGTTATTTAATGTTGAAAAATAGCCAATTTAAAACGCTCATAACTCCTTAAATATTGACATTTCGGGGTTTTTAGCATCGTTTTAATCGCAGTTATTTAATGTTGAAAAATAGCCAATTTTAAAACGCTCATAACTCCTTAAATATTGACATTTCGGGGTTTTTAGCATCGTTTTAATCGCAGTTATTTAATGTTGAAAAATAGCCAATTTTAAAACGCTCATAACTCCTTAAATATTGACATTTCGGGGTTTTTAGCATCGTTTTAATCGCAGTTATTTAATGTTGAAAAATAGCCAATTTTAAAACGCTCATAACTCCTTAAATATTGACATTTCGGGGTTTTAGCATCGTTTTAATCGCAGTTATTTAATGTTGAAAAATAGCCAATTTTAAAACGCTCATAACTCCTAAATATTGACATTTCGGGGTTTTTAGCATCGTTTAATCGCAGTTATTTAATGTTGAAAATAGCAATTTTAAAACGCTCATAACTCCTTAAATATTGACATTTCGGGGTTTTTAGCATCGTTTTAATCGCAGTTATTTAATGTTGAAAAATATCCAATTTTAAAACGCTCATAACTCCTTAAATATTGACATTTCGGGGTTTTTAGCATCGTTTTAATCGCAGTTATTTAATGTTGAAAAATAGCCAATTTTAAAACGCTCATAACTCCTTAAATATTGACATTTCGGGGTTTTTAGCATCGTTTTAATCGCAGTTATTTAATGTTGAAAAATATCCAATTTTAAAACGCTCATAACTCCTTAAATATTGACATTTCGGGGTTTTAGCATCGTTTTAATCGCAGTTATTTAATGTTGAAAAATAGCCAATTTTAAAACGCTCATAACTCCTTAAATATTGACATTTCGGGGTTTTAGCATCGTTTTAATCGCAGTTATTTAATGTTGAAAAATAGCCAATTTTAAAACGCTCATAACTCCTTAAATATTGACATTTCGGGGTTTTTAGCATCGTTTTAATCGCAGTTATTTAATGTTGAAAAATAGCCAATTTTAAAACGCTCATAACTCCTTAAATATTGACATTTCGGGGTTTTAGCATCGTTTTAATCGCAGTTATTTAATGTTGAAAATAGCCAATTTTAAAACGCTCATAACTCCTTAAATATTGACATTTCGGGGTTTTTAGCATCGTTTTAATCGCAGTTATTTAATGTTGAAAAATAGCCAATTTTAAAACGCTCATAACTCCTTAAATATTGACATTTCGGGGTTTTTAGCATCGTTTTAATCGCAGTTATTTAATGTTGAAAAATAGCCAATTTTAAAACGCTCATAACTCCTTAAATATTGACATTTCGGGGTTTTTAGCATCGTTTTAATCGCAGTTATTTAATGTTGAAAAATAGCCAATTTTAAAACGCTCATAACTCCTTAAATATTGACATTCGGGGTTTTTAGCATCGTTTTAATCGCAGTTATTTAATGTTGAAAAATAGCCAATTTTAAAACGCTCATAACTCCTTAAATATTGACATTTCGGGGTTTTTAGCATCGTTTTAATCGCAGTTATTTAATGTTGAAAAATAGCCAATTTTAAAACGCTCATAACTCCTTAATATTGACATTTCGGGGTTTTAGCATCGTTTTAATCGCAGTTATTTAATGTTGAAAAATAGCCAATTTTAAAACGCTCATAACTCCTTAAATATTGACATTTCGGGGTTTTTAGCATCGTTTTAATCGCAGTTATTTAATGTTGAAAAATAGCCAATTTTAAAACGCTCATACTCCTTAAATATTGACATTTCGGGGTTTTTAGCATCGTTTTAATCGCAGTTATTTAATGTTGAAAAATAGCCAATTTAAACGCTCATAACTCCTTAAATATTGACATTTCGGGGTTTTAGCATCGTTTTAATCGCAGTTATTTAATGTTGAAAAATAGCCAATTTTAAAACGCTCATAACTCCTTAAATATTGACATTTCGGGGTTTTTAGCATCGTTTTAATCGCAGTTATTTAATGTTGAAAAATAGCCAATTTTAAAACGCTCATAACTCCTTAAATATTGACATTTCGGGGTTTTTAGCATCGTTTTAATCGCAGTTATTTAATGTTGAAAAATAGCCAATTTTAAAACGCTCATAACTCCTTAAATATTGACATTTCGGGGTTTTTAGCATCGTTTTAATCGCAGTTATTTAATGTTGAAAAATAGCCAATTTTAAAACGCTCATAACTCCTTAAATATTGACATTTCGGGGTTTTTAGCATCGTTTTAATCGCAGTTATTTAATGTTGAAAAATAGCCAATTTTAAAACGCTCATAACTCCTTAAATATTGACATTTCGGGGTTTTTAGCATCGTTTTAATCGCAGTTATTTAATGTTGAAAAATAGCCAATTTTAAAACGCTCATAACTCCTTAAATATTGACATTTCGGGGTTTTTAGCATCGTTTTAATCGCAGTTATTTAATGTTGAAAATAGCCAATTTTAAAACGCTCATAACTCCTTAAATATTGACATTTCGGGGTTTTTAGCATCGTTTTAATCGCAGTTATTTAATGTTGAAAAATAGCCAATTTTAAAACGCTCATAACTCCTTAAATATTGACATTTCGGGGTTTTTAGCATCGTTTTAATCGCAGTTATTTAATGTTGAAAAATAGCCAATTTTAAAACGCTCATAACTCCTTAAATATTGACATTTCGGGGTTTTTAGCATCGTTTTAATCGCAGTTATTTAATGTTGAAAAATAGCCAATTTTAAAACGCTCATAACTCCTTAAATATTGACATTTCGGGGTTTTTAGCATCGTTTTAATCGCAGTTATTTAATGTTGAAAAATAGCCAATTTTAAAACGCTCATAACTCCTTAAATATTGACATTTCGGGGTTTTTAGCATCGTTTTAATCGCAGTTATTTAATGTTGAAAAATAGCCAATTTTAAAACGCTCATAACTCCTTAAATATTGACATTTCGGGGTTTTTAGCATCGTTTTAATCGCAGTTATTTAATGTTGAAAAATAGCCAATTTTAAAACGCTCATAACTCCTTAAATATTGACATTTCGGGGTTTTTAGCATCGTTTTAATCGCAGTTATTTAATGTTGAAAAATAGCCAATTTTAAAACGCTCATAACTCCTTAAATATTGACATTTCGGGGTTTTTAGCATCGTTTAATCGCAGTTATTTAATGTTGAAAAATAGCCAATTTTAAAACGCTCATAACTCCTTAAATATTGACATTTCGGGGTTTTTAGCATCGTTTTAATCGCAGTTATTTAATGTTGAAAAATAGCCAATTTTAAAACGCTCATAACTCCTTAAATATTGACATTTCGGGGTTTTTAGCATCGTTTTAATCGCAGTTATTTAATGTTGAAAAATAGCCAATTTTAAAACGCTCATAACTCCTTAAATATTGACATTTCGGGGTTTTTAGCATCGTTTTAATCGCAGTTATTTAATGTTGAAAAATAGCCAATTTTAAAACGCTCATAACTCCTTAAATATTGACATTTCGGGGTTTTTAGCATCGTTTTAATCGCAGTTATTTAATGTTGAAAAATAGCCAATTTTAAAACGCTCATAACTCCTTAAATATTGACATTTCGGGGTTTTTAGCATCGTTTTAATCGCAGTTATTTAATGTTGAAAAATAGCCAATTTTAAAACGCTCATAACTCCTTAAATATTGACATTTCGGGGTTTTTAGCATCGTTTTAATCGCAGTTATTAATGTTGAAAAATAGCCAATTTTAAAACGCTCATAACTCCTTAAATATTGACATTTCGGGGTTTTTAGCATCGTTTTAATCGCAGTTATTTAATGTTGAAAAATAGCCAATTTTAAAACGCTCATAACTCCTTAAATATTGACATTTCGGGGTTTTTAGCATCGTTTTAATCGCAGTTATTTAATGTTGAAAAATAGCCAATTTTAAAACGCTCATAACTCCTTAAATATTGACATTTCGGGGTTTTTAGCATCGTTTTAATCGCAGTTATTTAATGTTGAAAAATAGCCAATTTTAAAACGCTCATAACTCCTTAAATATTGACATTTCGGGGTTTTTAGCATCGTTTTAATCGCAGTTATTTAATGTTGAAAAATAGCCAATTTTAAAACGCTCATAACTCCTTAAATATTGACATTTCGGGGTTTTTAGCATCGTTTAATCGCAGTTATTTAATGTTGAAAAATAGCCAATTTTAAAACGCTCATAACTCCTTAAATATTGACATTTCGGGTTTTTAGCATCGTTTAATCGCAGTTATTTAATGTTGAAAAATAGCCAATTTTAAAACGCTCATAACTCCTTAAATATTGACATTTCGGGGTTTTTAGCATCGTTTTAATCGCAGTTATTTAATGTTGAAAAATAGCCAATTTTTAAAACGCTCATAACTCCCTTAAATATTGACATTTCGGGGTTTTTAGCATCGTTTTAATCGCAGTTATTAATGTTGAAAAATAGCCAATTTTAAAACGCTCATAACTCCTTAAATATTGACATTTCGGGGTTTTTAGCATCGTTTTAATCGCAGTTATTTAATGTTGAAAAATAGCCAATTTTAAAACGCTCATAACTCCTTAAATATTGACATTTCGGGGTTTTTAGCATCGTTTTAATCGCAGTTATTAATGTTGAAAAATATCCAATTTTAAAACGCTCATAACTCCTTAAATATTGACATTTCGGGGTTTTTAGCATCGTTTTAATCGCAGTTATTTAATGTTGAAAAATAGCCAATTTTAAAACGCTCATAACTCCTTAAATATTGACATTTCGGGGTTTTTAGCATCGTTTTAATCGCAGTTATTTAATGTTGAAAAATATCCAATTTTAAAACGCTCATAACTCCTTAAATATTGACATTCGGGGTTTTTAGCATCGTTTTAATCGCAGTTATTTAATGTTGAAAAATAGCCAATTTTAAAACGCTCATAACTCCTTAAATATTGACATTTCGGGGTTTTTAGCATCGTTTTAATCGCAGTTATTTAATGTTGAAAAATAGCCAATTTTAAAACGCTCATAACTCCTTAAATATTGACATTTCGGGGTTTTTAGCATCGTTTAATCGCAGTTATTTAATGTTGAAAAATAGCCAATTTTAAAACGCTCATAACTCCTTAAATATTGACATTTCGGGGTTTTAGCATCGTTTTAATCGCAGTTATTTAATGTTGAAAAATAGCCAATTTTAAAAACGCTCATAACTCCTTAAATATTGACATTTCGGGGTTTTTAGCATCGTTTTAATCGCAGTTATTTAATGTTGAAAAATAGCCAATTTTAAAACGCTCATAACTCCTTAAATATTGACATTTCGGGTTTTAGCATCGTTTTAATCGCAGTTATTTAATGTTGAAAAATAGCCAATTTTAAACGCTCATAACTCCTAAATATTGACATTTCGGGGTTTTTAGCATCGTTTTAATCGCAGTTATTTAATGTTGAAAAATAGCCAATTTAAAACGCTCATAACTCCTTAAATATTGACATTTCGGGTTTTTAGCATCGTTTAATCGCAGTTATTTAATGTTGAAAAATAGCCAATTTTAAAACGCTCATAACTCCTTAAATATTGACATTTCGGGTTTTTAGCATCGTTTAATCGCAGTTATTTAATGTTGAAAAATAGCCAATTTTAAAACGCTCATAACTCCTTAAATATTGACATTTCGGGGTTTTTAGCATCGTTTTAATCGCAGTTATTTAATGTTGAAAAATAGCCAATTTTAAAACGCTCATAACTCCTTAAATATTGACATTTCGGGGTTTTAGCATCGTTTTAATCGCAGTTATTTAATGTTGAAAAATAGCCAATTTTAAAACGCTCATAACTCCCTTAAATATTGACATTTCGGGGTTTTTAGCATCGTTTTAATCGCAGTTATTTAATGTTGAAAAATAGCCAATTTTAAACGCTCATAACTCCTTAAATATTGACATTTCGGGGTTTTAGCATCGTTTTAATCGCAGTTATTTAATGTTGAAAAATAGCCAATTTTAAAACGCTCATAACTCCTTAAATATTGACATTTCGGGGTTTCTAGCATCGTTTTAATCGCAGTTATTTAATGTTGAAAAATAGCCAATTTTAAAACGCTCATAACTCCCTAAATATTGACATTTCGGGGTTTTTAGCATCGTTTTAATCGCAGTTATTTAATGTTGAAAAATATCCAATTTTAAAACGCTCATAACTCCTTAAATATTGACATTTCGGGTTTTTAGCATCGTTTTAATCGCAGTTATTTAATGTTGAAAAATAGCCAATTTTAAAACGCTCATAACTCCTTAAATATTGACATTTCGGGGTTTTTAGCATCGTTTTAATCGCAGTTATTTAATGTTGAAAAATAGCCAATTTTAAAACGCTCATAACTCCCTAAATATTGACATTTCGGGGTTTTTAGCATCGTTTTAATCGCAGTTATTTAATGTTGAAAAATAGCCAATTTTAAACGCTCATAACTCCTAAATATTGACATTTCGGGGTTTTTAGCATCGTTTTAATCGCAGTTATTTAATGTTGAAAAATAGCCAATTTTAAAACGCTCATAACTCCCTTAAATATTGACATTTCGGGTTTAGCACGTTTTTAATCGCAGTTATTTAATGTTGAAAAATAGCCAATTTTAAAACGCTCATACTCCTTAAATATTGACATTTCGGGGTTTTAGCATCGTTTTAATCGCAGTTATTTAATGTTGAAAAATAGCCAATTTTAAAACGCTCATAACTCCTTAAATATTGACATTTCGGGGTTTTTAGCATCGTTTTAATCGCAGTTATTTAATGTTGGAAAATAGCCAATTTTAAAACGCTCATAACTCCTTAAATATTGACATTCGGGTTTTTAGCATCGTGTTTAATCGCAGTTATTTAATGTTGAAAAATAGCCAATTTTAAAACGCTCATAACTCCCTGAAATATTGACATTTCGGGGTTTTTAGCATCGTTTTAATCGCAGTTATTTAATGTTGAAAAATAGCCAATTTTAAAACGCTCATAACTCCCTTAAATATTGACACTTTCGGGGGTTTTTAGCATCGTTTTAATCGCAGTTATTAATGTTGAAAAATAGCCAATTTTAAACGCTCATAACTCCTTAAATATTGACATTTCGGGGTTTCTTAGCATCGTTTTAATCGCAGTTATTTAATGTTGAAAAATAGCCAATTTTAAAACGCTCATAACTCCCTAAATATTGACATTTCGGAGTTTTTAGCATCGTTTTAATCGCAGTTATTTAATGTTGAAAAATATCCAATTTTAAACGCTCATAACTCCTTAATATGACATTTCGGGTGTTTTAGCATCGTTTTAATCGCAGTATTTAATGTTGAAAAATATCCAATTTTAAACGCTCATACATCCCTAATATTGACATTTCGGGGTTTTTAGCATCGTTTTAATCGCAGTTATTTAATGTTGAAAAATAGCCAATTTTAAAACGCTCATAACTCCCTAAATATTGACATTTCGGAGGTTTTAGCATCGTTTTAATCGCAGTTATTTAATGTTGAAAATAGCAATTTTAAAACGCTCATAACTCCTAAATATTGACATTTCGGGGTTTTTAGCATCGTTTTAATCGCAGTTATTTAATGTTGAAAAATAGCCAATTTTAAAACGCTCATAACTCCTTAAATATTGACATTCGGGGTTTTTAGCATCGTTTTAATCGCAGTTATTTAATGTTGAAAAATAGGCAATTTTAAACGCTCATAACTCCTTAAATATTGACATTTCGGGGTTTTTAGCATCGTTTTAATCGCAGTTATTTAATGTTGAAAAATAGCCAATTTTTAAAACGCTCATAACTCCTTAAATATTGACATTTCGGGGTTTTTAGCATCGTTTTAATCGCAGTTATTTAATGTTGAAAAATAGGCCTATTTTAAAACGCTCATAACTCCTTAAATATGACATTTCGGGGTTTTTAGCATCGTTTTAATCGCAGTTATTTAATGTTGAAAATAGCCAATTTTAAAACGCTCATAACTCCTTAAATATTGACATTTCGGGTTTTTAGCATCGTTTTAATCGCAGTTATTTAATGTTGAAAAATATCCAATTTTAAAACGCTCATAACTCCTTAAATATTGACATTTCGGGGTTTTTAGCATCGTTTTAATCGCAGTTATGTAATGTTGAAAAATAGCCAATTTAAAACGCTCATAACTCCTTAAATATTGACATTTCGGGGTTTTTAGCATCGTTTTAATCGCAGTTATTTAATGTTGAAAAATAGCCACTTTTAAAACGCTCATAACTCCTTAATATTGACATTTCGGGGTTTTTAGCATCGTTTTAATCGCAGTTATTTAATGTTGAAAATAGCCAATTTTAAAACGCTCATAACTCCTTAAATATGACATTTCGGGGTTTTTAGCATCGTTTTAATCGCAGTTATTTAATGTTGAAAAATAGCCAATTTTAAAACGCTCATAACTCCCTTAAATATTGACATTTCGGGGTTTTTAGCATCGTTTTAATCGCAGTTATTTAATGTTGAAAAATATCCTAATTTTAAAACGCTCATAACTCCTTAAATATTGACATTTCGGGGTTTTTAGCATCGTTTTAATCGCAGTATTTAATGTTGAAAAATAGCCAATTTTAAAACGCTCATAACTCCCTTAAATATTGACATTCGGGGTTTTTAGCATCGTTTTAATCGCAGTTATTTAATGTTGAAAATAGCCAATTTTAAAACGCTCATAACTCCTTAAATATTGACATTCGGGTTTTTAGCATCGTTTTAATCGCAGTTATTTAATGTTGAAAAATAGCCAATTTTTAAAACGCTCATAACTCCTTAAATATGACATTTCGGGGTTTTTAGCATCGTTTTAATCGCAGTTATTTAATGTTGAAAAATAGCCAATTTTAAAACGCTCATAACTCCTTAAATATGACATTTCGGGGTTTTTAGCATCGTTTTAATCGCAGTTATTAATGTTGAAAAATAGCCAATTTTAAAACGCTCATAACTCCCTTAATATTGACATTTCGGGGTTTTTAGCATCGTTTTAATCGCAGTTATTTAATGTTGAAAATAGGCCAATTTTAAACGCTCATAACTCCTTAAATATTGACATTTCGGGGTTTTTAGCATCGTTTTAATCGCAGTTATTTAATGTTGAAAAATAGCCAATTTTAAAACGCTCATAACTCCTTAAATATTGACATTTCGGGGTTTTTAGCATCGTTTTAATCGCAGTTATTTAATGTTGAAAAATAGCCAATTTTAAAACGCTCATAACTCCTTAAATATTGACATTTCGGGGTTTTTAGCATCGTTTTAATCGCAGTTATTTAATGTTGAAAAATAGCCAATTTTAAAACGCTCATACTCCCTTAAATATTGACATTTCGGGGTTTTTAGCATCGTTTTAATCGCAGTTATTTAATGTTGAAAAATAGCCAATTTTAAAACGCTCATAACTCCTTACATATTGACATTTCGGGGTTTTAGCATCGTTTTAATCGCAGTTATTTAATGTTGAAAAATAGCCAATTTAAAACGCTCATAACTCCTTAAATATGACATTTCGGGGTTTTTAGCATCGTTTTAATCGCAGTTATTTAATGTTGAAAAATAGCCAATTTTAAAACGCTCATAACTCCTTAAATATTGACATTTCGGGTCTTTAGCATCGTTTTAATCGCAGTTATTTAATGTTGAAAAATAGCCAATTTTAAAACGCTCATAACTCCTTAAATATTGACATTTCGGGGTCTTTAGCATCGTTTTAATCGCAGTTATTTAATGTTGAAAAATAGCCAATTTTAAAACGCTCATAACTCCTTAAATATGACATTCGGGGTTTTTAGCATCGTTTTAATCGCAGTTATTTAATGTTGAAAAATAGCAATTTTAAAACGCTCATAACTCCTTAAATATTGACATTTCGGGGTCTTTTAGCATCGTTTTATCGCAGTTATTTAATGTTGAAAAATAGCCAATTTTAAACGCTCATAACTCCTTAAATATTGACATTTCGGGGTTTTTAGCATCGTTTTTAATCGCAGTTATTTAATGTTGAAAAATAGCCAATTTTTAAAACGCTCATAACTCCCTTAAATATTGACATTTCGGGGTTTTTAGCATCGTTTTAATCGCAGTTATTTAATGTTGAAAAATAGCCAATTTTTAAAACGCTCATAACTCCTTAAATATTGACATTTCGGGGTTTTTAGCATCGTTTTAATCGCAGTTATTTAATGTTGAAACATAGCTAATTTTAAAACGCTCATAACTCCTTAAATATTGACAATTTCGGGGTTTTTAGCATCGTTTTTAATCGCAGTTATTTAATGTTGAAAAATAGCCAATTTTAAAACGCTCATAACTCCTTAAATATTGACATTTCGGTGTTTCTAGCATCGTTTTAATCGCAGTTATTTAATGTTGAAAAATAGCCAACTTTTAAACGCTCATAACTGCTTAAATATTGACATTTCGGGGGTTTTTAGCATCGTTTTAATCGCAGTTATTTAATGGTTGAAAAATAGCCAATTTTAAAACGCTCATAACTCCTTAAATATTGACATTTCGGGGGTTTTTAGCACTCGTTTTAATCGCAGTTATTTAATGTTGAAAAATAGCCAATTTTTTAAAACGCTCATAACTCCTTAAATATTGACATTTCGGGGTTTTTTAGCATCGTTTTTAATCGCAGTTATTTAATGTTTGAAACAATAGCTAATTTTTAAACGCTCATAACTCCTTAAATATTGACATTTCGGGGTTTTTAGCATCGTTTTAATCGCAGTTATTTAATGTTGAAAAATAGCCAATTTTAAAACGCTCATAACTCCTTAAATATTGACATTTCGGGGTTTTTAGCATCGTTTTAATCGCAGTTATTTAATGTTGAAAATAGCCAATTTTAAAACGCTCATAACTCCTTAAATATTGACCATTTCGGGGTTTTTAGCATCGTTTTAATCGCAGTTATTTAATGTTGAAAATAGCCAATTTTAAAACGCTCATAACTCCTTAAATATTGACATTTCGGGGTAGCATCGTTTTAATCGCAGTTATTTAATGTTGAAAAATAGCCAATTTTAAAACGCTCATAACTCCTTAAATATTGACATTTCGGGGTTTTTAGCATCGTTTTAATCGCAGTTATTTAATGTTGAAAAATAGCCAATTTTAAAACGCTCATAACTCCTTAAATATTGACATTTCGGGGTTTTAGCATCGTTTTAATCGCAGTTATTTAATGTTGAAAATAGCCAATTTTAAAACGCTCATAACTCCTTAAATATTGACATTTCGGGGTTTTAGCATCGTTTTAATCGCAGTTATTTAATGTTGAAAAATAGCCAATTTAAAACGCTCATAACTCCTTAAATATTGACATTTCGGGGTTTTTAGCATCGTTTTAATCGCAGTTATTTAATGTTGAAAAATAGCCAATTTTAAAACGCTCATAACTCCTTAAATATTGACATTTCGGGGTTTTTAGCATCGTTTAATCGCAGTTATTTAATGTTGAAAAATAGCCAATTTAAAACGCTCATAACTCCTAAATATTGACATTTCGGGGTTTTTAGCATCGTTTTAATCGCAGTTATTTAATGTTGAAAAATAGCCAATTTTAAAACGCTCATAACTCCTTAAATATTGACATTTCGGGGTTTTTAGCATCGTTTTAATCGCAGTTATTTAATGTTGAAAAATAGCCAATTTAAAACGCTCATAACTCCTTAAATATTGACATTTCGGGGTTTTTAGCATCGTTTTAATCGCAGTTATTTAATGTTGAAAAATAGCCAATTTTAAAACGCTCATAACTCCTTAAATATTGACATTTCGGGGTTTTTAGCATCGTTTTAATCGCAGTCATTTTAAAACGCTCATAAAATATTGACATTTCGGGGTTTTTAACTTCGTATTAATCGCAGTTATTTATTGTTGAAAAATAGGCAATTTTAAAACGCTCATAACTCCTTAAATATTGACATTTGGGGGTTTTTAGCATCGTTTTAATCGCAGCTATTAATGTTGAAAAATAGCCAATTTTAAAACGCCTCATAACTCCTTAAATATTGACATTTCGGGTGTTTTTAGCATCATTTAATCGCAGTTATTTAATATTGAAAAATAGCCAATTTTAAAACGCTCATAACTTCTTAAATATTGGCATTTCGGGGTTTTTAGCATCATTTTAATCGCAGTTATTTAATGTTGAAAAATAGGCAGTTTAAAAACGCTCATAACTCCTTAAATATTGACATTTCCGGGATTTTAGCATCGTTTTAAAACGATCATAACTCATTAAATATTGACATTTCGTGGTTTTTAACTTCGTATTAATCGCAGTTATTTATTGTTGAAAAATAGGCATTTTAAACGCTCATAACTTCCTTAAATATTGACATTCGGGGTTTTTAGCATCGTTTTAATCGCAGTTATTTAATGTTGAAAAATAGGCCATTTTTTTCTTTAAAACGCTCAAACTCCTTAAATATTGACATTTCGGGGTTTTTAGCATCGTTTTATCGCAGTTATTTAATGTTGAAAAATAGCCAATTTTAGAACGCTCATAGCTCCTTAAATATTGACCATTTCGGGGTTTTTTAGCATCGTTTTAATCGCAGTTATTTAATGTTGAAAAATAGCCAATTTTAAAACGCTCATAACTCCTTAAATATTGACATTTCGGGGTTTTTAGCATCGTTTTAATCGCAGTTATTTAATGTTGAAAAATAGCCAATTTTAAAACGCTCATAACTCCTTAAATATTGACATTTCGGGGTTTTGAGCATCGTTTTAATCGCAGTTATTAATGTTGAAAAATAGCCAATTTTTAAAACGCTCATAACTCCTTATATATTGACCTTTTCGGGGTTTTAGCATCGTTTTAATCCAGTTATTTAATGTTGAAAAATTGCCAATTTTAAAACGCTCATAACTCCTTAAATATTGAAATTTCGGGGTTTTTAGCATTGTTTTAATCGCAGTTATTAATGTTGAAAAATAGCCAATTTTAAAACGCTCATAACTCCTTAAATATTGACATATCGGGGGTTTTTAGCATCGTTTTAATCGCAGTTATTAATGTTGAAAAATAGCCAATTTTAAAACGATCATAACTCCTTAAATATGACATTTCGGGGTTTTTTAGCATCGTTTTAATCGCAGTTATTAATGTTGAAAAATAGCCAATTGTATAAAACGCTCATAACTCCTTAAATATTGACATTTCGGGGTTTTTAGCATCGTTTTAATCGCAGTTATTTAATGTTGAAAAATAGCCAATTTTAAACGCTCATAACTCCTTAATATGACATTTCGGGGTTTTTAGCATCGTTTTAATCGCAGTTATTTAATGTTGAAAAATAGCCAATTGTTAAAACGCTCATAACTCCTTAAATATTGACATTTCGGGGTTTTTAGCATCGTTTAATCGCAGTTATTTAATGTTGAAAATAGCCAATTTTAAAAGGCTATTTTTTAACAGTTATTTAATGTTGAAAAATAGTCAATTTTAAAAACGCTCATAACTCCTTAATATTGACATTTCGGGGTTTCTAGCATTCTAGCAAATGGCTAATATCAGCCCAAATGGAGTGAATTTTGGGACGAACGTGTACATTTGTTGCAGCTCGGCTAAGACATATATTTCTTAACGTAATCCTTTTCCAAATGATATCATGCACTTTAGATCAATGTTAGTTGATGTTAATTGATGGCGAAAATCGATTCAGAATTTGATATGTCTCCCATACATTAGTTCGCTCTGAAAAAATTACTGCTTTAAAGTCAAGATACTCCCAATATAAATTATTTTGTTACGGGAGCTCTTCTAAATATGCAGAGTGGTGTAGGGTATCATTTAGTCCACCCGCTCCACTTTTGACTTTTCCTTACTGGTTAGATGCACTGACTTACCAGCAGTTGTTGTTATGGTGGTTTCTATTTAAAAATACCACATAACAGGGCCTTCTGGTTTTCTGGAGTTCTATTGTTTCTTCTTTCCTACAAAAAAAAACCATAAGCAGTTATAATTTATAAATCGCAGATCGTTGAGGTTCCCCTCGAATGACAATAATTTACTCATGAAATCATTGATCATAAATTTGAGATATTGTGCATGTCAACAGGTATTTTGCCGACCACCTTGATGGCCAATTAAGTGCCCCCATCCAAAAGAGTGGAATACAGATGGAAGGCGAAGATTCAATGGACCATACGAAGAAAACGCATAACAGTCAATGGAGACGAACGGTTGTACTACTTCGTGTAGGAGAGGAGAATAAAAATAAAAATTTATTAAGTTTTTGAAAAATATTCCAGCTGTACATGGAACAACAGAAATGATAAGAACGGTAGGGGCAATAATAATGAAAATCTAAAATATTTCCCAAAAAAGACACTTGCACTGTGAGAAAACAAGCATTGTTTTTCCCCTTATCACCAAAATGATAATCCAAGAAAAAAGACATCAAAAGCCCAGAAACACGTTAACCACAATTCACGAACACCGCAACTAGGTATGGGCGTCCGACATTGCCCAGCATAGGAAAGTGTGTGCGAATTAAGAAGGAGGAAAGGAAAAAAGAAACAAGTGAAACATCTAAATGCCTCATAAAACAATACAACAAATAATGGGCTATTCAAGATGTAACCTCTTCAGAGACCTCTCAGATCTTAACGTTCCCTCTTGAATAAGGAAAACACGTCGAAATGAGAGGGCAACAGTGAACAGAAATTGACAATAGGGCCAACAAAAACAGCAAACAAACGTGTTTACGACATCAAAATGACAACAAAGTGCCAAGAGGGCGGACGGACGATAGAACAGGGAGGAGGAATGAAAAAGGCGTAGAATATCAAAGAAATTGAAAAAAAAAACACGATGAACAACATAATGAGTAAACTAATAGAGTGATTATGCTCTTCAGTGTATGATGAAGAAGATGCATGTCACCCGGCGGCATAACTGTGGAATACGAATACACTGATGTAGCAATAAACGTGAATGTATCTGCTTTAAAGGTGTGAACTGGTATTTTAGATGTGTACTTCACATCTTTTTTAAAGACTGACGAGAGCTACATTCATTTTATACTCTACAATACCATATTGAGAGTTTATTATAAGTTTATAATATTGGTCCTTTATATCTCGACCACCAGTGTACCCTCCACCAATTAGTACAAATTTAACAATTTTTAATGAAATTAAATACGTTAAAATTTCAGTTAAAATATTAAAAATACCGAAACGGCAATTTTGCTTATTTAAGGTCCCTTAGAAGGCGCACTTCTCACTTTTTGTAATGTTTTAAAAGCACGTTGAGTTTTCACAATTGACTTCTTCTGTTGAATGTACATTTCAAATATTTCAGAGCGCTCGCGTGGCGTGTATTGGTTCATGGTAAAAATCTGCTTGGACTGACGCTTCAAACGCGGTATGTCATTAAGCGATGTGACATCTCTGTCAAAAGTTATGGCGTTGCCAGATGGGTCCGTCGAATATTGGGAACCCTGTATTACAATATTCGAATGAGAAAATTGAAAAAATCTATTTTTGATGTGGCTAAAATCATCAAAATTCCGAATATAGGGAGGTACCATAAGGATTATAAAACGGGTGCAATTTCTGGCATATGCTGTAGTATCCAACACGAACTTCAAACACGGAATTTGAAACAATTCTGGTAAATAATGTCGCTGAAATCATAAAAATACCGAATATCGGGAGGTACCGTTAAATGGGGGATATACAAAACGCGAACCTACATGGCCTATTTTCTGTCTTAGGCTTGATATCCATTACGAATTTCAAACACCAAATTTGAAACAATTCCAAATTTGAAAAATATTTCAAAATACCGAGTATCGGGAGGTGCCGAGCTATACGAAGACGTGGACCTACATGGCTCATTTTCTATCTTAGACTGTAGTATCCAATACGAACGTCAAATACGAAATTTGAAACAATTCCGGTAAATAATGTAGCTAAAATCATGAAAATACCGAATATCGGGAGGTACCGTTAAAAGGGGGATACACAAAATGGGAACCTACATGGCCTATTTGCCATGGCCTAAATCATGTAAATACTGAATATCGGGAGGTACCGTTATGTGGAGGCAATACAAAGACGTGTACCTATATGGCCCCCTTTCGATCTTGGGCTGTGGTATCCATTACGAACTTCAAATACCAAATTCGAAACAATTCCGGTAAATAATGTCGCTAAAATAATCAAAATACCGCATATCGGAAGGTACCGTTTTATGGGGGCTGTACGAAGACGTGGACCTATATGGACATCGTTAATCGACATAGAATTTTATGCTAATCAAGAATATATATACTTTGTGGGTCTGAAATATACGTCGAGGTGTTACAAACAGAATGACAAACTTAATATACCCTCCATATTATGGTCCATCGATTATATGATACCCTACACCACTATGCATATTTTGTAGGGATCCGTAACAAAAAAGTTTAGATTTAGAATTTGTGTGAAGTAGATCATAGCAACTATGAACAAAATAACATTTCTGTATAGTGCCTGACATGACTTCGATAAGGATTATTATACCCTATGCCACATAGTGGTAAGGGTATTACGTCCTTGTGCATTTGATTGTAACATGAAGAGGGAAGCGGGATGAACCCATAGTTACTTTTTAGGATCTTCATAAAATCACTTTTTGAGTGGATTTAAGCATGTCAGTACGTCTGTCCGCCCGCCCATACGTCTATCATTGTATTTTTTGAACAAAATGCAGGTCGCATTTATTATCCGATTAAGATGACGTATTCCAAGTAATACATGTGTGGCCCAAGGACGAATCCTATTGAAATTGGTGAGAATCGGTTCAAATTTAGATATATCGACCCATTTTGGGTTAATTGGCTAATGTAAGCACAAATGATATGAATTTCGGCACATCCGACCGAATAAGCAAATACATCGAATTTGTCTGTCCGCCCGCCCTACGTCTGTCAATGTATATTTGTGAACAAAGATGATGATGATTAAGATGATATATTCAAAAAAATATATGTGTGGCACAAGGACGAATCCTTTTGAAATTGGTGAGAATCGGTTCAAATAGCTTCCATAAATACGAATATATTCAACACATTTCGGGTTAATTGTATACCAAATGACCAATGGAAGCTCAAATGGGATAAGGATTTTGGCATACCCGACTTATTACAGTCTAGATGCAATTACATCAAATTTGATGAAAATCGGTTCACATATAGCTATAGCTCCCGTACACATGTTTCATTTGATTTGGTCTTTAAGTCCCTTAGCTTCGTATTATGCACACCATAAGAATGATATTTGGTACCAGATAACTTTTATAGCTCAAAAATACCTCTTTCAAATTTTATCGAGATCGGACCTTATCCGATATCAGATTTATTGTGCACCAAATACAAAAAATCGGTTCAGATATAGTTATAGTTCCCATATATATATATATGTTCGTCCGATTTGGTGCTGAAGTCCCTCACATGAGTAATATGCACTCCAAAACAATGATATTTGATACCGGACATCTGCCAAATTTTATCGAGATCCGTTCAGGTTTTTATACAACTTCGATATACATCTTCATACGAACTTACGGTTATTGTCCACCATATATGCAATATCAGCCCAAATTGGATAGGTTTTTATACCCTACAACACTATGTGTTGGGGGTATTATAAGTTTGATTGGGCCAGAATTTATGTAACACCTCGAAATATTGGTTTCCCATATAGGAAAGTATATATGGATCTTCCTAGCTCGCCGAGCTAAATCGATCTAGCTATGTATGTCCGTCCGTCCGTCTGTCCATGTTAATTTGTAATCACTCTACAGGTCACAATTATGGTCCGATCTTCACGAAATTTAAAATGGAGGTGGGGTTAGGGTCAGAATAGAAGCCTATTTCTTTTGGAGATGATAGCCAAATATTTAGGGGTTGAAATGGACTAAATACTAAAAAAATATCGGATTTTGCAGTAGCTATACAAGTTGCAATTATAGACCAATCGACGCGGAATTTCCTATGTAGCTAGAGTTTAGGGCGGGGAAGAAGCCTACCAATTTGGGTGGTTATCGGATAATATTTAGCGGGTAAAATAGACCATATCTTTTGTGTTGAAAAAATTCAACATTTTTCATTAAACCGCGAATATTTTAAATCCCGGCGAAATCACGAAGCCATGACAAGGTTACTTCTGACCTTTACATTGATGTTGACATCCAACAAAACGGATATATTGCAAAATATGTGCGATATATATGTCTATCAAAAAAGATATGCTTGAAAGATCTCGGCTCGAGAACGGCTGAACTGATTTCGACAGTTCTCATTAATTCAGAATGGCTTCTTGGCAGGAAAGAAAAAACCTCTAAAAAAATCGCATAAAAATATCTCTCTGAAGATGAAAATATTGATTTTGTAAAATTTTCTCATATTTTTTCAATTTTGTCATATTTTTGGCATATTTTCACCCAGAGAAAAAATGACAACATCCGTGTATGAAATGACCACATCCGTGTATGATAGTGTATCAACCACGTTTGGTGTCAAAATGAGCACGCTGTTGTCATTTTGACACCGAGATTTTGGCAACGATTTCAACAACAGATGTGCATGAAATGAGCACATACGTGGTCATTTCGAGCACGCCCCGTTGTCAGATTGTCAACGCTTCGTTGTCAGATCGTCAACGCTTCGTTGTCAGATTGTCAACGCTCCGTTGTCGGATTGTCAACGCCCGTTGTCAGATTGAAATCAATGGTGGTCATTTTTTGATATCCGTTCCTTTTCCATTTTATACCCTTAGTAGAAGAAACGACATTTTTTGAAAAGTATTTTATTGAACGAAACCAATTACATAAATTCAATATAAATACATATTTGATTTAACAAAACAATTCGAATTACATATATTCAATGTATAGAAACAAATTAAATTAACTTAAATCTGAAATAAACTTTTCCATTATTCATAGGATATAAGTGAAATGGGTAAGTAATAAAATCTAAAATTGGTATTAAAAAAATTAAATTGGTCCCATTTAGAAAGTAGAAGATTGCCTTTCTGTGGATACATAATATCGAAATCAATGTTGACCTAAAACGAAACATTAGTATCCATATACAAATAAATAGCTCATGGCTACTTACCAATTCTGAAGCTCTTGCATCGGACAACTTCGTCCATTCAAGGAGAAATGTATGGCTACTTAAATTTTTTATATCTCTTTGCCGTATGTTAAAAGATCTTTTCCATTTTTCGCAGATCGATCCCCAATCATTACATTCTCTTAGTAAGGAAGCTTTCAATGAATTTTCAACTGATTCATCAATTTCGGGAACATCTTTGTTACAAAAATTAGGAGATGTGTGAGTTGCTGCTTTGCTTGTGCTAGGCTCGGAAATCAAAAGCTTTATTCTTTTGGACTTCTTGTTTCTATACTTGGCATAAAGTTTTCCGCTTGCGTTGTTCTTTCCTTTTCTTGAAATGTAATAATAATCCTAAAAATAAAGACATATTATAAGTTAAGAAACTACATAATCAGATACGTTGTTTATATTGTTAATCTTACCCTCATTTCGTTTTCAAGAGGAAAAACGGAACAAATTTCATCCAATATGCGCATATAGTCTTGAGTGTAAAGAGTAACATTGTTGGTTAAAATATCTTCAATAATTATATTAATTATATCATCTCTTTGCTCGTCACTTAATTTCTTATTAACGCTACTACATTCAAGCGCTAGTTTCCCCTTCGAGGTATGTGTTAACAATTCCGTTAGATCCTATATTAAATAAAAAAACTACATTAACTATGCTTACACAAATATTACTCTTACCTTACCTCTGACAAAATTCCTTTGGCTTTTGAGCAGTTCGAACCTGTAGTGTCGGGAGTACCAGGAGTACTTGCAGGTGTCTCGTTGCGTTTCCACCATTCACCTATTTTAGATGGAACTGACATAGTTTCGTCATCAATCCCGAGCTATTGTTATGACAATATTAATACTGAGTTCAACTCTGTAAAACAAATAATACGTACCTTTCGTTTTTTCCAAGCAAAGAGCTTTTCTCTGAATTCAACACGCAGTCCCAATGGTGGCACTGCTTCCTTTAAATCTTCTTTTTTCAAGTACTGCAAGCTGCGAAATGTTACATGTGATGCTAAAAGAACAAAAAAGAAATTCTTTGTTAATTACACTGATTAACTGAAAAATTCATTTTTATTTACTTACCTTTTAATTGTTCAAAAAGCGACTCCATATTTATTCCTTTTAAGAACTCCCTTAACATATAATCGTCCTCATTGTTTTCCGCATCTTGACTGCTGCAATGGTTTGTATCGCGAACCACAACAATATTGCCATCGATTTCTAACAACTCACCAATGATATTTTGAGGATCTTGCGAATTATTATTCATTTTCAATAAATTTTTTGCACAATGCGTCCTTTCTCTTTCAATAACACGGAAAAAATGGTAAATATGCAGCCGATTGCACACGAGTAAAAAAAATGACAACGGTGGTGCATGATTCATACACGGTAGTTGCTAAAATGGCAACGATCGTGTACGATTCATGCACGTCGGTGTACAAAGTAACAACGGTGGTGCATCATTATGCAGGTGGTGGTGCATAATTCATACACGACCGGTGTCATATTGACAACGACCGTGTGTGAATCATGCACCACCGTTGTCATTTTTTACTCGTGTGTAATCGGCTGCAATTACCAATATTACAAATGGACAAATTAAGCACGGCTGTTGTTGGTACCGAAAGTTGACCACGTCTCGGTGTCAATTTGAGCACGTTCGTGCACAATTCACCAACAGCCGTTGTTGAAAAATATAACAACGGGTCGTTGCGAAAATGACAACATACGTGCTTGATTTCGCAACGGGATTTTTCCCTCAGTGTTCATTTTGAATCAAACATTTGGTAATATTTCTACAGCTAACAAAACTAAGTAGTTAGGATATAAGGATATCATATACAGATCGCATTTATGGCCCAATCCTAAGGAAATTTTTTCAGATGAGTGTCAGAATAGAAGCCTACTCTTTTTGGAGATGATCGCCATATATTTAGGGGTTGAAATGGACCAAAAAAACTGCAAAATTGTCAGCAGGTCGTAATTTTTGCCCGATCCTCACGCACATTTGAATGGGGGTTACGGGCATTGCAAAAAGCCAAGTCACAATATCTTGTGGAATTCTTTCGAGTACATATCTCGCCTATATAAACTGTATCGTTTGTTATAGTGTTGTAGGGTATTCAACGGTCGGCCCCGCTCGGCTGTAGCCTTTGCTTACTTGTTTTAATATATCCTTTTCGAAATCGTATCCGCACTATACAACAATGTTATTAAGTACTATGTAGAGATACAAAAGCCTCCGTCAAATATGTTGAAAATCGATTCAGGTTTGGATATAGTTCTCAAATCATTACTTCTCTAAAACCATGATACCCATTCAAATAAGGTTCATATTTGGTATGATCTACTTCACATAAATTCCCAATGCACGGCTTTGTGCCCGTCGGTAGGTCGGTCGGTCGTTCACTTACATTTCGTGCCACGTCAAACCCGCATGAACCATCCATTTAGTCTAAGCTAATGAAAATTACAATGATATTTGTTGGTGCCTGCTAACATCGCCTTGTTCTAACGGCTGGTGGTTGGGTGCTTGGCTGGCTATAAACACTTCATATAAAATTTATGTCTTTGCCTTCCTAGCCCTGGGTCGGCCAGTCGGCCTATGTGCGTAAGCGCCGTTTGTGTACATTTCATCGATGTCATCGCTGTGTGCGAGTGTCTCTGTTAGTCTTTGGCCGTGTGTATTTAGTGTTACGTTGTTTTAAATCATCTTACGCTCTGTTGTTGTTGTTGCTGCTGTTGTAATTACTGGTGTTGTTGATGGTGTTTCGTTTCATGTTCGTTTAAACAAATAAGCCTCAATTTAGATTGACGACGACGGCAAAGGAACATTTTATGCCCATTTGAATGTCCCAAAAAAAAAACAAAATGTGTGTTCTTCTCCCACTCCCCCTTCACCACCCGAACAGTTTTGTTGTCACCAAATTCCACTGTTGATGACATTGTTGATGTATTTGTAATGTATATTGCCGTTGTTTCCCTTGTTGTTGTTGTTGTTGTCGCTCTATCCATGTATCTTTAATAGGATGCGAATTATGAATAAATGATGAAATTAGTTAATGATACTTCCGCTTCTATTACACCTCCATTAGGTGCTACAATGTTGGCAATTCCAAAGGATCGCGGTGGTGAAGGTCTCAACACAATGTTTGGATGTCAATGTCAAAGGTGTGGCATTCAGTGTCTTTGGTAATTATTGTTGTTGCTGTAGTGTCTTAAATATTTAATGTCCTTGTAAAGAAATAACTTTTGGTATGTGCAAAAATTTTAAATTGTTTGCTGTGCACTTCAAGTGTTCTGCAGATTAGAGCAAAAGATATTCGTTTTGAAATTTAGAAAATTAATGATTTGCGTTGAAATTAGGCCAACTTCAGTGAAGAGCATGGAAGGTAGTAATACACAGGGTGAGATGAAAAAACTGCAACCAACTCAAGACTGCTGTCATTTCTAAGCCACTCGTCCGACAGCTGTTAAAATTATTGCAGTGACAGCTCATTATAGTGTTTACAAGCTTACAAACGCATTTTGTTGAGAATTTTCTAGAAAAAAAGTTATTCGTGGTGGAATTAAAGGGTGATAGTGTGATTTCTTTATACTTGGCTGGAAAACCACAAGTGGCTATCGTTAGAGCGCTACAGCATTTAAATGTGAATAAATCTTTTGTGTAACGCACCATCGCTCGTAGCCGCGATACTTGTAGCGTAGCCCGACGTCAAGGGAGTGGCTGAGAACTGGGAGCGTGCTAAGCACTAAGAGTTTGTCATAAAAAACTGGGAGCGTTGTATGAAAAAGTCGCCTTACAATTTTTCTCTATTTTGGGAGCTTTGTAGAATTTTGTAATTTTGTAGAAAATTTTTGTTTTGGAAACAGGACTAGAAAGACATCTGTACTAGTCACTAAATGACACTGACATTTTCGACCAAAATAGTTTTCGTATTGTTGAAAGTAATTTTGTCGAAAGCAATATATAAATAAAATAAAAGGTATCCAAGCAATTTTGATCTGAAACAAGTAAAAAAGCAGTAAGTTCGACCGGGCCGAACTTTGAATACCCTCCACCATTTGGAACGAATTAGAAAATTTTCCAAAAAATTAAATCCAATAAAAATTTTTTTAAAATCTTTAAAATATCTAATATAGGAAGGTGCCGATATATGGGGGAATATACGATATTGTGGACCTATAAAGACAAATCTATGTCTGCGTGTAAAGTACTCACAAGGAACTCCTTGTGAGTACTTTACGATATTGTCGACCTATATAGATGATTCTCTGCCGAGGTATAAAGTACCCCCAAAAAGAACTCCGTGTGTGGATTTTTAGACAATTCCGTTAAAAAATGTGGGTAAAATCATAAAAATACCGAATATCGGGGGGTACCGTTATATGGGGGATATACGATATCGTGGACCTATATAGACAATTCTTTTTGAGGAGGTAAAATGCCCACAAGGGACTCCTTTTGTGGAATTTCAGACAATTCCATTGAAAAATGTGGCTAAAATCATCAAAATACCGAATACAGTGGGGGTACCGTTACATGGGGGCTGTACGATATCGTGGACATGTATGGACAATTTTCTTCCGAGGTATAAAGTACCCACAAGGAACTCCTTGTGTGGATTTTCAGATAATTCCGTTGAAAAATGTGGGTAAAATCATCAAAATACCGAATATCGGGGGGTACCGTTATATGGGGGCTGTACGATATTGTGGACCTATATAGATAATTCTCTGCCGAGGTATAAAGTACCCACAAGGAACTACTTGTGTGGATTTTCAGACAATTCCATTGAAAAATGTGGCTAACATCATCAAAATACCGAATATCGGGGGTACCGTTATATGGGGGCTATACGATATCGTGGACCGATATAACCCATCTTCGAACTTGACCTGCCTGCAGACAAAAGAGAGATCTGTGCAAAGTTTTAGCTCCCTATCTTAATTCGTTTAGACTGTAGCGTGATTACAACAGACGGACAGACAGACGGACATACGGACAGACGGACGGACGGACAGGGCTAAATCGTCTTAGAACGTGTTTACGCTGATCAAGAATATATATACTTTGTTGGGTCTAAAATTATTATTTCGATGAATTACAAACGGAATGACGAACTTAATATACCCTCCATACCTTTTTTGGTGGAGGATATAAAAATCTTTACAATTGTTGAGAGAGGGAAACCTGCCGTCCCGCCTTATTTAGGGTACTTTCAATATCATCTGGGGTTTTCCTGTAATAACACATTGTGCTGCAATCTGTATTTATGAATTTATTGCTTTTGGAAAACTCTACCTTCAATATCTTCTATTGGGCATTCATTCCACAAGCATTAGAATCAAGAGTCGAACAAAATCCTTCAATCCCATATCCGAAAAGGATACATATGAAAGATTCATACCAGATATTATTTATATAAATAAACCAGTAAAGAAAGTCTTAGAGTCGGACGGGCCGACTTTGTGATACTCTACACAACTTTGCTAATTTAGTAGAGCCCCACATAACAATCAAAAGTTCTTATGGGAGAAATCAATCATACATGCTATGATTATAATTTAAAGTTCAAGGGACTAAATATGCCGAAGCATTTATATCTTTTAAATTCGGATCCATATCCAATCCACATCCAAAATATCCAAATCTGAACCGATCTCGATAAAATTTGGCAAAGATATTTCTGAGCTGCATTTGATATATTTCGCGGAATATCGTTGTTACTGAGTGCATATTACGACTGTGGGTAACAAATATAACAAATCGGATGAACAATACAAATGGGAGCTACAGCTATATCTGAATCGGTCTTCACCAAATTTGACATACTAGCTTCTAGACTCTATTCAGTCGTAAGTGCCAAATTCCATTCCATTTGGACAAATATTAGACGTTTGGTGCACAACAAAAGCAAATCGGACGAAGTTATATATCGGAGCTATATCTAAATCGGAACCGATCTCGATAACGTTTAGCAAAGGTATTTCTGAGCTGTATTTGATATATTTCCCCAAATTTTTTTGTTACAGAGTGCATATTACGGCTGCGGAGGACAAAAATAACAAATCGGATGATCACTATATATGGGAGCTATAGCTATATCTGAACCGATTTCGATCAAATTTGGCATACTTATTTTCAGGGCTAATTTGGTAGTATGTGCAAAATTCTATACTATTCGGTCTGATATTACACGATTGGTGCGCAATAAAAAGCAAATCGGACGAAGATATATATGGGGGCTATATGTAAATTTTTTACCGATTATCTCCAATTTCAATAGGGTTCGTCCTTTGACTAAACAAATGATTTGTGCAAAAATTTTATCTGGATTGGGCAATAAATGCGAACTTACAAAAATACATGGACGGACGGACATGTATTCAATAGGGTTCGTCCTTTGACTAAACAAATGATTTGTGCAAAAATTTTATCTGGATTGGGCAATAAATGCGAACGGAAGGACGGAAGGACATGCATAAATCGATTCTATGCAAATCATCAAAAGGAACTACGTCTATCTATCTATCTTGTTTCCTTTTGCTTGTTACAAACAAATGCACAAAGACATAATACCCTGACCACCTTGTGGTGTAGGGTATAAATATATCATTTTTTGCTCAGCACTGTTGGCGTTTTTTGATAAATTCTGAAGAACACATGAACACCCGTGCCCATATTTTAACATTCATTCACTCATCCATCCATCTATTCATTCACCTATCTATCTACAATGTGTATGCGAAACACTACAACAAAAGAGATTTCACACTCACATACGAAACGGAACAAATTTAACAAATCGTTGAAGAAAACGACTTTCAACTGTTTTTTTTTTTTTTTTTTTTTTTTTGTAGAAAAATTGAATGTGTGTTTTTGTGCATGTGTGTTTATTGTATGACATACATACATACAATACAATAGATAGCACCATGCATCCTATCGTCCCATGATAATATATCAAAACAACAGTAGGCCGCCCAATATTTATACACCAAATCTTTCATATATACATATCTACGTATGTGTTCGTGTGTATGTGTGTGTCAGTAATACACCAAGATAATAAAGCCCGTAGAAGAACATTGAGGCTGTTATACATCAACAGTGGATGGTTGGCTGTTGGTCGTTAGATTCAATGTTTTTTCTATAGTCGTCGTCCTGTGAGACCTTTTAGTGGAAACAACAATGACACTTGTAAGGGCACATGCGATTCTGATAAAATGCCAAATGGAATAAGTGGACAAATTGAGTGACAATAAAAGGAGGATATTTTAGATGATTGAAAGGCAATCACAGGAGAATTTTGTGCTTTGATCAAGAAGTCCAAATCAATTGAAGGTAAGATGATAGGGTGTTTTTTTAAGCTAGATAGAACTTTAAATTGTAAAAAGTAACACAACAAGTCAGCAAAGGCTATAGTCGTGCGGGACCGACTATTTTATACCCTGCAACACTACAATATGTTAGAAGCCCCCTTATGTCCAAATCCATATTGGAAGATCTTGCTTTTGAAATTAGGATTTTGACTAGGGACATTTGCCCAATATTTATGCACTCCTTCGGGCTGTTAGTTGTTGTAGTTCATTTTTTAGACTCATCAATATGATTTGCTTGTCTACGATATTTGGCTATATTCGCCAAAGAAATCAGCATAAAAAGCCAGAAGTTCGCCTTTTGTGTATTTCTGATATTGCCTGTAAGTAATGCTGGTATTTTTTTCACACAAAATTAGTTGTCCATTGTACCCGCTGTCCTAAACTCTAACTTTATGCGAGATTTCGTGCCCTTTGGTTTCTATCTGTGACCTTTATAACGGCTGCAAAATCAGGAAAATTTTTAGTTGTTGGTGTATTTCTTATTGCATTATATTGCGGACATCTTTGAAAACAATAGGCCTAGCCCTTCTGAGTCTAACCTACTTGTTGATATTTTCGTGAGGATCGGACGATATTTGCAATATTTATATAATATCTCCAACCTGTGTTGTAAGGTGAAAAAATATTACAAAATATTAAAAGTAAAATTGAAAAAATCGCACACGATAATAATATGAAAAAATAAAAAAATGTCACAAAATACGACAAAATCTAAATTAGGATCATTATTGGCATATTTTTCTGCGATTTTTTTTAAATTTTATACTTTTATGTCAAGAGGGCATTCTGAATTGACAAAATTTGTCAAAATCGGTCCAGCCATTCGTAAGCATTCTAACTAACATCCCCTTCCTTTGTATATACACATTGTATATATTTCGCTATACATAACCGATATAATTACTATCGGCATCTACGTAACGCTCAGAATTGACCTGTTCATCTATTCGTGATATCACCGGGATTAAAAATATTAGCGGTTTAATGGAAAACTTGAATTTTTTTTAACACATATGTTGTGGCCTATTTCACCCACTAAATATTACCGGATGACCATCAAAATTGGAAAGCTTCTGCCCAGCCCTAAGCTCTAGCCCCATGCTAATTTCTGCTTTGATTGGTCTATAATTGCGACCTGTAGAGCAACTGCAAAATCAGGAATTTTTTCAGTTTTTGGCCCATTTCAACCCCTAAAAATTATGCGATCATCTCCAAAAGAAATAGGGTTATATTCTGACCCTAACCCCACCTCCATTCTAAATTTCGTGAAGATCGGGTCATAGTTGCGACCTGTAGATTGATTACAAATTAACATGGACAAACGGACAGACGGACGGACATACATAGCTAGATCGACTCAGCTCGGCGAGATAGGAAGATCCATATATACTTTCCTATGTGGGAAACCAATATTTCGAGGTGTTACATAATTATTGGCCCAATCGAACTTATAATACCCCCAACACATAGTGTTGTAGGGTATAAAAATTAAATTTTGATGAAACTTTTTTATTTGTTTCAGTATACTCTGACAAATCATCGTGAGTAGACTCACGCTTGAACAAAGCTACGAAATTATCCAAATTTACTTTGAAAATCAGGCTCTAGAGCAGTTGGCAAATGACCCATTGTTTTATAGCAAAATTGTGTTCAGCGATGAGGCGCATTTTTGGCTTAACGAATTTAAGCAGTTAATAAGCAAAAGTGCCGCGTATGGAGTGAGACCAATCCACAACAGACCATACATACTCCATTACATCCAGAAAAATGAACCGTATGGTGCGGTTTGCACGCTGGTGGCATCATCGGGCCTTATTTCTTCAAAAATGAGGCCGTAGCTCGCGTTACGGTCAATCGAGATCGTTACCGCACCATGATCAATGATTTTTTGTTTAAAAATATAGATGACATTGATCCGAAGGAGAGGTGTTTTCAACAGGATGGCGCTACGTGCCATATGGCGAATGCAACCATCGACTTATTGAAATCAAAATTTGGCAATAAGTTGATTTCGAGAACCGGACCTGTCAATTGGCCTCCAAGGTCATGCGATTTGACACCTACCGATTATCTCCTGTGGGGCTACGTGAAGCCACTGGTTTATGCTGATAAACCAACAACAATTGACGCCTTGGAGGCCAGCATTGTTCGTGTTATTCGTGACATACGGCCAGCAGTGCTCGAAAAAGTGGCCAAAAATTGGACGTCCATTGACAATATTTGGTTTTGGCATTCTATGGGAAGCCTTCTATTAAAATACCTTCTGGCCATCTATGAAAAGACCTTCTGGCTATCTATGAAAAAAACTTGTGTCCATTCATCAGAAAACCTTCTTGGCTTCTAAGGGAAGACCTTCCAGGCTTTATGCGCTTCTATGAGGTAAACTTCTGGCCATCTTTCAGAAAACCTTTTTGTCTTCTATGGGAAAACTTTCTGGGCTTCTCTTCTGGCCCTCTATGAAGGGACCTTTTGCTACTCTTTGAAGGAGCTTTAAAGTCTTTTATTAGAAGACCTCCTGGCCTTCTGTGGTAAGATATTGTGGCTTTTAATGGGAAAACGGTAATTTGCCACAAAATGTCTTTCATTAAAAGATATTCTGTCCTAATAAGGGAAATGGAGACCTTTAGTAACTGGTATACTGAACTATGCACCAGAATGACACAACTCAAATGAGAAGACATCCTGGCCCTCTATACGACATAGCCTTGGGATGAAAAGAACTTCTAGCCCGTCTATTGAAAAGCCTTTCTGGTCTTCTATGTGAAGATCTTTTCGTAATCTATGAAAAGGCTTTGTGGTCTGGTCTTCTAAAAAATAGCCTTTCAGATTTTTATTAAAAGAACTTCTGACTGTACGTGGAAGAGATTTTTGAGAGGATTTACTAGCCTCCAATTAGATGACATTCTAGTCTTGTATGACCATCTCTTCTTCTTTTCTTTTATATGAAGATATCCTATTTATTTATTACTTTTATACCTGTATTTTTAATAAGAAGATCTAATTAACCCATTTGTCTTCTGTCGGAATGAATTTTTGGTAACGTATTTTTCTTGTAGATCTTGATCGAAATCATTCGTGTTTTCCCTTTGGAGATTCTCTTGACTCTTTATGGATAAAGCTTCTGTTTTTTTTTTTCTTTCTTGATGGTCGTCTATGTGAAGATTTCTTACTTGTTATGGAAATGTTGATCTTCAATTGAACAGAATCTTGGGCTCGTAATTAGAAAGTTTTTGTGAAAATTAAATTGTAAAAATTTTTTTTTTTATTCTTCTGTTTTTTTTCTCTCATGACTAATATAAGATCTTCAGATTCTAAGCAGAAAAGAAAGTCTTAAAGTTGGGCGGGGCCAACTTTCTGATACCCTACACCACTTTGCATATTTTGTAGAGCTTCAGGTTACAAATAAAATTTTTAATGGGGAATTTGTGAGAACTAAATCATATCAACTATGATTATTGTAATAATTAAAGGAACTAATATATGGGAGGAATATCCTTCTCCGAATCGATTTCCACTAACTTTGTCGAGGCATTTGCGCCTTTTCAATTCGGGCTTGTATTATCCATTTGGTGTACAATTAACTTGAAATCGATTATATATATATATATATATATATATATATATATATATATATATATATATATATATATATATATATATATATATATATATATATATATATATATATATGTATATATATATATATATATATATCTTCTATATCTATAAAAGAGGAAAATGTTTGTACGTTTGTTTGTTTGTTTGTTTGTTTGTAATTTATGGACTCGAAAACTGCTGAATAGATTTTTCTGAAATTTCCATATATACTGCAACATCGCCTGAAAGTAACATAGGCTATATACATTTTTGAATTTCCACTTGGAACTGGAGATATAGCATCAGAATCGGAGGTACCTCCCAAAATTTAGATTTTATATGCACATATCTATTGATCGGTTAAAGATACAGTCTCCAAATTTGGAATGTGTAACGGAATTTGGAACAAAAATAAGTTTGCTAAATTATATTGTAATCGGTTCAGATTTGGATATAGCTCCCATATATATTTTCGACCGATTTCGTTCATTTGATGCCTCAAACACAATATGAATGTTCGATTCCAATGAAATTTGGAATATGTGACGGGATTTGATCCGAAAATAAATTTGTCAAATTATATTGAAATCGGTTCAGATTTGGATATAGCTCCCATATATATTTTCGGCCGATTTCAAGCATTTGATGCACCAAACACGCTATGTATCCCCAATTTCAATGAAATTTGAAACGTGTGATAGATTTTATCTAAAAAAATTTATTTCCCAAATTATATTGAAATCGGTTCAGATTTGGATATAGCTCCCATATACATTTTCGGCCGATTTCATGTGATTGGTGGACCAAACAAGATATGTATGTCCAAATTTAATGAAATTTAAAATAAGTAACGGAATCGAGAGCAAAAATGAATTTTTCAAATTATATTGAAATCGGTTCAGATTTGGATATAGCTCCCATATATATTTTCGACCGATTTCATGTATTTGATGCACCAAACACGCTATGTATCTCTAATTTCAATGAAATTTGAAATGTGTAGCGGAAATTAAAACAAATATACATTTGTCAAATTATATTAAAATCGGTTCAGATTTGGATATAACTCTCATATATATTTTCGACCGATTTCATGTATTTTATGCACCATACACGATATGTATGTTCGATTTCCAAGAATTTTGGAATATGTAACGGGATTTTGATTAGAAAATAATTAGTCAAATTATATTAAAATCGGTTCAGATTTGGATATAGCTCCCATATATATTATCCGCCGATTTCACATATTTGATGCACATTTGACAAATTATATTCAAATACGCTCAGATGTGATTATAGCTCCATATATATACTCAGCCGATTTCACATATTTGATGCACCCAAAGCGAGAGAGACAAAATCTGGCACCAGCAAAAATTGCACAATTATATTGAAATCAGTTGAGGTTTGGATATAGCTAACATATATATTTCGGCCGATTTCATACATATTATGCACCAAACACGATATATATGACCGATTCCAATGAAATTCAGAATGTGTGGCGGAATTTTGTTATAATAATAAATGTGATAAATTAATTGGAAATTAGTTAAGTTTTGGATATAGCTCCCATATATATATTCTCGGCCGATTTCACATATTTGACGCACCAATTTCAATTAAATATGAAAGGTGTGGCGGAGTTTGGTGTAAAAGTAATTTTTTTTTAAATTATATTTAAATCGGATCAGATTGGGATATGATTTTAATAAGAACCATTGACCCACAACGCCTTAGGCTAACACTAAAAAACAACACAACAATTTATTTGAAATACGCTTATTACGGCGAAGTATGTTGCTATCTCGAATTCACTACTTGCAATAGAAATGCCACTCTACTTAAAAAAATTGCAGTTTCCTGCACGCTTGGTATTTGCTATGAAATAAATAAATCCAAAGGACAAACCCTTCGTGTATGCATGTCATGTTACTGCTTTTGTAATGATTTTGTTTATTAACGCATTAAATTAGTGCAATATTTTTTTTAATTTTTAAATTTGTTTTTCTTTATCCAACATATATTCGTAAATAAAATTTTGAATGCATATAAAATCAAAAGGGGTAGCGAAGCGCACCGGGTTCAGCTAGTATATATATATATATATATATATATATATATATATATATATATATATATATATATATATATATATATATATATATATATATATATATATACATATAGAGCTATATCTAAATCTGAACCGATCTCGATAACATTTGGCAAAGTTATTTCTGAGCTGTATTTGATATATTTCCCCAAATATCGTTACTACGGAGTCCATATTACGGCTAAGCAGGGCAAATTCAACAAATCGGATGAACAGTATGTGTCTGGTACCGGTTTCTAGACTCAATTTGGTCATAAGTACTAAATTCCATTCCATTTGGGCAAATATTACAAGTTTGGTGCACAATAAAAGGTTAATCGGACGAAGGTATATATGGGAGCTATATCCAAATATAAACCCATCTCGCTAAAATTTAGCAAGGGTATTTCTGAGTTATATTTGATATATTTCACCAAATATCGTTGTTACAGAGTGTATATTACGGCTGCGGAAATAACAAATCGGATAAACAATATACATGGGAGCTATACCTATATCTGAACCGATTTGGCATACTTATTTTCAGGTCCAATCTGGGCGTACGTGCGAAATTCCATACTATTTAGGCTTATATTACAACATTGGTACACAATAAAAGGGAAATCGGAAATATATATATATATATATATATATATATATATATATATATATATGGGAGCTATACCTAAATTTTGATTTCAGGTCCAATCTGGTCGTACGTGAAATTCCATACTATTTGGGCTGATATTACAAATTTGGTGCACAATAAAAGGCAAATCGGACGAAAATATGTATGGGAGCTATACCTAAATTTTGACCGATTATATCCAATTTCAATAGGGTTCGTCCTTGGGTCAAACAATCATCTGATTCGGGCAATAAATGCGACCTGTACTTTGTTTACAAAAATACATGGACGGACGAACAGCAAGACAGACAGACGGACGGACATGCATAAATCGACTAAGAATGTGATTCGTGTCCTTTTGCCTGTTACAAACAAATGCAAAAATTAACATAATACCCTGACCACCTTGTGGTGTACGGTATAAAAAAAATGTTTCTCTGGTCTATTAGAGGACGATGATAGGGTCCTCAATTAGAACACATTATAATCCTTTGCATAAAAATATCTTCTTATCTACTTCAACTATCCTTTCAAGTTTTCTGAGACATTACTTACTCATAGCGTATACGCAACATGTCGTAGTTTATGATCATCATACGACACGTTGACCTAATTTGACATATTCGAGGAAGGGACCGTATAACCATTTACATAAAGCAATTTTTTTTTTCTTTGTACCACTTGGCATTTCAGCTCAGACATCCGTTCACACATTCAAGTACATTCGCACAAATTAGAGTGTACATTAGTTATAACAATAACATTGAATAGGCACTTCAGAAACCTACAACAACGCGAAATGTCACGGTACATTATGTTTTGTTCATAATTTGAAGGGAATAAAGGCGCACACACAGCCTATAAGCAAATACATACACACATAGGCATACATATATGTACATATGTGAGGGAACACGTTCATAGAATCATCGAACCGTAGACACACTCTCAAATACAATGTACATATGAACGCACACATATGCACACTTTAAGCTCACAGGTCGAGACAATGATAAATTTGTGGAATTTATTTTCTTGTTGTTGTTTTCTCTCTTTGTTTTTGTTGCATTTGCTGGTCGAACTTTTCGGAAAATAAATGAGAATATTTTGGTTTATTTTAGATTTCTCTTTTTCTGTGTGTTTTTTTTTTTTTTTTTTTTTTTTTTTTTTTTTTTTTTGCAGCACCACAACAAAACAAAGGCGAAGAGTAAAGTTTTTGTTTTCCTTGTGTCATTATTCATGTTCTGGCCTGTCATCACATTTCTTGTGCACATTTTATCAATGTACATATATATATATATATATATATATATATATATATATATATATATATATATATATATGTGTATTGGCTGTTGGAGTGTTCGTATGTTTTTGTTTCTTTTTTTTTGTTGGTTTTCGGTTAAAACGTTTCTTAACGCTATGTTGGTATCTTAGATTTTGTGATTACGCTATGATGGGCGTTCAAGTCAATCGGCAATGGTGGTTGCCAAATAATATAATTTTTATAGGCAATTCATTGAATTATGTTGAAATCGAATTTGAACGAAAAAAGTTGGTAAGGGGTGGTTAGTACTGGCAATCGCACGTGTATGGTGGTTTGAAGCAAATTAATGCCTTGGGCCATCGTTTTATACTTATTATGAAGTTTATGTTTTCATGGAATCTTGGTAAATTGGTGAGATAGAAAAACTGCAACAAAGTCAAGCGCCATAATTTTTACATTTTTATACCCTACACCACAAGGTGGTCAGGGTATTATGTCTTTGTGCATTTGTTTGTAACAGGCAGAAGGAAACGAGATAGACCCATAGTTCCTTTTGATGATCTGCATATAATCACATTCTGAGTCGATTTATGCATGTCCGTCCGTCCGTCTGTCCGTCCGTCCGTCTGTCCATGTATTTTTGTAAACAAAGTACAGATCGCATTTATTGCCCGATCCAGATGAAATTTTGCACAGATCATTTGTTTGGCCCAAGGACGAACCCTATTGAAATTGGAAATAATCGGTCAACATTTAGATATAGCTCCCATATATATCTTCGTCCGATTTGCCTTTTATTGTGCACCAAAAGTGTAATATTTGTCCAAATGAGATGGAATTTGGCACTTACGACCGAATTGAATCTAGAAGCTAGTATTGAATGAATTGAATGGAATTGTGCATATACACCCAAATTAGGCCTCAAAATATGTATGCCAAATTTGATCGAAATCGGTTCAGATATAGCTATAGCTCCCATATATATTGTTCATCAGATTTGTTATTTTTGTCCACCGCGGCCGTAATATGCACTCTGCAACAACAATATTTGGGGAAATATATCAAATGCAGCTCAGAAATACATTTGCTAAATTTTATCGAGATCGGTTCAGATTTGGATATAGCTCCCATATATAACTTCGTCCGATTTACCTCTTATTGTGCACCAAACGTCTAATATTTGTCCAAATGAGATGGAATTTGGCACTTACGACCGAATTGAATCTAGAAGCTAGTATGTCAAATTTGGTGAAGATCGGTTCAGATATAGCTATAGCTTCCATATATATTATTCATCCGATTTGTTATATTTGTTACCCACAACCGTAATATGCACTCCGTAACAACGATATTCAGGGAAATATATCAAACACAGCTCAGAAATATCTTTGCCAAATTTTATCGAGATCGGTTCAGATTTGGATATAGCTCCCATATATATATTTATATCCGATTTCAAATTAATTGTGCACCAAATGGGCAATACAATTCCGAATTTAAAAGATACAAATGCTTCGGCATATTTAGTCCTTTGAACTTTAAATTATAATTATAGTCATTGCGTGTATGATTGAATTCTCCCGTAAAAACTTTTAATTGTTATGCGGAGCTCTACTTAATTAACAAAGTGGTGTAGGGTATCATAAAGTCGGCCCCGCCCGACTTTAAGACTTTCTTTACTGTTTTTTTTTTAATTTTATTGAATGAAAGCAAAAAATGTTGTAAATAGTTTCACATTTTAGAATAAGTTTAGATTTATTCAAATTTGTCATCTTTGGAACGAATTGTGGCGTTTAGACGGCGAATGAAACCGTCACAAGCTGCCCGAATGTTGCGCTGCGGTATATTGGCCCATTTCCGGCGAAGCGCTTGCTCGAGGTGATCGACACTTTGGTATTTTTTAGTGCCAACCTTGCTTTCCAAAATACTCCAGACACAATAGACCAACGGATTGGTATCCGGAGATTTTGGTGGCCTTTGTGTGCTTGAAATGAAGCGTGGAACCTCATTTTGTAAACATTCTGGTGGTGGCGCGTGCTGAGTGTGATGGTGCGGAGTCCTGTTAGAATGACCAAGGTCTGCGGCCAAAATGTTTGCGTGCCCAAGGCTTTAATACACCGTCCAGAATATTTTCGCTATAATATTCGGCATTTATTCTGATGTCACGGTCGATTAATACGAGCAGAGAGCGAGCATCGGTTGTTATGGCGGCCCACCGAAGGTGCACATTTTCAGCTGCCCTCTTTGGCAAGTAAACACGATCATTTTGTTTGTTCACTAACTGCTGGACAACGAATGTTTTCTCATCGGTGAAAACCAAATTCGAAAATTCATCACTTTCGGCCTAGCAAAGCAACTCATAAGTTTGAGTCTATCTTCTTTCAGTAGCAGTGTAAGTTCCTGCACTTTTTGGAATTTCAATGGCTTTACCCCGAACTCTTTAAAAAAAAACCTAAGAAATCATTTATAAACAGAAAATAGAATTCGAATTTCTATTAATCTAGAAGTATATGGCAATTGTATATGGACGAATGTAATAATGACAAAATCCTATTCATTAAATCAAAAATTACAATATTGTTTTAAGTGCATTTATGTGTATAGCGCATCACATGACTATAACCTTTTCTCATTTGTTTTAATTCATGTGGGAAAGGAATTTGAAAAGCTCTTAAAATCTTTAAATTTTGACCTGGGAGTTGTTTTTGAGAATCCTTAACCCAAATCTTAAACTATCGACATAAAAGGGACATTGGAAATGCTCTAAGAACTGAACTGAGAAATACGAAAATATCTAGAGATTAGGATAAACGGTCAGGCTTAATCTCTTAATTTATTAA
Source organism: Musca domestica (assembly GCF_030504385.1). NCBI lineage: Eukaryota > Metazoa > Arthropoda > Insecta > Diptera > Muscidae > Musca > Musca domestica. Next base: position 4,029,202 of record NW_026712219.1, on the reverse strand, counting down.
TGGAGAACGATGGTTTATTATTTACCAGGGGGTAAGACAGGGATTCCTAGGTTTCGCAAAGAGCCATCAATCCTCCATTGTACCCGCTGTCCTAAACTCTAACTTTATGCGAGATTTCGTGTCCTCTGGTTTCTATTTGGGACCTTTATAACGGCTGCAAAATCAGGAAAATGTTTAGTTGTTGGTCCATTTCAACCCCTAATATATTGTGGATATATTTGAAAACAATAGGCCTAGCACTTCTGAGCTCAACCCTACCCTTGTTAAAATTTTCGGACGATATTTGCAATCCTTATATAATAATCCCAACCTGTGTTGTGAGGTGAAAAAATCTTAAATAATATTATAAGTCAAATTCGATAAAAAATATGAAAAAAAAAAATAAATAAAATATTTAGGGATTGAAATGGATCAAAATCAAGATTTTTTTCAGTTTTTGGTCCATTTAAACGCCTAAATATTATGCGATCATCTCCAAAAGAAATGGGGTTCTATTATGACCGGAGCCCCACCTCCATTCCAAATTTCGTGAAGATCGGGCCATAATTGCGACCTGTAGAGTGATTACAAATTAACATGGACAGACGGACGGACGGACATAGCTAGATCGACTTAGCTCGGTGAGATAGGAGATTCCTATGTGGGAAACCAATATTTCGAGGTGTTACATAATTTTTGGCCCAATCAAACTTATAATACCCCCAACACAAGTTAAAAAGTATCAGTCGGTATTGCCGCCAGAGATATACCCTCAGCCTATATTCGATTATCTAAATATATTTTGACTAGTGTTAAGGTTAATCAAACGTTTGACTCTCTATGAAGCAGATCCCGAAGGAATGAGCCAATATTGCCCATTTCCTATCGGACTCAAAATATGATATAAATATTTCGACAGATGTGCCAAGTCTAAATGGAATCGGATGTTAATTTGGCGATTTATGAGCTTCATGGGTACTAAAAATTTCAATATTTTGTGGGGGAGGTACTTGATGGAGTGGACCGATATTATCCATTTTCACACCTGTCCTAGCACTGACGCAAATATTAATATTCGCAAAGTCGGAGCAAATTCGTATTAGCCTTTCTCTTTCTGTGCAAAAAATTTGTTTTTATTTTTAAAAATGTCGACCTTTTGAGGGGGAGGTACCAGAAGGAGTGGGCCGATATTGTTCATCTTAACACAAGACCTTGGGTTAATTTAAATATTGGGATGTGTGAAATTTGAAGGCAATCGGACTCTTACATAACATTTTATGAGAGTTGTAATTATTCAAAATTTTGACCATTTATGGGGGAGGTACTTGATGGAGTGGACCGATATTGTCCATTTCCACACTTGCCCTAGCACTGACGCAAATATTAGGATTTGCAAAGTTGGAGCAAATTCGGATTATCCTTTCTCTTTCTGTGCAAAGAACATATTTTTTGAACATTTCGACCTTTTGTGGGGGAGGTACCAGAAGGAGTGGACCGATATTGTTCATCTTAACACCAGACCTTGGGTTTATATAAATATTGGGATGTGTGAAATTTGAAGACAATCGGACTCTTACATAACATTTTGTGAGAGTTGTAATTATTCAAAATTTTTACCATTTGTGGGGGAGGTACTTGATGGAGTGGACCGATATTGCCCATCTCCGAACTCGATCTAAGTTTGACAAAAATATTACGTTGTAGCCAATTTGGACCAAATCGGATACTCCCTTCGAGAGTTATCGTGCGCACCAGCCAGCCAGACAGACAGACAGACGGACGGACATCGCTAGATCGACTTCAAATGTTCTGAAACGGATTTGGTCCAAAGAGACCTAGGGTCTAAAACCGTTATTTCGACTAGGCACGTTTTGGCCGTATCAAATGATATATACCCTCTGTAGCCATACGGCTGAGGGTAAAAAAATACTACACTTCTTTCAAAATTCAATATATCAATATTTCGAATAATTTATGTTGTAAGAAAAGCAAATATTTCAAATTCTTTACTAAGGCTTCTCCAATTGGACGCTGCAAAAAATAAGAATGAAAAAAAAAAAAACGAACAACGAAAATAATCAACTTTTTTGTGGCTCGCAAAAAGAAAACTTTTTAATTCTTTTGTTGTGTTTCATCGTTGCCTTTTTTTCTTTGGTTTTGTTTTGTTATTGTCGTTTGAACAAAAATAACTTGAAGATGATGATAAAGATGTTTTTGTTGTTACCCTTGGGGTTATTAATATTGCCGCCGCTGCTGATGCTGCTGCTGTTGTTGTTGTTTTTGTTGTTATTTATTACATTGTCTTAAATGTTATTTCGCCTCATTATGGCCGTTCATTAACTGGGTCGGGTTTTAAATAGAGATTAAGGTCAAATCTGTGAAAACTGACACTTAATAGTAAAATGTGTAATCATAAACATGAAACGTGAATAGAAAGCTCAAAAACAAGCGATGTTGTTGTAGCAGCGACAGATGCCGCTGCAACGGCATAAACACTTACACACGTACACGGACATTAATCAGCAGCAACAACCGTCGTCGTCGCACCATCAGCATCGGCAACAGCACTTATACTAATTCACTACACTACGACATAAACACCGACATCAAGAAATTGGGTCTTCTATCCCACGGACGACTACTGACGAAAGGACGAAAGAATTAAAAATGAATAACAGCAAATGTTCTCCAAGCTATATAGGTACACACACACACACACCCAAACAGCCAAACGCACCCTCGAACGTTACAAACGCCCACATATTGAATAGACTTTTTTTTTTGTTATTTCTTATTACACAGTGACTTTACCAACACTCATCTGAATACGTTTAAGTGAGTTATGACTGCGTTGGACAGTGGAACAATTTGTTTAAGTATTTTTATGCTCTCCATCATAAGATGCAGGAAATGTTGATATTTGTCAGAGACTCCATAGACACGTAGTCTGTGAGTCTCTTATGATTAATATGGGATCGATACAATCTCACAAACATTAGGCAGGGTATCAGGTCATGTTCAGGCAATTCAAATGAAACTTTTTGCAACGGAAATGAATCTTTTGTAGTGGAATTGAAACCTTTTGCAGTGGAAATGAAACCTTTTGCAGCGGAAATTATACTTTTTGCAACCGAAATGAAACCATTTGCAACCGAAATGAAGCCATTTGCAACCGAAATGAAACCATTTGCAACCGAAATGGAACTTTTTGCAAATCAAATTAAACTTTTAAATTTATAGAAGGAAAAATAATAAAACATTTTTATTTTTAGTATTTTTAAAATTAAATCAATTAATTATCTATATAAAAATAAAAGAAAGTTGTGTTAGTTATGGATGGACTGATTTTAACGATTCATAAAAATTCGGAATTGTCTCCTCTCCGAAAAGGATAATATCCAAAAAAATCGCGTAAAAATGTGATATATTAACATTTTCATTTTGACTTTTGAAATGTACAATAGCAATGTTTTATTTTGCATGATTTTTTCAATTTTGACTTACTTTTATCTAATGTATATTTGTAGTGTTTTTATACCCTACAACACTATGTGTTGGGGGTATTATAAATTTGATTGGGCCAAAAATTATGTAACACCTCGAAATATTGATTTCCAACATAGGAAAGTATATATGGATCTTCCTATCTCGCCGAGTTGAGTCGATCTAGGTATGTATGTCCGTCCGTCCGTCTGTCCGTCTGTCTGTCTGTCCATGTTTATTTGTAATCACTCTACAGGTCGCAATTATGGCCCGATCTTCACGAAAGTTTGGAGGTGGGGCTAGGGTCAGAATAGAACCCTATTTCTTGGAGATGATCGCATAATATTTAGGGGTCGAAATGGACCAAAAACTGAAAAAATGTCGGATTTTGCAGTAGCTATACAGGTCGCAATTATAGACCAATCGGCGCGGAACTTCGCATGTAGCTAGAGTTCAGGGCGGGGAAGAAGCCTACCAATTTGGGTGGTCATCGGATAATATTTAGCGGCTAAAATAGACCATATCTTTTGTGTTGAAAAAGTTCAAAACTTTTCATTAAACCGCGAATATTTTAAATCCCGGCTAAATCACAAAGCCATGTCAAGGATACTTCTGATCTTTACATTGATGTTAACATCCAACAAAACGGATATATAGCAAAATATGTGCGATATATATGTCTATCAAAGAAGATATGCTTAAAAGATCTCTTATATGTCGAGAACGGCTGAACTGATTTCGACAGTTCTCATTAATTCAGAATGGCCTCTTGGCAGGAAAGAAACAACGTCTAAAAAATAGCATTAAAATATCTCTCTAAAGATGAAAATATTGATTTTGTAAAATTTTCTCATATTTTTTTCAATTTTGTCATATTTTTGGCATATTTTCATTTTGAATTAAACATTTGGTAATATTTCTAAAGCTAACAAAACTAAGTAGTTAGGATATCATATACAGATCGCATATGGCCCGATCCTAACGAAATTTAGCATGGGGATCAGATGAGGTCAGAATAGAAGCCTACTCTCTTTGAAGATGATCGCCATATATTTAGGGGTTGAAATTCACCAAAAAAACTGCAAAATTGTCAGCAGGTCGTAATTATTGCCCGATCCTCACGCACATTTGAATGGGGGTTACCGGGCATTGCAAAAGCCAAGCAGTTTTGGATGGCCATCCAAAAATATTCAATGTGTGAAATAGTTTGCCAACGTTTGTAGACAAAATACGAAAATGACCATTCCCGTGACTTTTTGGAGAATTCACAAATACAGGAAAGACGCACTTCTGACTATTTCGTTAACGCTGATTTCGTTGAAGAATATAGTCAAATGTCTGTATCTTATATGGATGCGTTTCAGTCAAAAACCAATAATAAATGTTAATCTTTTGCCACTTCCGAGAGGTTATAGGTCTTTGGGAAATATTAGTTCCAGATCTAGGAAGATCATTTACGTGCAACATCTACCAATAAATTGGAAATGAGCAAATTAGTTTAAGTTGCTATTATTCGAAAATTAGAGAATGAAACCTGATGGTTTTCTTTTATTATTTGTCACAATATTTTGTGGAATTCTTTCGAGTATCTCACCTATATCGTTTATTATAGTGTTGTAGGCTATTCGACGGTCGGCCCCGCTCGACTGAAGCCTTTGCTTAGTTGTTTATATTTTATTTTTGATTTCGAATATTAATACCAGTGTAGTACCGAATTATGTGGTGGCGATCACACCAAAGTTAAAAGATAATTACTTTTTCAAAATCGCTAAAAAAACACAAAAAAGAAATCTCATTGCAAAAATTCTCAAATCGGGAAAAAATCAAAAAAAAAATTCTATGGAATCGAATTTTAAAATAATAGTACATTCTATTGACAAACTTTGTAAGGACCTTTAAACATTTGTTGTCAAAAATCAGCGAAGAAGTTCAAAATTTTTTCAATTTGTTATTCTTCTTTAAACAAACAAAAATGACCGAAAAAGCCTAATGGGGCTCATTTCAAAGCGTGGACCTACTTCTTTCATGTGACAATAATCCGTCCAATGAGAGCTCAAAATGCAAAATTCTTTGGGAGTACAATCAGTAAAATATCAAATATAAAGGGTGAAAAAAAGTAGAGCGAATGGGACTTTTAGTAAGAAAAGGATTTTTATTCTTCCAGAAATTCTTCCCAAATATTCAGGATACCTTAAATCGTTTTGCAGGTCATGATATCGATCATAACTCACGGATAAGGGTACAACCCGATTTCATATTTATATAACCATCGTAAGATTTAAGCTATTTTTGGAGTCTTGCTCACTTTTTTCATTTTTGGCATCTTTGTTTCTAAGGGATAGAGAACCTCTTCGCATAAAATTTGAAATCTTCAGAGTAGGGCTCATATTGGTATTGACCACATTCATCAATTGATGTGTCTAAAAAATTGTATTTATGCTACCCTGGGGTAGGGAACCATCATACAGATAATTGCCACATAGGAATTTATTTAAGTAAAGTCCCCACATTGGAGTATTCCCAAGTCCACTTTCACATCTAATGTGTGGTCAGAAAAGAGCATTTTGTATTCTACTGAATTTGTAACCCCCAAGAGAATATTGGTTGGGAACATAGATTTGGGATGTACATCTATATGAAATAAATTGTGAAAACATGAATAAATTACAAATATAAGAAAGTAGCACGGGACCGAATATTTGTTGAATCGTCATTGAATTATACTATGTTGAAAAATATGGGTTTTATGGGGTCTCCAACTTACAATTTCAATGGCAAATAAAATTAATTCCCATCTTACGATAATGGGTGTAAAATAGTAATTATATTTGACTATTCTGAAATCATTCTCCCCTCAATTATGAGGTGGATAAAACTATTTTTACTTATTTAAATCACGCGAAATTTTTTTCTGTTTGACATGCTATGTTGTTCTGCTATATTTTTTATTTGGACTCGATTTGTTATCTTGGATTATAAGGGGTAGAAGAAAGTTTTCAATGTAGGTCGATGTTTCGGAGTAGTGCTTGACAAATATTCATAATAGACAAAAACTACAGGCCGGCAACGCGGACCGGGGCAGCTAGTAACTAATATATTGATAAAGAGGAATTTTTATTGATTATAAATATCTACATTCTTATATTATTTCTTAAAATTTCAATTATTTTTGTAACAAATGATTTGATATAAAATGCTTCCATATTGCTGCTTAAGCTAAAAAGCTAAAATGAGAAATTTAAACAAATTTTGGCATTTATAGGCATGGCCAGGATGGAAATGTGAAATTAAGCTTTACCACAATTTTCATAGTTACAGTATACTATTAATCTTACCTAATAAATGATTCCCGCTTCGCAGTTTTATTGATCATGGAGATAGAGCTGTCGTGATTTTAATAGAAAGATAAGTGGAAATCGTTAAATCGGTTATACGACGAATATTTAGAGGTGTTAAAAACCAAATGAAAAATTTAATATACCCTCCTTTTTATGGAGGAGGTTATAAAAAGGTAACCAATTCGGGTCCTTTGAAAAAAAATACCTTGAAAAACTTTTTTCTGCATCTACACTTGCGTTTTCATTGTTTCAAAGTTTCATTTGAATTGCAAAAGGTTTCATTTAATCTGAAAGTGCTATATATGGCATTTTGGGAGAGTAATACCTCAATACAGAGGTGATACAACGACAAGGTCCTGCATAAGTAATTTTTGTCATAGGCTGTAGTGCCCATTTTGAACCTCAAATCTATATCTATAAAAGAGGAAAATGTTTGTACGTTTGTTTGTTTGTAATTAATGGACTCGAAAACCGCTGAACAGATTTTCCTGAAAATTTCCAAGTACACTACAATATCGCCTGAAAGTAACATAGGCTATAAATTTTTTTGAAATTCCACTCGGAACTGGAGATATCACATCAGAATCGGAGGTACCTCCCAAAAATTTGGATTTTATATGCAAATATCTATTGATCTATTAGAGATACAGTCTCTAAATTTGAGTTTATGAGCTTCTGATTTCAGAGGTGATCCCGCGTAAAATTAAGAAAATCTGCTTCATCTCCTTAAAATGTAGTACATTTTTGTAAGGTTCTAGTTCCTAAAGCATATTGGTTTTGAAAATGGATTTCACCAAAGATTGTTTAATCCCTAAATAAAGCTACATACCAATTTTCAAAGTTCTGGCTTTTAGAACACAGCATTTAGTACTTTTTAGTACCTTTTCCAAAAATACCATCTTATCAAATGTTGCGTATCAAGAGAGAAATGTATTCGAGATCTCCTGCCTACTCATCAGCAACTATGCCGAATTTTAGGACAATATACAACAACAATATATAACTTTCTCCACTGTACCTGAAGTAAAATGCAAAGGGACCTATGAAAACAAATTAAGGTTTGAGGTCCACCCCGTCTATGGCCTCCAAAAATTACTTTTGTCGGTAGCGAAGTATGAACATTTTTTTTGCTCACTACACAAGTGCGTCTGTGTGTATGCAATCCTATTAGTCATTCTTCTGTATGTGTTTGTGCGTGCTGCTGATTGTTGTTATTTGGTGTGAATGTGTGTGTGTTGGGAGAACAACTGAAAAAAAAGTAGAAATTCATTCACAAAAATTTTTGTGTGTGCCCTAAAAAGTTATTGTGGGCTACTGTGTTGTTGGGTTATAACCTAAAACAACAATAACAACAGCAACGACAACGACATAAACAACACGACTGCAAAATATCATTAATCTTCTCAATGCGGAAAGTTAAAATCTCACAAGCATGCAGAAAAAAAAATACAAAACAACAAACACCGGACAGAGATACAGACAGGCCAACAGACGGACAGGCATACGTTGGCCGTATGGACGAACAGTCAAACACATGGCCACTACTGTTCGATGTTAAAAATGTAAAATACAAACAAATTACAAAACGACGAGTACTTTACGAGCTCTGTGAAAATTCCTTGTCAAATAATAGCTAAAACGACCAAAAACAACTGGACCGAACTGAGCAGAACAGCATTTACTAAATCTCTGCAAAAAAGTAATGAAATGTTGTTGTGTGTTTTACGTAGCGTATCTTAACGCTAACTGTTGTCGTTTATTTCGTTTTTTTTTTTTTTTCGTGGCTTTTCTTTCAGTTTCTTTTGGCTCCTCGCCTCGTGTTCGGACTACTGATGTTGATTACGTTGTTTTGTTTTTTTTTCTCTTCTTGTTCGTCGTCATCGTCTTCGTCTTTTGAGCCGACCCGTCTATATCTGAAGAGAGTGGATATGCGCAAAATCCAAATAATGAGACAAAGGATACACTTTTATTTCTATAGTCGACGCTATAAGGCTGAGGTTATTTTCATTTTGTTATAAATGAATGTGTTTACATGTGACGGTGTGTGTGAGTTTGTATTTGTTTGGTGCTCAATGATTACATGAGTGTGTAGATAGGTTTATGTGTGTGTATCAATGATTTTGAATATTTTTTTGCACGACAAAATTATGTTAATGATACCATTTTCGGCATTTTCGACCAAATTGATCGATTACTATTTTTTTTTTTTTAATCTCAAAATTTGTATGCAAGCTATATTAGTATGGCATCAATGTATTTAATCACATACACATAAAAGACGTAGCTGCATGACTAACTGGCATATAAATGCCCATACAATTCAGATTACCAATTAATTTTAATATTTTCCTGAACTACTTTGTGGTCTTCATTTCAAGTTATTATTGGAAAGTACCCTCATTATTCGGATGGAGTAAACTTTCACCTTATACCTGCTGGTCTTCTAGTGAGATACCTTCTTCTCTGGGAAATAACCTTTAAAATACTTATGAAACACCGCCTTATGAAGCACTTCCCTTTCTATGAAGATTATCAGATCTTTATAGCTAGATCTTCTGTAGGAGTGTTAATTAAGGTTAATCTTCCCCTGAAGACTTTCAAGTCTTTATTGGAAGATATTCTAAACTTCTGAGAGGGAAACTTCGACCTCATGTTGAAATACCTTCTGGTCGTCTCTGAAAGAGTATTTGGCCCGAAGCCATATTGACTTTTACATGTAACTGTTTAGACATTTATACAAAATACATGCATATTTTTTAATTACCTGAACGCTGGAAATCTTTTTTTGTTGGTTTGCTAGAATTTCTGTTAACCTCGAGACAAATCAAATCATAAAATCGTATTTTTAAAGAAAGAAAGATATTTTAAAGACCTTTTGATCTGCACACTAACTACTGGCAAAAACCATAGTGTCTCATCCAAATTTCACCACCATAATGAAGCACCTTGGCATCAGATCTTCGCTAACAATCTCACAGCGGCATCTATATTTCAAAATGTATTTTTGCCCAAACTATAAGGGATGGTTGCATTCAATGTCACCACATATTTGATAAGATTTCGTTCGAAAAACATCCCAAAACCGTTTCCGACATAGATTGTTTCGTGATTTATTGGACCCACCTATTTTTAGTCTATATAGGTCCACGTTTTGGAATAGCCCTCATATAAAGGTACCTCCCTATATTCGGAATTTTGATGATTTTTGCCATTTTCCACGGATTTGTCTAAAACTTTGTATTTGTGGGTCGTAATGGGTTCTAGTTCCGGTGGCGAACATTGTATGTATAGGTCCACTTTTTTTTGTTTTTAGGGACAAAAACGTATCAGATTGCGCATAACACTTGTAATGTGTTGATTTCATCACGTACATTTATACGAACAAACAACAGGACCTATTACACAATGAAAACAACAACAGCGGTCACTGCAAGTGCGACGCTAACAGCACCAACTTTCCGGGAATACTTTTCCAAGACTGGCTCGCATTATTTGAGTGGCTGGTAATTCATTTACACAGGAGTTTCGGCTCGCTGTTCCACAGGAACTTCGGTTCGCTGTTCCACAGGAGCTTCGGCTCGCTGTTCCATAGGAGTTTCGGCTCGCTGTTCCACAGGAGCTTCGGCTCGCTGTTCCACAGGAACTTCGGTTCGCTGTTCCACAGGAGTTTCAGCTCGCTGTTCCGCAGGAGTTTCAGCTCGCTGTTCCATAGGAGTTTCGGCTCGCTGTTCCACAGGAGCTTCGGCTCGCTGTTCCGTATTATAGTCAAACGTTGGTAGTGGAGTAGACGTAGTTAGAGAATCGTAGCTAGGCTAGTCACCTCGCCCCTGTAGCCGACCCGAATAACAAGAACCAGAGCTGCCGAACGAGCCACGATCCATCTACACAGCGTAACGCATCGGTTGCCGAATCTATCCTCAACGAGCTGCCAAACACGAACGAGCCCCATCCCACGCATCGTTTGCCGAATCTACCCTCAACGAGCTGCCGAACCAGTACGAAATCCGCTCACGAAGACCTGGACAGCTGCTTCCGATTACCGTCAAATCGTCAACAGAACCCGAACACAATCATCGTAATTCCTGATCGTCGACAACCAACGACCCCAAGTTCCCCATTACCTTCAAATCGTCAACAACAGTCATCACCCGAACACAATCATCGTAATTCCTGATCGTCGGCAACCGACGACCACAAATTCCCGATTACCTTCAAATCGTCAACGTAAGCGTCACCCGAACGCAACACCGTAATTCCTGATTTTCCCCACAATCAACCTCCTACGGTCATCCCCGAGTATCCGATCGCCTTCAAGTCTCGACTAATCACACCTCACATCATTGTGTGCACCCGACGTCATCGTTCTCGATTGTCCACGAGTCGTACACCCTCCTGCATACGATATGAGTTAACATCGAACCCGATCATCCACTAAGCACCAGTACCTTGAAATCACGAACATCTCCGAAGTCCATTTGCCATCCTATATTCCATATTTATCTTATCGTATTTCAACCCGAGTAGATTGTAATTTAGAATTAAAGATCAATAAAACATCCGATTTTTACCACCAGGAAAGGGAGAAATCTACTCTTATTATTTCATAAGGTTTAGTGGGTCCTTATGGAGACCCTAGATACAGATGAGCCTACCTCAGCCGACGAGAAAACCACGTTGCACACTGACACACTCCAACTATTTACTAAAATTTTCATTGCTAAATGTTGGTGTCAAAATTATCGATTACAGCCCTACATCAAAATTCTTCATAGTGGTTGAATTAGCCTTGGTCTTATGCTACTGGTAACAATCACATTGTGACACCTATGTCTCAATTTAACTGGTAGCATTGTAGGTTTCTGTCTTTGTGGACAGATACACTATTCGATTTTGTGATCACCATTTTCCTATTATGTTTTTTTCGATATAAATCGAGCGCATTTATTATACCCTACAACACTATGTGTTGGGGGTATTATAAGTTTGATTAGATCAAAATTTATGTAACACCTCGAAATATTGGTTTACCACATAGGAAAGTATATATGGATCTTCCTATGTCGCCGAGCTGAGTCGATCTAGTTACGTCTGTCCGTCTGTCCATGTTAATTTGTAATTACATAATTACAGATCGTAATTATGGCTCGATCCTAACGAAATTGAAAATGGAGGTGGGGTTGGTGCCACAATAGAACCCTATTGTTTTTGGAGATGATCGCATAATATTTTGGGGTTGAAATGGGCCAAAAACTAAAAAAATTTCTGATTTTGCAGTTGCTCTACATTTCGCAATTATAGACCAATCGACGCTGAGCTTAGGGCTGGGCAGAAGCCTTCCAATTTTGACGGTCATCAGGTAATATTTAGTGGGTAAAGTAGACCATGGTGGGGTTAGGGTAAGAATAGAAGCCTATTTCTTTTGGAGATGATCGCCAAATGTTTAAGGGTTGAAATGGACCAAATACTGAAAAAATGTCGGATTTTGCAGTAGCTATACAGGTCGAAATTATAGACCAATCGAATTTCGCATGTAGATAGAGTTTAGGGCGGGGGAGAAGTCTACCAAATTGGGTGGTCATCGGATAATATTTAGCGGCTAAAATAGACCATATCTTTTGTGTTGAAAAAATTCAAAGTTTTTCATTAAACCGCGAATATTTTAAATCCCGGCGAAATCACAAAGCCACGACAAGGTTACTTCTGATCTTTTCATTGATGTTAACATCCAACAAATCGGATATATAGCAAAATATGTGCGATATATATGTCTATTAAAGAAGATATGTTTGAAAGATCTCTTATATGTAGAGAACGGCCGAACTGATTTCGATAGTTTTCATTAATTCAGAATGGCCACTTGGCAGGAAAGAAAAAACGTCTAAAAAATCGCATAAAAATATCTCTCTAAAGACGAAAGTATTGATTTTGTAACATTTTTTCATATTTCTTCAATTTTGTCATATTTTGATTTTGAATTAAACGTTTGGTAATACTTCTACAGCTAACAAAACTAAGTAGTTATGAGGTCAGGATATCATATACAGATCGCATTTATGGCCCGAATAGAATAGAAACCTACTCTTTTTGGAGATGATCGCCATATATTTAGGGGTTGAAATGGACCAAAAAACTGTAAAATTGTCAGCAGGTCGTAATTATAGCCCGATCCTCACGCACATTAGAATGGTCGTTACCGGACATTGCAAAAGCCAAGCAGATTTCGATGGCCATTCAAAAATATTCAATGTGTGAAATAGTTTGCCAACTTTTGTAGACAAAATACGAAAATGTCCATTCCAGTGACTTTTTGGAGAATTCACAAATGCCGGAAAGACGCACTTCTGACTATTTCGTTAACGCTGATTTCGTGGAAGAATATAGTAAAATGTCTGTATCTCATATGGATGCGGTTCAGTCAAAAACCAATAATAAATGTTAATCTTTTGCCACTTCTGAGAGGTTATAGGTCTTTGGGAAATATTTGTTCCAGATCTAGGAAGACCATTTAAGTGCAACATCTGTCAATAAATTGGAAATGAGCAAATTAGTTTAAGTTGCTATTATTCGAAAATTAGACAACGAAACCTGATGGTTTTCATTTTATTATTTGTCACAATATCTTGTGGAATTTATTCGAGTATCTCGCCTACATAAACTGTATCGCTTATTATAGTGTTGTAGGGTATTCAACGGTCGGCCCCGCTCGACTGTAGCCTTTGCTTACTTGTTTTTTTTTATACCCTCCACCATACTATGGAGGGTATATTAACTTTGTCATTCCGTTTGTAACTCCTCGAAATACTCATGTCAGACCCAACAAAGTATATATATTCTTGATCAGCGTAAAATTCTAAGTCGATTTAGCGATGTCCGTCTGTCTGTCTGTCTGTCTGTCCGTCTGTCTGTCTGTCTGTCTGTCTGTCCGTCTGTCTGTCTGTCTGTTGTAATCACGCTATCTTTCGAATAAATTGAGATAGATGGCTAAAATTTTGCACACATGTTTATTTTTCCAGTAGGCAGGTTAAGTTCGTAAATGGGCCATGTAGGTCCACGTTTTCATATAGCTCCCATATAACGGTACCTCCGGATTTTCGGTATTTTGATGATTTTAGCGACGTTATTCACCGGAATTGATTCAAATTTGGTATTTTAAGTTCCAAATGGATACTGCACCCTAAGATAGAAAATTATCTGTGCAAGTCTATGTCTTCGTATAGCCCCCATATAACGGTACCTCCCGATATTCGGTATTTTGATGATTTTAGCGACATTATTCACGGGAATTGTTTCAAATCTGGTATTTGAAGTTCCAAATGGATACTACACCCTAAGACAGAAAATTGTCTTTGCAGGTCCACGTCTTCGTATAGCCCCAATATAACGGTACCTCCCGATATTCGGTATTTTGATGATTTTAGCGACGTTATTCACCGGAATTGTTTCAAATTTGGTATTTGAAGTTCCAAATGGATACTACACCCTAAGATAGAAAATTGTCTGTGCAAGTCTATGTCTTCGTATAGCCCCCATATAACGGTACCTCCCGATATTCGGTATTTCGATGATTTTAGCGACATTATTCACGGGAATTGTTTCAAATCTGGTATTTGAAGTTCCAAATGGATACTACACCCTAAGACAGAAAATTGTCTTTGCAGGTCCACGTCCTCGTATAGCCCCAATATAACAGTACCTCCCTATATTCGGTATTTTGATGATTTTAGCGACATTATTCACTGGAATTGTTTCAAATTTGGTATTTTAAGTTCCAAATGGATTCTACACCCTAAGACTGAAAATTGTCTGTGCAGGTCCACGTCTTCGTATTGCCCCCATATAACGGCACCTCGCTATGTTCGGTATTTTGATGATTTTAGCGACATTATTAACCGGAATTGTTTAAAATTTGATATTTGAAGTTCGTTATGGGAACTACAGTCTGTGACAGAAAATTGTCGGTGCGGGTCCAGTTTCGAATTTGAATATGGTAATGGCTTATGACAAACAATGCATATGTATGTCCACGTCGTATAGACCCCAACATAACGGCTATATTCGGTATTTTTAAAATTTTAACAGAATTTTTTAAGGATTTTATTTTTTGAAAATTTCCAAATTCGTTGCAAATGGTGGAGGGTATTAAAAGTTCGGCCCGGCCGAACTTACTGCTTTTTAACTTGTTTTTTTTCGTTTTAATTTTTTAAAGACTGATTATGATCTATATAAACCGTCACACACTGCCCGAATGTTGCTTTGCGGTATTTTGGCCCATTACCGTCGAAATGTTGACCATTGTGCGCTCGAAATGAAGCGAGGAACCTCATTTTGTAACCATTCTTGGGTGGCGCGTGCTGAGTGTGATGGTGCTGAGTCCTATTGGAATGTCCAAGGTTTGCGGCCAAAATGTTTGCGTGCCCAAGACTTTAATACACCCTCCAGAATACCTTCGCGGTCGATTACTACGAGCGGAGAGCGACCATCGGCTGTAATGGCGGCCCACACCATCACCATGGTCGGCGCTTAAGTTCTGGTGGCTAACCGGAGGTACACATTTTTACCTGACCTCTTTGGCAAGTAGACACGATCATTTTGTTTGTTTACAAACTGCTGGACAACAAATGTTTTCTCATGGAAAAAAAAGAAATTCGGCAGTTCACCACTTCTGGCCAAGCGAAGCAGCGGTATAAGTTCTTGCACTTTTTGGAATTTCAATTGTTTTACCCCGAACTCATTTTTCAATATTTACAGAATGGAATATTGCAATATGTTCAGCTCACAAGCCATTTTTCGCCCATTGCGACGCGGGTTTCGATAAAGTCGCTTTTTATACCCTACACCACATAGTGGTAAGGGTATTATGTCTTTGTGCATTTGTTTGTAACATGGAGAAGGAAACGAGATAGACCCATAGTTACTTTTGAGAACCTTCATAGAATCACTTTCTGAGTCGATTTATGCATGTCCGTCCGTCTGTCCGTCCGTCCGTCCGTCTGTCCATGTATTCTTGTGAACAAAATGCAGTTCGCATTTATTATCCGATTGAGATGAAATTTTCCAAACAATATTTTTTTGGCCCAAGGACGAACCCTATTGAAATTGGTAAGAATCGGATCAAATGTAGATATAGCTCCCATATATATCTTCATCCGATTTCGGGTTAAATGTGCACCAAATATCCACTATCAGTCCAAATTACCTGAATTTTGGCACACCCAACCGAGTTCGACCTAGAAGCAAGTATATCAAATTTGGAGAAAATCGGTTCAGATATAGCTATAGCTCCCATATATATCTTTCATCCGATTTGGTGTTTAAGCCTCTCACATTCGTAATATGCACTCCACAAGAATGATATTTGGTACCAGATATAAGATGCAGCCCAGAAATAGATGTTTGTAATTTTATCGAAATCGGTTCAGATTTGGATATAGCTCCCATATATATCTTCATCCGATTTCGGGTTAATTGTGCACCAAATGGCCGATATAAGTCCAAATGGACTGAATTTTAGTACATCGGACCAAATTCAGCCTAGAAGCAAGTATATCAAATTTAGTGAAAATCGGTTTAGATATAATATAGCAACCATATATATGTTTCATCCGATTTAGAATTTTAGTCCCATACATTCGTAATATTCACTCCACAACCGTGATATTTGGTACCAGGTATTAGATGGAGCACAGGAATAGTTGTTTTAAATTTTATCGAAATCGGTTCAGATTTGGATATAGCTCTCATATATATCTTCATCCGATTTCGGGTTAAATGTGCACAAAATGGTCAATATCAGCCCAAATCACCAGTCTAGAAGAAGAAGAAGAATACGTAAAATTTGGAGAAACCCGGTTCAGAGATAGCTATAGTTCGTAAAATGCACGATAGAATTAGATAGATTTTAATTTTGTACCAAATATCTCATAGAGCTCTGAAATGCCCTGTATAAACCTTTTTACGAGAGCTCTACTAAATATGCATAGTGGTGTGGGGTATCATATAGTCGGCCCCGCCCGACTTTTGAGCTTTCCTTACTGGTTTAGTTTTCGAATCATTTCTGCTGATGGTGCCTTGATGTCGGGCTACGCTACCAGCATCACGGTAACGAGCGATGATACAAGACGCAGACGATTTATTCACATTTAAATGCTGGAGTTCTCTAACGATAGCCACTGGTGAGTTTCAAGCCAAATATAAAGAAATCACACCATCACGAACAACTTTTTTCCTGAAAATTCTCACCAAAATGCTTTTGTACGCTTGTGTAATTTTAACAGCTGTCGGACGAGTGGCTTGAAAAACAGCAGTCTGAAGTCGGTTGTGGGATTTTCATATCACTCTGTATATTTCATTTTTATACAAGAAGTTCTGGAGCCATAAAACTTAATATATCCTCCATGCTATAGTAGAGGGCATAAAAAGAAGATTTTTGTTATAGATTTTTGAAGACACCTTTGGATCAGAAACGGGGTTTTTAAATATGTTTTGGGTAATCATCAATTAAGTCAGAGGATTGTTAAAGATTTTTTTGTGCTTGAACTTAGTCTAATGGCTGAATTTTTTTAATTAATTAATTTTAATTTATTTATTTTTATCGATTTTTTTTTGTGAACACAAAAACCATTTCTAAAGAATTGTTAAGCCATTGTTAGGCCCAAAATGTGAAATGCGTTTTCTTAATATTTTTAAGCCAATTCCGGGAGATTTCCATTGACTTTTGAAACACAGAATCCACCAAAAGTTTTATGATCACGATGTGCTCATGTTATTCAGATTTTCAGGAACTCTTAAAGTCTCCCTTGAAGAGTTTTATTCGAACTCCTTAAAATCCCTTGTATTTTTTCAAGAATTTGGTAAGAACATTACATTTTCACTGGCAACACTATAAACATACTGTATGCTCGATGCAAAGCATGAATCTATTGAGTACAGACATCCATACATGTGTGTATAAGTGGGTAGTTGTATTATAAGCCTTAACTATGTTGTAGTGAACTAGTTTTCCCATCCAATCCAACACCACCCCGTCTTTTCCCCACTCTCACGTCACACATCTCAGATCACTGAAGAGCTCAAAATAACAACATTGCCATTGAACAAATTCAGTAAATTTCTATGAAGCAGAAGTGTAAGTGAAGAAGTTGATATGTTTGTGTGCGTGTGTGTTCGAATGTATGTGTGAGCAGCGACGGTACAAGTTCGAGTGGATTCTCTAGTGTTTGTTTATGTCACGCACACATGTACACACAAATATGTCTACACTTGTTCGCAATCAAGTTGCATGCCTCTCCGGTCTGTACGTTCCGGCTAGTCTGTGATTGTTTCGGTGTATTCAGTATTTCGTTGTATGTTACGTTGTACACTGCTTGTTTTGTTTTTTTGCCTGACAGTTTATTGACAGACCGTTTTGGTCTGTTTTGTTTATTTGTCCTTTTCTGTTTTGTTGTTGTTGTTTTTGTTGTGTAATTTTTTTCACTCACTTCTCGATTGTTTGTTGTTGTGTCGTTTGTTTTTTATGCCAGCAAATCATCAAAGTTAATCCTTAGAGGGCATTATGTGGCTCTATGTCGGTGTGCGTGTATGTGTGTGCGTGTATGGGCATGTGTGCCAACACTTTTCACTAACAATTTGGCTATAACAACCAATAACGATAATGTGTTGGATTTTTTGCCTTTCGTTTTTCTCTTTGGTTTTCGAATTTCGAATGTAATTTCAATCATTTTGATACTCGACCCTATTAAATGTGAATGCATTTGTTATGACATGTAGTGGGCGTGAAATGTCATAAATGGAAGATAGCCATGAATAACAAAGTATTTTTGCTTTTTTTTCCTGTAATTTAGTTAGTGAATAAAACGTAAATGTTGTAACATAAAGAACATATTTGCGATGTAGATATATTTTAGTTTTATTTGAAGGTAGCTAAATTTTCGGTTTTTTTGGTTTTGTTTTCTATTTATTTTTGTTTTCAAATTTATAGCGAATATTGGATACAATATGTATACGGAATTGGTATAAATATTTATATAACTATATAAAAAAAAGAAGTAAGCAAAGGCTATAGCCATGCGGCGCCGACCATGTGATACCCTACAACACTACAATTTGTTCGAAGTCCCCTTATGTACGAACCATTTTTGTGGATTTCGCTTTTGAAATTATGGCATAGAGCACTGCCCACATATTACGCTTAGCTTTCAAGGAGCGTTTGCCCAATATCTACGCACTCCATCGTGCTGTTAGTTACAGCTAAATATAATCATCCAAAATGGTAGAATTCTGCCCTGTCCCTTACCTCCTTCTCATGAAAAATTCCATGTCGATTGGTTCCAATTGTGTGTTGAGGAAAATGTTTCCGTCTTTGGTCCATTTGAACCACTAAATATTTTGCGATAATCTCCAAATGCCAAAGGCTCCTCTGTATCTCCAAATTTAGACTCACCTATATATGATTTGCTCGTCTACGATATTTGGCTATATTAGTCAACGACATCAGAAGTTCGCCTTTTGTGTATTTTGGATTTCGCCTGTAAGTTATTTTCTGTGTTTCGGTATAATGGAAATGTTAGTATATCTTTAGAAATCTGGAAATAACCCTACTCTTATGAAAGTTTTCGTGAGGATAGGACGAAATCTGTATATAATAACCCCAACCTGTGTTGTAAGGTGAAAAATATTACCAAATGTACACTTCAATATTATAAGTCAAAGTGAAAATATTAAAAAAACCATAAGTTTGGATGGCCCGCACATTTAATGCCCTCCATCTAACCCATTTTTATACCCTCCACCTTGGTAATATTAACTTTGTCATTCCGTTTGTAACATCCTTAAATATTCGTCGTAGACCCCATAAAGGGTATATATTCATAATCCGCATAAAATTCTAAGTCGATTTAACGATGTCCGTCTGTCTGTCTGTCCGTCTGTCTGTCTGTCCGTCTGTCTGTCTGTCCGTCTGTCTGTTGAAATCACGATACAGCCCACAGTATTTGACGTAGAGCGCCAATTTTGCAGAGCAATTTGCATTATGTCTAGGATGGTTGGTATTGAAAATGAGATATATCGGTCCACGTTCTGGTATAGTCCCCATATAATGGTACCTCCCGATATTCGGTATTTTGATGATTTATGCCACATTTTTTTACGGATTTGTTTGAAAATTGGTATTTGTTGGTCATAACGGGTCGCTGTGCGTGTGGCAAAACATTGCATGTATAGGTCCACGTTTTGGTATAGCCCCCATATAAAGGTACCTCCCAATATTCGGTAATTTGATGATTAATGCCACATTTTTTCACGGATTTGTGTAAAAATTGGTATTTGTGGGTCATAATGGATTCCACCTCCGGTGGCGAAACATTGCATGTATGGGTCCACGTTTTGGTATAGCCCCCATATAACGGTACCTCCCGATATTCGGTAATTTGAGGATTTTTGCCACATTTTTTCACTGATTTGTCTAAAAATTTGTATTTGTGGATTATAATGGGTCCTAGTTCGTGTGGCGAAACATTGTAAACATAGGTCACGTTTTTGTGTAGCCCCCATATAACGGTACCTACCGATATTCGGTATTTAAATGATTTTTGCCACATTTCTTCTAATGTTTCTTTTACCCTAAGGTGGAGGGTATTAAAAGTTTGGCCCGGCCGAACTTAATGTTTTTTTACTTGTTATACAAAAATATCGGATACAGGCGTGTTTTACTTTAAACTTCATATACCAGTAATATCGTTTTGAAAATGCAGTTAAACTTATCAAAAAAAAAAAACATAAAGTGAGTCAAGCCGATATATGGGGCCATACCGAAACGGGAACCTCCATAGACAAATTTATACTTGTAGGAATGTCATCTATCAAATCTTTTAAAATACCAAATTTGAAACAATTATGTGGGTAAATGTGATTAGGATTATCGTTATATATGGAACTAAATATACAATAAAAATGTGGTAAAAATATTTAAAATATCAAATATCTCCAGGTACCGTTGGCTATACCAAAAGGTGGACCTATACCCCACAAATACCAATTTTTAGACAAATGTGTTAAAAAATGTGGCAAAAATGATCAAAATACCGAATATCGGGAGGTACCGTTATATGAGGGATATACCAAAACGTGGACCGATATATATATCATTTTCAATACCAATCATCCTAGACACAATACAAGTTGTTCTGCTAAATTTTGAAGCTCTACGTCAAAAAATGTGGGCTGTATAGTGATTTCAACAGATAGACAGACGCATCGGTTTTAAGTTTTATGCTAATTATAAATAAATATACTTTGTGGGGTCTACGACGTATATTTAGGGATGTTACAAACGGAATAATAAATTCCAAGGTGGAGGGTATAAAAATCGTATGCGATAAAAAATACTAAGGAAATATCACAAAATAATACAAAACTCATATTAACATCGTTATTGGCATCTTTTTATGCGATTTTTTAAGATTTTTATCCCCTTCCCCATAGTATGGAGGGTATATTAAGTTTGTCATTTGTAACACCTCGAAATATACATTTTAGACCCTAAAAAGTATATATATTCTTGATCAGCATAAAATTCTATGTCGATTTATCAATGTCCGTCCGTCTATCCGTCTGTCCGTCTCTGGAAATCACTCTAGCTTTCGAACGAAATGAAGTAGGTTGATAAAATTTTGCTCAAATTTGTACTTTGTCTGCAGGACTTTTGGTATTGAAAATGGGCCATATAGGTCTACGTCTTCGGATAGCTCCCATATAACTGTACCTCCCGATATTCGGTATTTTGATGATTTTAGCTACATTATTTACCGGAATTGTTTCAATTTTGGTATTTGATGTTCGTAATGGATACTACATCCTAAGACAGAAAATAAGCCATGTAGGTCTACGTCTTCGTATAGCTCCCACATAACGGTACCCCCCAATATTCAGTATTTTGATGATTTTAGCGACATTATTTATCGGAGCTATTTCAAATTTAGTATTTGAAGTTCGTATTGGATGCTACAGCCTATCACAGAAAATTGTCTGTGCAGGACCACGCCTTCGTATAGCCCCCATATAACGGTACCCCCGATCTTCGGTCTTTTCATGATTTTAGCGAACCTATTTAAATTGTTTCAAATTTCGCATTTGAAGTACGTAAGGAATACTACAGCCTATGACAGAAAATTGTTTGTGCAGGTCCACGTCTTCGTATAGCCCCCATATAACGGTACACCCCGATATTCGGTATTTTGATGATTTTAGCGACAGTATTTACCGGAATTGTTTCAAATTTCGCATTTGAAGTTCGTGAAGTTCGATATAACAGCCTATGACAAAAATTTGTCTGTACAGATTCACGTTTTATAACCACCATGGTACCTCCTTATATTCGACGATTTTGACGATTTTAGCTACATTATAAACAGATTTTTTTCAAGTTTCGCATTTGAATATTGTGATATAAGTTGCCTTGTGACAAAAGTTGCCTATGCAGGTGCACGTCGCCATATAGACTCTAATATACGGCTACATGATTTTAACAGAATTTTAAAATCCTTTTATTTTTTTTTTTTTTAAATTGTTAAATTCGTAGTAAATGGTGGAGGGTATTCAAAGTTCGGCCTGGCCGAACTTACAGCTTTTTTACTTGTTTTCTTTCAGACCAAGCGAAATTCTAAAATGACAAAATATGTCAAAATCAGTCCAGCCATTCTTGAGATATAAGCATTCTAGCTAACATCCCTTTCCTTTATCCGATATATTTACTATCCGCATCTACGTAACGATCAGAATTGACCTTTTCGTCTATTTTTGATTTTGCCGGGATTAAAAATATTCGCGATTTAATGGAAAATTTGGCTTTTGTTAATTTTAAAAATGTTATTGCCTATTTCACCCACTTAATATTACCCAATGACTATCCAATATTGGATGGCTTATGCCTAGTCCTAAGCTCTAGCTCCATACAAAATTCCGCGTCGGTTGGTCTATAATTGCGACCTGTAGAGCAACTGCAAAATAAATCATCTCCAAAAGCAATAGGCTTCTATTCTGACCCTAAACAAACTCCTTCGTGAAGATCGGCGATCTGTAGCGTGATTATAAGTTAACATTGACATATACACATAGATAGATCGACTCAGATCGGAATATATCGGTCCACTCCTTCTGGTACCTCCCCCACAAAAGGTCGAAATTTTCATAAAAATATTTTTTGGCACAGAAAGAGAAACAATATTCCGATTTGGCTCCAACTTTGCAAATTCTTATACTTGCATCTGTGCTACGTTAGGTGCGAAAATGGACAATATCGGTCCACTCCATCAAGTACCTCCCCCACAAAGGGTCTAGTTTTTGAATAATTACAACTCTTATAAAATGTGTTGTAAGAGTGTGATTGTCTTCAAATTTCAAAAAAAAAAAAAAAATATTTTCTGCACAGGAAGAGAAACAATAATCCGATTTTGCTCCAACTTTGCAAATCCTAATATCTGTCAATCAGTTTTAGGTCAGATGCAAAAATATATAATATCGGGCCACTCCTTCCAGTTTTGAATAACCAAAACGTTTATAAAAGCCGAAATATGAATCAGTTTATCTTTTTATTGCACACATCCCAATATTTCCACTAACAAAAAAACTGTTGTGAAGACGGGATATATCGGTCCTCTCCTTCTGGTACCTCACCCACAAATTTTTGAATATCCATGAAGCTCAAAAAAGCAAAATTAACAACCGATTCCATTTCAGACTTGGTACATCTCAATATTTCCATCAACACAAGATCTTTTACAAAGATGGTAGAGATCGCACCGTTTCGTATGCTTCCTTCCCCACATAGGGTTCAAGATTTCGATTTTCTTGTAATATTGCCCATACCAATATTTTATATGTATCAGGTGAAGCATGAAAATGGAATACTTCGATGTTATATCCGGTACCTCACGCACATGTTAACATTTTTTCAAAATTATCATAAATGTCATTTAGAGTGAAGAGAACATTTATATCGTATTTATTTATATACAACATTATAGTCTACACTTTACCTGTCAAAAATTATATATGTGCAGATATCTCTTGTAGTTTCGAAGATATTAGCTTTAAAATGTTCACTTATGGAAATAGTATTGAGTAAATACAAATTTTGTATTGGATTTAATGGAAAACAAGGCGAAAAAAAAAAACAAGTAAAAAAAACTGTAAGTTTGGCCGGGCCGAACTTTGAATACCCTCCACCATTTGGAACGAATTTCGCAATTTTCAAAAAAAAAAAAAAAAAATAAATCCGTTAAAAATTCTGTTGCAATCTTAAAAGTGTCGAATGTAGTCATTATATTAGGGTCTATACGACGACGTGGACCTGCATAGGCAATTTTTGTCATAAGCCATTACAATATTCAAAAAATCTGTGGAAAATGTAGCTAAACTCATCAAAATATCTAATATAGGGAGGTACTGTTATATGGAGCTGTACCTAAACGTGGAACTGCACAGAAAATTTTCTGTGAAATTTCAATCATTTCCGGTAAATAATGTCGCTTAAATCACCAAAATACCGAAAATATGGAGGTATGGGGGCCATGACCCATTTTAATACCAAAAGTCATACAGATATAATATACATTTGAGTAAAATTGTATCAAACTACTTTATTTTGTTCGGAAGCTAGAGTGATTTCCACAGACGGACGGACATCGATAAATCGACATAGAATTTTATACCGATCAAGATTATATATACTTTGTGGGGTCTAAAATGCATATTTCCAGACTTAATATAACCTCCATACTATGGTGGAGGGTATACACATGAAGCCTTGGCCTGATGCCTATACATACAAAACGTTTAAAGTTCAGAAAAACTTTGGATCGCGTAGTCGGAGTTGGACATACACCAGGCAAATATTTCAAACTTCAGCCGATTTCCGGTTGCTTACGAATTAGGTGAGACATTCTCAAGCTCCGACCGAAGTCCAGTAACTTACAAAATGTATAAAGCGTAGAAAACCTATGGATCGCGTTGCCAGTGTTGGACACGCCGGAGAAGAAAATCTAAAGCCCTAGACGAAGACCGGCTATTTAAAAAAGCAATGAAGATAAAAAACATGTTAGTAGAGAAAATCTCAATATCATTATTTTTATGACCAACAACAAAGGCAGAAGTGTATAATATAATTTGGTGCATAAAACGTAATACCCCACAAAAGAGCCTATTTTCTGTTTTTCAAAAATTGTCAGTACAAAAACCAGTAAGGAAAGCTCAAAAGTCGAGCGGGGCCGACTATATGATACCCTACACCACTATGCATATTTAGTAGAGCTCTCGTAAAAAGGTTTATACAGGGCATTTCAGAGCTCTATGAGATATTTGGTACAAAATCAAAATCTATCTAATTCTATCGTGCATTTTACGAACTATAACTATCTGTGAACCGGGTTTCTCCAAATTTGACGTATTAGCTTCTAGACTGAATTCGGTCTTATGTAAGAAAATTCAGGTGATTTGGGCTGATATTGACCATTTAGTGCACATTTAACCCGAAATCGTATGAAGATATATATGGGAGCTATGTCCAAATCTGAACCGATTTCGATAAAATTTAAAACAGCTATTCATGGTACCAAATATCACGGTTGTGGAGTGAATGTAAAGGTCTAAAACACTAAATCAGATGAAACATATATATGGTTGCTATATCTAAATCTGAACCGATTTTCACTAAATTTGATATACTTGCTTCTAGGCTGAATTTGGTCCGATGTACTAAAATTCAGTCCATTTGGACTTATATCGGCCATTTGGTGCACAATTAACCCGAAATCGGATGAAGATATATATGGGAGCTATATCCAAATCTGAACCGATTTCGATAAAATTACAAACAGCTATTTCTGGGCTGTATCTTATATCTGGTACCAAATATCATTCTTGTGGAGTGCATATTACGAATGTGAGAGGCTTAAACACCAAATCGGATAAAACATATATATGGGAGCTATAGCTGTTTCTGAACCGATTTTCTCCAAATTTGTTGTATTTGCTTTAAGGCTAATCTCGGTCACATGTGCCGAAATTCGGGCCATTCGGGCTGATATTGGCCATTTGGTGGTCAATTAACCCGAAATCGGATGAAGATATATATGGGAGCTATATCCAAATCTGAACCGATTTCGATAAAATTTAAAGCAACTATTTCTGTGCTCCATCTAATACCTGGTACCAAATATCACGGTTGTGGAGTGCATAGTAGGAATGTGAGGGACTTCAAGATCAAATCGGATGAAAGATATATGGGAGCTATAGCTATATCTGAACCGATTTTCTCCAAATTTGATATACTTGCTTCTAGGCCGAACTCGGTTGGGTGTGCCAAAATTCAGGTAATTTGGACTGATAGTGGACATTTGGTGCACATTTAACCCGAAATCGGATGAAGATATATATGGGGGCTATATCTAAATTTGATCCGATTCTCACCAAATTCAATAGGGTTCGTCCTTGGGCCAAAAAAATATTGTTTGGAAAATTTCATCTCAATCGGATAATAAATGCGACGGACTGACATGCATAAATCGACTCAGAAAGTGATTCTATGAAGGTTCTCAAAAGTAACTATGGGTCTATCTCGTTTCCTTCTCCATGTTACAAACAAATGCACAAAGACATAATACCCTTACCACTATGGTGTAGGGTATAAAAACCAAGTTTCTTGTATTTTTACCGAACCGTTTAGAATAACAACATGTCTGATAATTATATAGGTATATTCATTAGCTTTCAAACTATACCAATTTTGTAAATATCGGTTAGGTAGAACCGGATAAAAACCGGATTTTGTATCCATGAACAAAAATTTGCGGTAATCAGGGTAAAAACGAAAATTATAAAATTATCGGAGATTAGTCCTTCAACACAATTTTCTCCAAGCGTTGTTTCATTTTGTCTGGGAATGTTTAATGTTGAAAATTTTGAATTTTAATTTCGAAATTAATTTATGACGAGTCCACCATCAAATTTTTTTTCAACTAGTGCTTATTTCTTGAATGATAACATTTATCTTATGTCTGATTAGAAAGATAAAAATGACCTCCTCATCGATAAACCAAAACGCTGGAAACAATTATCTTAACCGGGAATATGGCTGATGTAACAATATTCGGTTTAATGTCTTTTTCAACAATTGAACATGATTTTATCATTGATATGAAGTTTGCATAAATGCCTTGATATGACGCCGAAAATAGATCAATTCGTTTAAAAGTTGATGTCAACTGAGCATCCAATAAATATTTGCTTCGCTAAAGATCAACGGGATCAACACAAAGAAATGTCTGACTTTGCCAAAAAGAAACAAGTAAGCAAAGGCTATAGTCGTGCGGGGCCGACTATGTTATACCCTACAACACTACAGTATGTTAGATGCCCCCTTATGTCCAAATCCATATTGGAAGATTTCGCTTTTGAAATTAGGATTTTCACTAAGGACATTTGTCCAACATTTATGCACTCCGTCGGGCTGTTAGTTGTTGTAGTCCATTTTACAGCTAAATATAATCCAATGGTCATCCAATGTGCTAGGAGATAGAAAACCCTGTCCTTAACTCTATTCACAGGCGTGTCGATTGGATTAAATTGTGTGATCGGAAAAACATTTCTGTTTTTTGTTAATTTGAACCCCTAAATATTTTGCAATCATCTCCAAACGCAAGAAGCCCCTCTGTATCTTAAAATTTACACTCATCTATATGATTTGCTTGTCTACGATATTTAGCTATATTCGTCAACGAAATCAGCATAAAAAGCCAGAAGTTCGCCTTTTGTGTATTTCGGATATCGTCTGTAAGTAAATTTCACACAAATTAGTATCCTAAACTCTAACTTTATGCGGATTTCGGGCCCTTTGGTTTCTACTTGTGACCTTTATAACGGCTGCAAAATCAGGAAAATTTTTAATTGTTGATCCATTTCAACCCCCTTATATATTGCGGACATCTTTGAAAACAATAGGCCTAGCCTTTCTGAGCCCAACCTACTTGTGAAAATTTTCGTGAGGATCGGACGATATTTGCAATATTTATATAATATCCCCAATCTGTGTTGTAAGGTGAAAAAATATTACAAAATAGTATAAGTCAAATTGAAAAAATCGCATGAGATAAAATATATGAATAAAATAAAAAAATGTCACAAAATACTACAAAAATCTTTATTAGCATCATTATTGGCATATTTTTCTGCGATTTGTTTAGATTTTATACTTTTATGTCAAGAGGGCATACTGAATTGACAAAATTTGTCAAAATCGCTCTAGCCATTCTTAAGATATAAGCATTCTAACTAACATCCCCTTCATTTGTATATACACATTGTATATATTTCGCTATATGTAACCGATATAATTACTATCGGCATCTACGTAACGGTCAGAATTGACGTATTCATCTATTTTTGATTTCGCCGGGATTAAAAATATTCGCGGTTTAATCAATTTATTTAACACAAATCTTGTGGCCTATTTCACCCACTAAATATTACCCGATGACCATCAAAAGTGGAAGGCTTCTGCCCAGCCCTAAGATCTAGCCCCATGCTTACTTCCGCTTTGATTGGTCTATAATTACGACGTGTAGAGCAACTGCAAAATCAGGAATTTTTCAGTTTTTGGTCAATTTCAACCCCCAAAATATTATGCGATCATCTCCAAAAGAAATAGGGTTCTATTCTGACCCTAGCCCCACCTACATTCTAAATTTCGTGAAGATCGGGTCATAATTTCAATCTGTAGAGTGATTAAAAATTAACATTGACAAACGGACGGACGGACATACATAGCTAGATCGACTCAGCTCGGCGAGATAGGAAGATCCATATATACTTTCCTATGTGGGAAACCAATATTTCGAGGTGTTACATAAATGTTGGCCCAATAAAACTTATAATACCACCAACACATAGTGTTGTAGGGTATAAAAAATGTAAAATATCAGTAGGTTCGGCCGGGCCGAACTTTTAATACCATACCCTCCACCATTTGGAACGAATTTGCAAATTTTCAAAAACTAAAATCCGTTAAAATTTATGTTAAGATCTTAAAAATACGGAATATAGCCGTTTTTGCGAGGTCTATACGACGTGGACCAACATAAGCATTATTTGTCATAAGCCATTACCATATTCCAATTCTAAACGTAAAATAAATGGTGAATGATGTAGCTAAAATCACCAAAATACCGAATATTGGGAGGAACCGTTATATAGGGGCTATACGAAGACGTGGACCTGCACAAACAATTTTCTGTCATAGGCTGTAGTATCCATTACGAACTTCAAATACCAAATTTAAAACAATACCTGTTAATAATGTCGCTAAAATCGTCGAAATACCGAATATATTGGGGCTATATGAAGACGTGGACCTGCACAGACAATTTTCTGTCACAGGCTTTAGTATCCACAACGAAGTTTAAATACCGAATTTGAAACAATTCCGGTCGATAATGTCGCTCAAATCATCAAAATACCGAATATCGGGAGGTACAGTTATATGGGGGCTATATGAAAACGTGGACCTACATGGCCATTTACAAACTTAACAGGCGTACTGGCAAAATAAACATATGTGCAAAATTGTAGCTTTCCATCTCATTTCGTTCGAGAGATGGCGTGATTATAACAGACGGACAGACAAACGGACATCGCTAAATTGACTAAGAATTTTACGCTGATCTAAAATATATATACTTTTCTGGGTCTGACATGAGTATTTCGAGGAGTTACAAACGGAATAACAAAGTTAATATACCCTCTATAGTATGGTGGAGGGTATAAAAAAATCATATTTTCAAATGAAGCTCATTTTGACTTGGCGGATATGTTAACAAACGAAACTGATACAGAAACGCACGCCTACATTGAAAAGCCGATGCACCCAAAACTAGTCACTCTATGGTCCTATTTTGGGTCCCGAACCATTTTCCAAGCAAGAAGTGGCGATCAGAGGCTCTCTGGCATTGATGTCATTCTCTGAAGGCCGTAAGCGATTGGATATGGACAATGTTTGACGTCCTTTAATCTTCTTAGACCTTCAATGTCTCCAATGACATTAAATCCTACTTTTATATCAGACGATCTCTCTCTGTATATTTTCATTAGCATAATTCATGTCCCTATGTGATATTTTACAATTATTTTAAATTCTATTGTTTCCACAAAAATTCTATACTTCGACCGAGCAGAGAATGAGCGCCCCCCAAAAACTTGTCTCCAAAAAAATTCTAATTATATTTTTTTTTTTTTTTTTTTTTGCAATGCCACTAATCAGTTAGTCAAACATTTCGTCTACATGAGTTCGATGTGTGTGCGAGGGTGTGTGTCGGGATGTGTGCAAATTAGAACAATTCTCTAAATGGTCGTTGGCTGCCACTGCCAATGCTGTTGTTGCTGCTGCTGCCGCCGCTGTTAAGAATTAAAGTCAACAATGTCTCAATTTCACCTGAAGTCACATTGGGTTGACAGTTCAAATCAATTAAAATTTCATAGTGCTAATGACCCCTTTCCTTTTGGCGGTGATTGTTTTCTAAAGGGGATCGTTGTTTGTTTTCTTTATTTTGTTGTTTTTTTATACTGCTGGTGGGTCGACTGGTGTTGCTGCTGCGCCCTTGTCTTGCCAAATACACCTCCAGCAGCCGCAGCAATAGCATTGAAAATAGCAGCAGCCACAGCCATGCAGATGTCCTTGTAACGCTTTGGAGTATTTTGAGTGTAGATGACTTGGTCTGTGATTTAGTCGCTGTTGTGTGAGAATATGTGAACACGATGTGTGTGTCAATGTGTTCGCCATACATGTGATGCAAAAGCTATGTTGTTGTTTTCGTTTTATTGGTTTTGTGCAGACACTTAGTGGAAATACGGGTGTGTATGTGTACGTTTGCATCCAACAGATCCACGAAATCGTGCCAAGAATATTCCATACACACACACACATGGCTGTTACTTCAAAGCACATGTGGGCGCTAAATTTTGTAAGTGTATTAGTTTGCCTACAAATTTGTATTAGTGTGTATCTCTGTCTGTGTCTGCACAGACATTTTTAGTGTTATCCAACTTTTTATTTGAGTTATCCCAGCAAGCATTTTTTGTCGCTGACATAACTAAAAAGTCACCAACGGGCGATGAAAACCCTCGCTGGCGATCTCGAATCTTTCACCAAAAAGATAAACCGTTCGGGAAGAAATGAACCACGCACTCGTGACTTCCTGTCATTGACTTTTTAGTGACTTAAAGAAGTAACGAGTGCGTGGTTCATTTCTTCCCGAACGGTTTATCTTTTTGGTGAAAGAGTCGAGATCGATGGCGAGAGTTTTCATCGCCTGTTGGTGACTTTATTGATTTGTATGTGATATGCATTGCCACAAGAAAGTAAAAGTCTTTAAAATAAAATTATTATTTGAATAGAATTTATTAATATCATTACAAATAAATAATCGTAATTAAACACTCGGTAAAAAGCACCTAAAAACATAAGTAAAACTAAGTTATTAACAAAAAATTTAATTTTATTTTTTCACCAAATAAAAAATATGCTATTACTCTAAACAAAAATGTTATTTTTATTTTACTTTTTTATAAATTATTTGAACATATACTAAAAAATACTGACAAAAAGACAATTATTTTTCACTAAATAAATTTAATATATTTTTTTCATTTAATATAATTTTCACTTGCGTACCCGTGCTCAATGCCGATCTCCGATACACTGAACCCGTTCGATTTTGTTCTCCGTTTTGAGAGTAGAACAAAACAATCGTTCTTTAATCTACGGGAAGTGCCAAAGAAGTTACTTTTGGAGATGAAAATTAGATGACTGTAGTGGGACAATAGAATTGTTATTGCAAATCGACCAACTATCGACGTTTCACAAGCAGGAAGCGACAAAGTAGTGTAATATTAGACGATGGAGTTAGAAACTCACATCCAAATGCTTGCAGGGATGTGTTGTGCCTATGTTGCCAAAGGCGTCGATGCTGCTGCTGCTGTTGTTGCTTCGTTGTGAGTTTGCAGCCAACAGATGTTCGTCTGATGCCATCACATATCCATTGGCAATAACAAGAACAATGCTAACAACACTACCTAGGAAACTTAAAGAAAAACAAAACAAACAAATACGAGACCCAAAACGAAAAAATAATAGCACGCAAAATAAGAAGAAATACTGAAACAGAAACAAATGCCAAACCCAATATGACGATGGAATTGATGGTGGTTACGATGATGCTGGAGAGGCTGAAAAGTGTTACCATATTGGTGGCAACCGAGAGTCCATAGAAGCTTAAAGGTCTTTTTCCTATAAAACAATTCAATCTGTCAAATATTTGTAGATAATATCACTAAAACGATATTCTACCGGCACCAAGCTTTGTTGCTTGTATGTTATCTGTGGCCTAAGGTCTTTTAGCACCAAATTATTTTACTTACTTTATGTCTGTCTCTCTCTCTCTCTTTCTACGGAGATTTTATATGGGTCCACGGAAGTAAATGTCCGATCACAATAGAATGGAATTATAACGTCTTCTCTTCATAAAATGTCATCCGAGTTTCGTCCATACGAAAGTGACCGCTAAATTGGTTATTTTTATGTGCCACATAGATCAAGATTGGACAAACTAGCCACAAACAAGTGAAAAATCTTTAAGTTCGGCCGCGCCAAACTTTGAATACTCTCCACCATTTGGAAAGAATTTGGCAATTTTTAAAAACAATAAAATCCGTTAAAAATTCTGTTAAAATCGTAAAAATGCCAAATGTAGCTGTTATATTAGGGTCTATATGACGACATGGACCTGCATAGTTAACATTTGTTATAAGCCATTACAATATTCAAATGAGAAATAAAAACCAGTAAGGAAAGTCCTAAGGTCGGGCGGAGCCGACTTTATGATACCCTACACCACTTTGCTAATTTAGTTGAGCTCCAAATAACAATTAAAATTTTTTATGGGAGAATTCAATCATACACCCTATGATTATAATTATAATTTAAATTTCAAAGGACTAAATGCCGAAGCATTTGTATCTTGTAAATTCGGACTTGTATTGCCCATTTGGTGCAAAATTAATTTGAAATCAGATAAAGATATATATGGGAGCTATATCCAACTCTGAACCGATCTCGATAAAATTTAGCAAAGGTATTTCTGAGGTGCATTTGATATATTTCACCAAGTATTGTTGTTACAGAGTGCATATTACGGCTGCGGAGGACAATAATAGCAAATCGGATGAGCGATATATATGGAAGCTATAGCTATATCTGCACCGATTTCGACCACATTTGGCATACTTATTTTCAGGTCTAATCTGATCGTACGTGCAAAATTCCATAAAATTCGGACTGATATTACACGTTTAGTGTCCAATTAATTTGAAATCGGATAAAGATATATATGGGAGCTATATACAAATCTGAACCGATCTCGGTAAATTTTGGCAAAGATATTTCTGAGCTGTATTTGATATATATCCCAGAATATCGTTGTTACGGAGTGCATATTACGGCTGTGGGTAACAAATACAACAAATCGGATGAACAATATATATGGGTTCTATAGCTATATCTGAACCGATCTTCACCAAATTTGCCATACTCGCTTCTAGACTCAATTCCGTCGTATGTGCCATATTCCATCTCATTTCGGCAAATAGTAGACGATTGGCGCACAATAAAATGTAAATCGGACGTAGTTATATATGGAAGCTATTTGCAAATCTGAACCTTTAGCAAAGGTATTTCTGAGGTGCATTTGTTATATTTCCCCAAATATTGTTGTTACAGAGTGCATATTACGGCTGAGGAGGACAAAAATAAAAAATCGGATGAACAGTATATATGGGAGCTATAGCTATATCTGAACCGATTTTGATCAAATTTGGCATACTTATTTTCAGGCCTAATTTGGTTGTATGTGCAAAATTCCATACTATTCGGACTGATATTGCACGTTTGGTGCACAATGAAAGGCAAATCGGACGAAGATATATATGTTTGGAAAATTTCATCTCAATCGGATAATAAATGCGACCTGCATTTTGTTCACAAGAATACATGGACAGACGGACGGACGGACAGACATGCATAAATCAACTCAGAAAGTGATTCTATGGAACTATGGGTCTATCTCGTTTCCTTTTGACTGTTACAAACAAATGCACAAAGACATAATACTCTTACCACCTTGTGGTGTAGGATATAAAAATTAAAAATTATGGCGTTTGACTTTCTTGCAGGTTTTTTTTTTCTCACCCTGTACATCTGCCGACTAAATCGACGGATACTTTTTAATATTTTTTTTTAAATATATTCGGTCAGTGCTTATTTGGTACGAATTATTTCTAAGTACCAATCCCTTTGGCAACACTTGCCCATACAGATGCTAATGAAGATAAGAGGCAAGAATAAGAATCAGAAGTAGAAGAAGAAAACGACAATGACGATAACAAGGAACAAAGCGACCACCACAACGGGGATGTCGAAGACGATGACGACGACGACGAAAACGAAAACGGGATGTCAAGAAAAAGTTTCCACTTTCAAACTAAAACTGTTTTTGACAGTTGTAGTTCTTCTGTTGTTGTTTTTTTTCGTTTCGTTGTTTCATTTCACTTCTTTCATAACTTTGTTTATACACACTCTCTCCTTGCTGCTCTCGCAGCCGAGAATTTCGGTTCACTCTCTTTTCCTGCTGATTGCGACAATTTCGAGGACATTGATGTAGCAACTGCTGATGATGATGATGGTGGCGGCTAGATTTGGTCTATGGTTTTGTATTACAGGCGGTTCGCCTGACTTTGATAGTGGTATGTGTGGTGGCGGTGGGTGCGTGTGTATTCCACGGTGATGGTGGTGGCTTTATTGGCAATGTGGAAGTGTGTGTGTTTTCTATTGGTATCCGTTTTTTTTTTTTCATTCTTTTTTGAAGAAATTGTTATAGTTGTCTTTTTATGTTGCCGTTCGAAATCTTTGCACACAAAGGATAATTTGCTTTGCAAATGTTGAGGGTGGGGTTCTGACTGTAAATTAAGATACTGTAACTAAGGGAATTTATGATATACTGGAGGGGTGTGGTATACAAGAGTTATTGCTTGCAGGTCCATAAACGACTCTACCAAAGCAGGTTATAACTAGATTATATGACAGCTACAAATGTTTTTTCTCTTCGGTATTTTCCAATCCATTTTGATAAAAATAAAATGAAAGAAGTAACTTAGAAGTAATAAATCTTGTAGTTCCTTTAAGGGATTTTTACTTGAGAAAAAAAAAAAAACATGACAAACGTAATATGATCCCGCCTAGTAGGTTTCATTATATCAAATTTCCTACAGAGGAATTTTTGATAATTTTTTTGAACTTGAAATGTTCACTTAAAACACTAGGCCATCTGAATAATCCTAAAATTGCCAACGAATTAATAATGGAGAAAACAGAGTAACTCGGAGCATTTTTATAAGGTACCAGGTTATGTGTAGTAAATCGATAATATAGTAGACTCAGTGGCTTTAGCTTCGAAGCGTTTAACCGTATAAAGAATATTGCTGATATTCTTTGTTGATTTTAAGACTAGAGATAGTTGTTATGTCACCATCACCACGGACATAATATTCATTACAATTATGGGGATTACTACTGTTTATTTTTCGGTAATGGAATGGGAGTTTTGTCCAAAACAATCGGTCATAATCCCCAGAAAGTAGATGATATAAACCCCATAACAATGAAGACTATGTCACTATGGAGTATATATGTTTTACCCTATCCTCTAACATGTATCTAACATGTATAGCTTTTTCAAGTAGCCGGTCTTCTGCCGGGGCTTAAGATTTTCTCCTATGAGATATATGCAGTACCTACACGATCGATTGTTCTTCTAAATTTAAATTCGGTCGGGGTTTGATATTTTCTCCCCGGGGTATGTTCAATACAGGCTACGCAATATATATTTTTTCTAAACTTTTTTATTTGTGTAAGTAGACAGCCTTCCATTTTAAAGACAATTGGAAGACTCGAATTTAGTCTTGTTTTTTTATACCCTCCACCATAATATGGAGGGTATATAAAATTTGTCATTCCATTTGTAACTCCCCGAAATACTCATGTCAGACCCAACAAAGTATATATATTCTTGATCAGCGTAAAATTCTAAGTCGATTTGGCCATGTCCGTCTGTCTGTCTGTCTGTCCGTCTGTCTGTTGTAATCACGCTATCGTTCGAACAAATTGAGATAGAAGGCTCAAATATTGCACACATGTATATTTTGTCAGTAGGCAGGTTATGTTCGTTAATGGACCATGTTGGTTTAAGTTATCATATAGCCCCAATAAAACGGTACCTCCGGATATTCGGCATTTTGATGATTTTAGCGACATTATTCACCGGAAGTGTTTCAAATTTGGTACTTGAAGTTCGTAATAGATACTGCAACCTAAGACAGAAAGTTGTCTGTGCAGGTCCATGTCTTCATATAGCCCCCATATAACGGTACCACCCGATATTCGACATTTTGATGAATTTAGCGACATTATTCACCGGAATTGTTTCCAATTTGGTATTTGAAGTTCGCAATAGATACTACAGCCTGTGCCAGAAAATTGTCTATGCAGATCCACGTCTTCATATAACCCCCATATAACGGTACCGCCGGATGTTCGGTATTTTGATGATTTTGGCGACATTATTCACCGGAGTAGTTTCAAATTACGTATTTAGAGTTCGAAATGGAACCTACAGTTTGGGACAGAAAATTGTCTATACAGGTCCACGTCTTAGTATAGACCCCATATATCAGTACCTCCCTATATCCTGTATTTTGACGGTTTTAGGTACAATTCTCACCGAAATTGTTTCAGATATCGTGTTTGAAGTTCGTAATACAGCCTGTGACAGAAAATTGTCTATGCAGGTCCAGATCTTCGTATAGCTCTGATATAACGGTACATCCATAAATACGGTATTTTGATGATTTTAGCTCATTATTCACCATTTATTTAAAGTTTTGAATTTGAATATGGTAATGGCTAATGACAAACAAAGCAACAGTAGGTTCACGTCATAGAGACCCCAATGTAACGGCTTTATCCGGTATTTTTAAGATTTTAACAGAATTTTTAACCGATTTCATTTTTTGAAAATTTCCAAATTCGTTCCAAATTGTGGAGGGTATTCAAAGTTCGGTCCGGTCGAACTTACTGCCTTTTAACTTGTTATATATATATATAGTATATATTTTGCCATCTCCCCGATTTCCGATTTCGTAAACGATATCAGTATTATGTTAATGTTCGATAAATCCCAATCAGCGTTAAGAATATACGCTGTTGAAAGGTAATTTTTCACACAAAAGTTATGGTCCATATTTTCACTGTCCATCGAAAATGGTATGCTTCCGTCCTGTCCCAAACTCTAAGTTCACTTAAAATTCCACCTTGATTGATTTGTAAATGTGACATGTGTAACATGGCCAAACGGTCGGATATAACATATAATCCACATGGTGAATCTAGGGGCAATATTTGTAGGTGTTACTAACTTTGTAGCCCATTCAAACATATAATGCCCTCACAAGAAAGTACTGTAAGGTATAGGCATTTTATATAAGAGAAATATCCCTCTGCCAAAGTGCTAATTGTTAAGAGCCTAATTGAGAATATGACAATATCTTCATTTTAGCTTTAAAGAAAAGAAGATACGGTAAGATAATTAAGAAATTGGCCGTAGTCTGAGGGTCGAACATTTGGTGGTTCTAATAAAACAGGGGAGCTAATTTATAAAACAGTCTATCGACGTCTGATCGAACCCACATTAGAATTGTCCTGGAAACATTAAAACATTTACAGTCCGTCATACATACAAAATATGTTCTAAACATATTTGAAGAAATATTTTACTAATCTCGAATAATCGTTATCCCGCAAAACTTTACAAGCGATAGATTTGGGCCGTTCA
Source organism: Musca domestica (assembly GCF_030504385.1). Taxonomy (NCBI): domain Eukaryota; kingdom Metazoa; phylum Arthropoda; class Insecta; order Diptera; family Muscidae; genus Musca; species Musca domestica. Next base: position 3,991,419 of record NW_026712219.1, on the reverse strand, counting down.
TATCTTTTTTCTTAAAACTATAAAATTTGTTATCTACTCTGCAACATTCAAAATCAATTACATATAAACTATTGTATGAGTGAATGAGCGAGTGAGCGGGTGTGTGTGTGGGGGTGTGTGTCTCTGTCTGTGTGCGGTTTATGAGTTTCATTGTGTTGTGTTATCCTCTGGGAAAGGCCACTAGCACATTGTTTACTCTTCAACACCAACACCATCGTCACCACTCCCATTACAATTTATTCTAGCCATACCCAGCTGTCTGTCTGTCTGCCTGTCTCTTAGTTCGTTCGTCTGCCTGTCTGTCCGTCGGTCCCTGTGTCTGAAAGAAGAAACTCCAAAAGCAAATATCTGAAATCATTCATTCTTTTTTCCTTCTGCTGTTTGTGTGTGTGTGTGTATTTGTGCGTCCGTGTGTCTTTGTCTAGTATTTTTCAATTCCGTTTTGTTCTTTCACTTCTGTCCTTTGCGGGGCGCTCCAATAAAAATTTTTCCATGCTCGTGGGTGATGTTGTCCTGTCCTGCCTTGTCTTATTACTTTTCACGTATTTCTTTGGCCTTTTGTTGTAGACCTTTTCGGTTTTATTTTCCTTCTTGCGATGATAATTTGTTGTTGTTGGGAGAATTTCGGGTACATTGGGGTCAGGTTGGGTTTTCCTTTCTTTTTTTTTTTGCAATCATCTACAGAAGTTCGGGTTTATGCGAGTGTGTCTGTGTGTGTTGTTGGGTGAAAATACAAAAAAGCGTTTTTGTTGTGCAAAAGGGATGTGAGTTGGTGTCGGAGTGGGAGTGCTTTTGTTTGTTGTTATTCCTTTTTATTGTGGGTGCAGGCGTGTGTGTGTTATCAATTGCTTTGCAAATAAGTTTGACATATTCATTCCGGTTTCCTGTAATAGTCGAACCTCTCTTCCTTTTGCCATCAACCCCACTCTTGGGCTGGCACACACTCATTCATTGGCATCGTCAGTTGGGTTGTATGTCCCAGCCTGGTGCTCGCTCTTGCCGCTACTCCTTCCGCCCACCATTCGCTCGTGTCAGCGCCATTGTATTCTTATTCACAAAGCAAACACAGCCCAAACAGAGTTCGTTTGTCAATTTCATTGTTGTTGTCATTTGTGTTGATGTCAGTGAGGAGATGGATTTTACTGCTGCCGCTGCTGTTTCGCTGCTCCGGCTTCAGCTCAGCTGTTGTATACTCCCAAGACTTTAACTTGCTGTCGGTGTTCTTTGTTAGTAACTGGTATTGCTTTGACTGTTCCCACGTGTCTTGAGGGAGCCCGTGACCCACTCACCAACATTCATGAGCACACGAATGCATACACACGCACATTCGTTCACACCCTGCAGGAGTATTGATTTGAATGGCAATAGAGATTAAGATTTGTTTTTCTACCTCTTGTTACTCTGTTGCAGAGTTGCCTATTTCGATATGAGCGCTTGTCAGCGGTTCTACAGAAAATTTTATTGTAAGAAGAGGTTTTAGCCTTCTATACCAAAAGCTCTTGAGACTATATAAAAAAGCCTTCAAAAATATATATATAGCTCTCTATTGGAAGAGGTCTTCTTTCAGAAGGCTTCCGGGTCTTCTTAGACAATATCTACTGGTTTTCTACAAGAATATATTCTGGTCTTTCATATGAAGACCTTCTGCTCTTTTATATGAAGACCCTCTGGTCCTCTATGACAAGTCCTACTGTTCTTCTATGAGAAAACCAACTATTCTCCCATAAGAAAACCTTCCAGCCTTCCATGAGAAAACCTTCTGGTCTTTCATGAGAAAACCTTCTGGCCCTCTTTGAGAAAACCTTCCGTCCTTCTATGAGAAAACTTTTGGAGCTATATATGAAAACCTTCTGGTCTTCTATGTGAAAAGTTCTTCCGGTCACCTATGACAAAACCTTTCGCCCTTCTATTAGAAAATCTTCCGGGCTTCTATGAGAAAACTTTCCAAGATGCTATGAGAAAATCTTTCGGTAATCTATGAGAAAACATTCTGGTTTTCTATGACGAAACCTTCCGGTCTCCTATGAGAAAACCTTCCGGCCTTCTATGAGATAACTTTCCGAGCTACTATAAGAAAATTTTCCGGTGTTCTATGAGAAAACCTTCCGGTCTTCTATGAGAAAACCATTCGGTCTTCTATGAGAAAGCCATTCGGTCTTCTATTAGAAAACCTTCCCGTCTTTTATGAGAAAGCCTTCCGTTCTTCTATGAGAAGACCTTCTGCTCTTCTATGAGAAGACCTTCTGCTCTTCTATGAGAAGACCTTCTGCTCTTCTATGAGAAGACCTTCTGCTCTTCTATGAGAAGACCTTCTGCTCTTCTATGAGAAGACCTTCTGCTCTTCTATGAGAAGACCTTCTGCTCTTCTATGAGAAGACCTTCTGCTCTTCTATGAGAAGACCTTCTGCTCTTCTATGAGAAGACCTTCTGCTCTTCTATGAGAAGACCTTCTGCTCTTCTATGAGAAGACCTTCTGCTCTTCTATGAGAAGACCTTCTGCTCTTCTATGAGAAGACCTTCTGCTCTTCTATGAGAAGACCTTCTGCTCTTCTATGAGAAGACCTTCTGCTCTTCTATGAGAAGACCTTCTGCTCTTCTATGAGAAGACCTTCTGCTCTTCTATGAGAAGACCTTCTGCTCTTCTATGAGAAGACCTTCTGCTCTTCTATGAGAAGACCTTCTGCTCTTCTATGAGAAGACCTTCTGCTCTTCTATGAGAAGACCTTCTGGTCTTCTATGAGAAGACCTTCTGCTCTTCTATGAGAAGACCTCTGGTCTTCTATGAGAAGACCTTCTGCTCTTCTATGAGAAGACCTTCTGGTCTTCTATGAGAAGACCTTCTGGTCTTCTATGAGAAGACCTTCTGGTCTTCTATGAGAAGACCTTCTGGTCTTCTATGAGAAGACCTTCTGGTCTTCTATGAGAAGACCTTCTGGTCTTCTATGAGAAGACCTTCTGGTCTTCTATGAGAAGACCTTCTGGTCTTCTATGAGAAGACCTTCTGGTCTTCTATGAGAAGACCTTCTGGTCTTCTATGAGAAGACCTTCTGGTCTTCTATGAGAAGACCTTCTGGTCTTCTATGAGAAGACCTTCTGGTCTTCTATGAGAAGACCTTCTGGTCTTCTATGAGAAGACCTTCTGGTCTTCTATGAGAAGACCTTCTGGTCTTCTATGAGAAGACCTTCTGTCTTCTATGAGAAGACCTTCTGGTCTTCTATGAGAAGACCTTCTGGTCTTCTATGAGAAGACCTTCTGGTCTTCTATGAGAAGACCTTCTGGTCTTCTATGAGAAGACCTTCTGGTCTTCTATGAGAAGACCTTCTGGTCTTCTATGAGAAGACCTTCTGGTCTTCTATGAGAAGACCTTCTGGTCTTCTATGAGAAGACCTTCTGGTCTTCTATGAGAAGACCTTCTGGTCTTCTATGAGAAGACCTTCTGGTCTTCTATGAGAAGACCTTCTGGTCTTCTATGAGAAGACCTTCTGGTCTTCTATGAGAAGACCTTCTGGTCTTCTATGAGAAGACCTTCTGGTCTTCTATTCTGGTCTTCTATGAGAAGCCCTTCTGGTCTTCTATAAGAAGACCTTCTCGTACTCTTTAAGAAGACCTTCTCGTACTCTTTAAGAAGACCTTCCGGTTTTTTGTATGAAGACCTTCTGCTCTTCTATAAGAAGTTCTTCTGGTCTGAAGAAGAAATTTCTTGTGTTCTGTAAAAGGACCTTCTTGCGTTCTATAAGAAGATCTACTGACCTTCTATTAAAGGACCTTACGGTCTTATTTAAGAATACATTCAAGTCATATCTAAGAAGAACTTCTTCTTCTTCTTAGGGGAGACCTTCTGGTCTTCTATGGGAAGACATTCCAATCTTCTATAATTATACCTAATGATCTTCTAAAATAATCTTCTTGTCTTCAATGAAGAAAAGATTTTTATCTTCTTAAAAATGGATTTACTATCTTTAATTGAAAATAACACTATTCTCCCGTTACATATATTTGCTAAAATTTCAAATATTGAAGCGGCAACATTTTTCTTCATGGCTTCATTCCTTAGCGGTGTTATCACACCGCTTTCTCACTTTTGGCAAAGTAAATTCAAACACGAAAAACAACAATGGGAAAATTTTGCAGCGCGAAAAAAATGTAATGACAAAATGGATTATTGTGACTTCGCGTTATTTTTTTCTTCTCTTATTTTATTTTGTTTTTTGCTGTTTTGTCCCGTGTGTTCTCCAGCAATATTTCTCTACTAGAAATGCGAGAAAACCCCAACGGAAATTGTTTGATTACCTCGTCAGTACTATAATCATCATCGTCAACACCACCAGCATCGTCCTCGTCCTCATGTAAATGTGAACCAATTTTGTTCTCGTGTGAGTACAATTGAGAGTATTGATGTTTGTCCTACCCACCAGCGACGATATGTGGTGTAAAAATATGCGTGCGAATGTATGTTTGTAGTGATATGGTTGAATGTTGGCCCAAAGGGGTACCCCCCATCAACAATCGCTGGCATCCATTCATTGATCCAGTCACATTGTGATAAGGAGTAATGATGATGGGGTTATTTCCGTTTTGCCGTACTCTTTTTTTAGCCTTCTTTCATTCGTTAGCTCGTTTTGTTATTTTTTACACTTTTAATAAAATGAAAGGGATATTTTCCGGCAGTTTCAGGCTGGATGTAAAAATTAAATAAAAATTGTTTCATTATTTGTTACAACAAATACATATGTATGCACATATAGCAGCCATACCAATATGTGAGACATATTGGGAATTTATGGTGCGTTGTTTCGAAAAACGAATATATTGGAAATATTGCATTAGTTCTTTTAGGGTTAGATTATGTGTAGCATATTTTATCTTTGTAATTTTCCACGAAGGGTGTTTTTAGCAACTGTGCCGAAATGTAGAAGTCCCTACTGATGAAAACTTAAATTATGGCACAGTTTGTCCTTAATATTGGCATAATTTGGGATATAGTTTGAACAATTTGACCAAAATTTTCGAAAATTTCCAAAATTGCCATATACAGGGTGAAATAAAAAAATGCAAACGCCATAATTTTTTACATTCTTTTTTGAATTTTATTGAATTAAAGCAAAATATGTCGGAAATAGCATCGAATTTCGGAATAAGTTTAAGTTTGTTCGAATTGGTCACCTTTGGCACGAATTATGGCCTTTAAACGGCCAATGAAACAGCCACACGCTGCCCGAATGTTGTTCTGCGGTATTTTTGCCCACTTCCGGCAAAGCGCTTGCTTGAGGTGATCGACACTTTGGTACTTTTAGTGCCATCCTTGCTTTCCAAAATACTCCAGACACATTAGTCCAACGGATTGGTATCCAGATATTCTGCTGGTCATTGTGCGCTGGAAATGAAGCGAGGAACCTCATTGTGACCATTCTTGGGTGGCGCGTGCTCATTGCGATTGTGCTGAGATGCTATTGTATTTTGATGCTATTGATCGTATTAATACGAGCGAAGAGCGACCAGCGGCTGTTATGGCGGCCCACACCATCACCATGGCCGGCGCTTGAGTTCTGATGGCCAACCGAAGGTTTACATTTTCAGCTGACCTGTGTGGCAAGTAAACACGATTATGTATGCATTTTAAAGAATGCACCAAAAACTCAGATATAAGAATTGCTTAGTACTTATTTTTTTCGCATTTCGAAATCACTTCCTTACCTCATGGTTTGTACCAATAGTAATCTTTATACGAGATTTCAAAAATTTCAAGCTCTTATATATATTTAACCACAAATGAGAGTTTTTAGCACGTTTTTAATATAAGTTTCCAGATATATCATTTTTATGACGTATTCTAAAATTAGTATCCTACCTGCAAAACTCCAAGATCCACGTTTTAATAGTACAGAATGCAGACAACTAACAAATTTCAAAAAAAAAAAACTTCTATGATATCTAATGTCATTATTGACTTGCATCCGAAATTTGAAAGCTCTAGTGGTAAAAATTTCACAAACCCTGTCTTATCGCCTACCTGCATACCAACGGGTACCTGTATGTCGAATTAAAAAAATCTAGCCCTAGACGCTCAGTTCATGATAGTTGAGGAGGCATTGAATCTTATACATATATTTAGATGTTGGGATACATTAGTGACACAGGAAGACTTATCGGATAAGTCCTCACATAAGTTTACTCTCTCTCTAATGGCAGAGGTACTTTATTTCAGCCATTTTGAGGTCTCTGTGACTGATTCTACCTCCATGACGGTATTTTGGTCCTCCTCCTTGATTATAACTTCTAATTTCTACCAAATTATTTAGATCTACATATCTCTGAAATGACCTCTTAAACGTTCGACTTTCTATCTAAATATAAAGTAAAGTCTCTATTAGCATACCTATGTAATCGTGTAATCAAAAGCAGTCAGTTTCTTGAAACACACACACTCATCTACACCCAACACAAACAACAACAACAACAACTAAATCTAAGCAAAACAGAACAACATTATAAGAAGGATTAAAAAGGATTACCAATGATTAGGGGCCGCATCTATATAGGCCGAGTGTTGGAGCAGTAAAAATAAATCACAGGCTCATAATCACTCATTTATATACGAACACAGGCACACGCACATGCATACATACGCAGATACATACCAACAAATACAAAACTTGTAAACGAACAATTCAGTGATGATAACAAACAAACAGTCACAATTTGAACATATTGAAATTAGGAGAAAGTACTCAGAAAAAAAAAAATTACAAAAAAAAAAAAAACAACAAAAAATTCAATTGAAAACCATGTAGAAGAGGATAAGGCAGAAGAGGAATAAAGTGGAAAAACTATCCAAAGGAAAAACGCACGAAATAAAAACCTCCAATGCAAATGACAAATGATATTAAACAAAAACATAAACGCACAGAAGAAATAGTTATAGTCCCACTATTTGGAGAGAGAGATATGGTTGAATGAGTTACGAGAGATAAAAAAAAAGTTCTCTCAGAGGGATACGAATGAACTGGAAGAGCACATGATGAAAGTGCGTGAACATCTGGCGTATTATATTAAGGCGGGGGAGGAAATATTTGGTCAATGACAACTACAACAGCAACAAACAACAGCACACATATACACACTCTCTCGCCCAAAGGAAACCACCAAGAGTTTCGTGTTTTTGGTGTGTGTGTGTGTGTGTGTGTATGTGATACGGGAAAATACTAAACAAACAACTGATAGGACAATGCTTGACAAACAAAACAAGGCAAAAAGCTTTGTGTACAGAAATAATCTCCGAGAGACAGAGAGTGAGAGAGATAAATATTATCAAGAGAATATGCCATGGTTTTAGTACACATGTTTAGTAATAAAGCAATTGTCAAGAGAGAGCTGTATACCACCATATGTTTGAGGTTTACCCAACCAGGCAAAGTTATGCTGCCGAAGCCAAAGTTTCGGTGTGTCGGAGAGCATGAGAACCAGTGTACACTATTGTCGGAGAGCGACAGAGCACTGAGTAAAGCTGTTAGTATTTTCGAAAATGGCGTAGTTATAGTATTTCATATTAACTTCCAGTTAAGCGCCATCTGCAACTGTATTGTAGTCAGTGCCATTTGGGGCCATCAGCCAAGAAGCAGGGTAGTACGGTTAAATCCTGCGACGCGCAATCCTTACACATATACTTTTTTCTTTTTCTACTAACAAACTAACCAAGCAACCAACCAAAAACAACAAAAAACCATGGAATACCTACAAAAAAATATAGGAAAATCTTTTTCAACAATAATAAAATATTAATTACAAAAACATGTCTAAAGTTGAAAAATTATTGTGTTTGTTGCAATAAAAATTATCACACGCACGCACACACACACACACACAAAAGTAACGGAAAACCAAATGGAGTAATGAATACTTTTATATAACCGTCAAGAAGTGATATTTGTGTATTAAAAAAAGGTATCCGAAAAAAGTTTAGTGGTTGAACCGATAAAAAAATAGCAGCCAGTCAGCCAGCTGAAGAAAAAAAGTGCTCACTTTCAGAACCAAAGAAATAAAAAAATGGAAAAATATCGTATGCGCATATAACGGTCGGGGATGTGAGGAATATGGTTTTTCATTATTTTAAAGAATCGATTGAAAAAAAAAAAAAAAACAAAATTTAAATAAAAAAATAGAGTTTTTAAAAAAAAATTAATAGAATTTCATAAAACATATCCAACGGCGCAATGAGAGTGATTGAAAAAAAAAAACTAGTATACTTTTGGGGATTAAATCGTAATGGAAAAAAATTATTCAAATTTGAAAAATTCTACTGCAGACAACCGCCTGGCCCCCACCATTACACCCTGCCAAAGGGCATGTCATAATTTTTCCACACAGTGTGTTTTACTTGTGTAAAAAAGGCGAAAATCGCAGTGTAAGCTTTCAAATTGACTAAAAACCTGAAAATATGCTGCCTTTATGGTAGCTGTTATATAATTAAAGGTACGCTTTGAGGCCGTGGGAGATTGTCATAGAATAAATAAAAAATTAAGAATGATAAAGGAAAACGCAAAGATTATTTAATTAAGAAAAATATTTAGCTAAAAAATACGCTCAACTCAAAAACAAAAACTGAAGAGAAGCGGTTTTAATTTGTTAGCAAAAATTTATTAATTTTCCTTTCCTTTCGATTTTTTTCTTTCACAAAAATATCAACCAAAATTCATTCATTATTACATAAAAATATTCCTTCATCCTAACACAAAACAGTTCTTCCATCCTTTTCCATATTTTTCGTTATTCTCCTACTTTTTGCCTGCTGGAGCGCGTTTGTGTGTGCAGGCTGACTGGCTGGCTGACAGTCATGGTGGGGGAGGCATGCTGTCTTAGCATTTGGAAAAAAAGAATGTGTTTGTTTCCTTTTTCTTTAAACACATCTTCCATATACACATACCGTTACTCTGTCAAAAAGGGTCCTTTGGAGAACCGTTAGTTCTTTTTATTATTTCCTTTCAACCATCAACTTTTCATGATTTTTGTCTTCTTCGCTTCGTTTTTCTTTTTTTTTTCATTTCTTTTCCACCTATTCTTCGTTTGACAATTCGTATTCATCGGGCATCATCATTCGTCGACAATTCAGGCGATTCGTTACAGAACGATATTGTCGAATAGGCCAAAGAAAACAGCAGGTTAAGATAAACGAAACCAAAAAAAGATAAATTCTAAGAAAAAGGGAGGAATTTCGAAAACACAATACCAAATGGGTAACAGTTCAAACAAATGGCAACTCTGCTATTGGAAATAATATCTCAACTAAGTGATGGACTGTATCTCCCACGCTCTTATCGCACTCACAACAGATAACAAGACTCCCCCATTTGCGACAAGGAGTCAACACAGTGTGCAAGTAAATGAGAGTCAATCTCAAAAATATATCTAGAGAGAGAGAGTGAGAGAAAAAGAGCGTGTTTGAAAATAAATAGTGATAGTTTTTGTTCTGTGTGAACATTATCTCAGTATTCATAAACAACACACGGTGTAGCATAAATCCAGTGAACGCGAGAATGAGAGAGTAAAAAATGAGAAATTTTGTGACCCTGAGAGGCTCAATGTTCGAAAAGCAATGTTATATAAAGCAAACACCCAAAAACGTGCAAAGTGAAGTGTTAAAACCACAAAACATCTAAGTTTTTGGGGGAAAGCTTTTTTTCGTAGAAATTTGAAAATCGAAGCAAAAAACGAAAAAAAATAATTGGTTGCAAAAAGAAACAAGAAATGCCAATAATTTCAAAATTTAACTACAAATTCGAAATCAGTTGCCTGAAAAAGAAGTGTAATTCAATTAAATCACGACAAGAAATATTCAAACGATCTTGTGAATAGAACAAACAAAAGTTTTAAATTTACAAAAGAAAATGTACCTATTCTCTTTTTCTCTTCAAGGTTAACAAAAAACAACAGCAACAACAAGATATCACAGAAATTACAACAATACCAAGCCAAAAAAATGAAGAAATACAAATTGATTTGTTAATAAAACTAAACGTATAACAAAAAATATTAGCGAATAACAATAAAAGTTTTGAAACAAGTTATGGTCAAAAGCCCAAATCGAAATCGGAAAACCAACCACCTATAAATACATTAAAATAAAAAATATATATTATACATATGTATGGAATCTAGCGCCTTTGAGTTAAATAATGTTATGGTTTTACCCAGTTCGTTATCGTTAAACATTTTCGTAATTGTCGGGTTCGTTGTCAAACGTTGTCGTGTTCGAAGAAAGTAAAACAACCAGCGAAAAACGTATTCAAATTTTGGCCTGATTTGTGTCTATTCGGTCCAAAATTCCTTGGTGTCTATGTTCAACATTTGTTTTTTTGTTCTTTCGGTTTTAGAAACACCAACCTGCCACCGCAGCAGCCACGACCTCAACTGCACCAGTGTCTATCCCGCCATCCATCATTATCATTAATTTGGAATTTTAACACTGTGTTTTTGCTTTTGCCATAAAAAAAAAAAAAAACAAAACAAAAAATAATTCAAATATATTACAAAAAATTTCTATTTGGCATTTAAAAAATTTCTGCAATTTTGTTCGAAATTTGGTTACGCAAAAGATTCTTTTGAAACAATAATGTTATAAAACTAAACCTACAACTAAATCATTGGATTATCACAAGCCTTTGGATTATAAATGGATTACAAACGATAATATAGAATTGTAAGTGTTTCGAGATTAGTTGCATTGTTATTTTTTTGTTATTTTGGAAAAGAGTTAAAGATTTCTTTGAATTAATGAATCTATTCTGTGCCGCCCAATTCCTTGGAAAATCGAAATAATATATAACCTAAGGATCACAAATGAGAGCTTCATATCAAATTTATAATGGCTGACATATATGGTTAAAACTTATTTTAGGTATTTTGAGGGGTTACAATTAAAGATGACATAAATGAAATGTAAGAGAGCCTAACCGCAGAAACATTTCATTACCAAGTTTTGAAGGTCCAATAAAATTGTCAATGAATTGAGATTCTCACATAGTTCTGGGTTAGTCACATTGGCAATACTGTTCGGTTTAACGTTTGCGAATCTCAGCTGTATTTACCAGCCATATTGACTATGATTTACATCTATTATTATAGGTATAGTCTGTTTCGACTTGGAACATATAGCGGTGCAAGCCAACGAGAACTATTTTAAAATTTCCAAAATTGAAACAAATTTGGAGTAAGTGTAATACTGGAGTCACACTAGGTAGGAAGATGTCATGTTTCAGTATTGGAAGCTTTTGGAATGCACAGAAGGAATTCCAACCACATTTTCTAACGGAATGTCATTTTGAGCTTTTTCATAAACATCTCACTTATTTACTTATCTCAGGAAAATTGGTTTAAGTTATTGACTGAAATTTTACTTCCGAATTAAAAATATAATTACATAAATTGTAATTTAATTATATAGACAATTAGTGCCAAACTTCTGTGCAAGATAAATAAGGATTTGAAAGCCGGGCGATACTTTTAATACCCTCCACCATTTTGATGGGACTCCAAAAATTGAAAAAAATAGTAATAATGATAATAGTAATAATAATAATAATAATAATAATAATAATAATAATAATAATAATAATAATAATAATAACAATAATAATAATAATAATAATAATAATAATATAATAATAATAATAATAATAATAATAATAATAATAATAATAATATAATAATAATAACAATAATAATAATAATAATATAATAATAATAATAATAATAATAATAATAATATATAACAATAATAACAATAATAATAATAATAATAATAATAATAATAATAATAATAATAATAATAATATAATAATAATAATAATAATAATAATAGCAATAATAATAATAACAATAATAATAATAATAATATAAAATAATAATAATAATAATAATAATAATAATAATAATATAATAATAATATAATAATAATAATAATAATAATAATAATATAATAATAATAATAATAATATAATAATAATAATAATAATAATAATAACAATAATAATAATAATAATAATATAATAATTAATAATAATAATAATAATAATAATACTAATAATAATAATATAATAATAATAATATAATAATAATAATAATAATCCTAATAATAATAATATAATAATAATAATAATAATAATAATACTAATACTAATCATATAATATAATAATAATAATAATACTAATAATAATAATAATATACTAATAAATAATAATATAATACTCATAATAATAATAATAATAATAATAATACAATAATAATAATAATAATAATAATAATAATAATAATAATAATAATAATAATAATAATACTAATAATAATAATATAATAATAATAATAATAATACTAATAATAATAATAATAATAATAATAATAATAATAATAATAATAATAATAACATATAATATAATAATACTAATAATATAACAATAATAATAATAATACAATAATAATAATATAATAATAATAATAATAATAATAATAATAATACTCAATAATAATAATAATAATAATAATAATAAATAATCAAATAATAATAATAATAATATACTAATAATAATAATACTAATATAATAATAATAATAATTAATAATAATACTAATAATAATAATAATAATAATAATAAGAATAATACTAATAATAATAATAATAATAATAATATAATAATAATAATAACACTAATAACTCAATAATAATAATCATAATATAATAATAATAATAATAATAATAATAATAATAATAATAATAATAATATATAATCAATAATAATATTAATAATAATAATAATAATAATAATAATAATAATAATAATAATACTAATAATAATAATAATAATAATAATAATAATAATAATAATAATAATAATAATAATAATAATAATAATAATAATAATAATAATAATAATAATAATAATCATAATAATAATAATAATAATAATATTAATAATAATAATACTAATAATAATAATAATAATAATAATTCGGACTTGGATTGCCCATTTGGTGCAAAATTAATTTTAAATCAGATAAATATATATATGGGAGCTATATCCAAATCTGAACCAATCTCGATAAAATTTAGCAAAGGTGTTTCTGAGCTGCATTTGATATATGTCCCCATATATTGTTGTTACAGAGTGCATATTACGGCTGCGGAGGACAAAAATAACAAATCGGATGACCAATATATATGGGAACTATAGCTATATCTGAACCGATTTCGATCAAATTGGGCATAGTTATTTTCAAGCCTAATTTGGTTGTATGTGCAAAATTCCATACTATTAGAGCTGATATTATATGTTTGGTGCACAATAAAAGGCAAATCGGACGAAGATATATATGGGAGCCAAACAAATGTTGTTTGGAAAATTTCATCTCAATCGGATAATAAATGCGACCTGCATTTTGTTCACAAGAATACATGGACAGACGGACGGACGGACGGACAGACGGACTGACATACATAAATCTACTCAGAAAGTGATTCTATGCAGATCATCAAAAGGAACTATGGGTCTATCTCGTTTCCGACATACCGACAAATTGGGGTAACGTTATATGGGGGCTATACAATATCGTGGACCTATATAGACAATTCTCTTTCACGGAGTAAAATATCCACAAGGAATCCCTTGTGTGGAATTTCAGACAATTCCGAAAAAATATGGGGCCAAAATCATCAAAATACCGAATATCGGTGGGTTACTTTACTATTCAATATCGTGGACCTATATAGACAATTCTATTTCAGGGGGTAAAGTACTCACAAATATATCCTTGTGTAGAATTTTAACCAATTCCGTTGAAAAGTATGGCTAACATCATCAAAATAACGAGTATCAAGGGTATGGAGGCTATACAATTTCGTGGCCGTATATAGACAATTCCCTTTCAGGGGATAAAGAATCAACAAGGAACTCCTAGTGTCGATTTTTATACATTTCCATTGGATAATGTGGCTAAATGTATCAAAAAACCGAATACCGGTGGTACGGTTATATGGGGGCTATACGATATCGTGGACCGGTATAGCCCATCTTCGAACTTGACCTGCCTGCAGACAAAAGACAGATCTGTGCAACATTTTAGCTTCCTATCCTAATTCGTTTTGACTGTAGCATGATTACAACAGACAGACCGACAAACGGACGGACAGGCTTAAATCGTTTTAGAATTTTGCGCTGATCAAGAATATGTATGTATACTTTGTTGGGTCTAAAATTATTATTTCAATGAGTTACAAACGCAATGACGAACCTAATATACCCGCTATACTATGTATGGTGGAGGGTATAAAAACATGGAAAAATACGTTTCAAATGATGCCCCTTATATGGGGGCTATACAAAGACGTGCTCCCTTATAACAATGCCGATAAAATTATCAAACTAGCCAATTTTGGGAGGTATCGTGATATGGGTGCTATACGAATTCGTGGTCCTGCATAGGCAATTTTCTATTTTAGGCTGTAGTACCTATTCGAACTTAAAACATTTGACAACAACTCCGGTACAAATATTGCTAAAATAATCAATATACCGAATATTGAGAGGTACTTTGATATGGGTTCTATACGAACATGTGGACCGACATGACCCATTTACACCCTAGTGGCAAACTACATGTGTGTGCAACATTTTGGCCTCCTATATCAATTCGTTCGAAATGTAGCGTGATCTCTAAATCGCCTTAGAATTATATGTACTTCGTTGGGTTTGACATTTGTATTTCGAGGAGTTACAAACGGATTGAAAAAGTTAATATACCTTCTATAGTATGATCGAGGGTATAAAAAGTTATTATAATTTATAATTATAATAAAAAAAAACAATATAAAAGAATATTTTGACTTACGTTATGATTAAGCAAACTGTTGACGCTTTATGGGGAGTTTTCGAGGGAGTGGGACAATATTGCTATTTCCTTCACTTATGACACCGATAAAAATATCGGAATGTGCGAAATTAATGAAAATCGAACATTTATTTCCAGTTATATGTGAATTGTTGACAATTATTCAATTATATATCAATGTTTTTACCTTTGGTGTGGAAAGCTTCAGAAGTAACATTTGATCTGTGGTTGAGAGAAATATTTATATGTACCAAGTTCGAAAAGAATCGCTTATAAAATCATGTGTTAGTAGGAACATTGAAATGTGTGAAGCTTGGAAAGGATCGAATGCTGGTTATTATTGGTTTTTTGAAAATATTAACTTCAAGTAGGAGTGGAGCGTTATATTCCATCATAACATCAGATCTTGTGCTGACATTGGAGATATTGGAATTTGTGAATGTTGAAGAGAAGCGGATGCTTATTTCGCATTTTATGACAATTATAATTATTCAAAATTACCCTCGTTTTGGATGTCCATTCTAATCGTTTTTTATACCTGATATTGTGTTCCTTATTTCTTAGTTTATAATGGCTAAAATAACTTTTTTGGGAGAGGATCTTGATATTGGGCTGATCTAAAACAAATATAAGTTTTAGAATTCGCGAAGTTTGAATGAATGGTCATTTCTAGTTCTATAAGGTAAATTATTTTCGGTTAACATTTTGACCTCTTCTGGGGGAAGTAACAGAAGATGAGAACCCATATTGCCTATCTTCAAATTCCATCTAAGTTTCGATATTAATATTACTATATGCCCAGTTTAGATTAAATCAGATACTCCCTTCGAGAATAATGGCTTGTACATGCCAACCAACCAAACTGACAGACAAACGGATACCGATAGATCGAATCCAAATGCCCTGATACAAATTTGGTCTAAGGAACCTAGAGTTTAAAGCGATTATTTAGATTTGGCACATATATATAGCTACATAAATATCTACAGATATCAACGTCGAAATTTATTGGAATATTTCTTAGAAAAAGCAGAAATTCTTTGCTCATAAAACTTATTTTTTTAAACCAGTAACTCTTTGGATAAATGAGCGATCTACTGATAATCTTACATCAATAAATAGCTCATTTACCCAAGAATTTGCCAAACTAAACCAGTAAGGAAAGATCCAAAGTGGGGCGGGACCAACTTTATTATACCCCACACCAATTTGTAGATTTAAAGAGCTTCCAACCAACAACGAAAAACGTTGTTAAGGAGAATTTATGATCGTATTATGACCTTGAATAAGATATACAGGGTGAGATAAAAAAACTGCAACAAAGTCAAAGTCAGTCCATAATTATTACTTTTTTTTTAATTTTATTGAATGAAAGCAAAAAATCTCGGAAATAGCATCAAATTTTAGGATAAGTTTAGATTTGTTCGAATCGGTCACCTTCGGCACGAATTTTTGTTCTTCAAACGGCCAATGTTGCTCTGCGGTATTTTGGTCCATTCCCGGCGAAGCGCTTGCTTGAGGTGATCGACACTTTAGTATTTTTTGGTGCCAGCCTTGTCTGGAGTACACAATAGTCCAAAAAGATTGATATCCCGAAATTTTGGTGGCCATTATGCATCAGAAATGAAGCGAGGAACCTCATTTTGTAACCATTCTTATGTGACGCATGCGGAGCGCGATGGAGCTGAGTCTAGTTGGAATGACCGAGGTCTGCGGCCAAAATGTTTGCGTGCCCAAGGCTTTAATACACCCTCCAGAATTTTTTCTCGATAACATTCGGCACTTATTCTGATTCCACGGCCGATTAATACGAGCGGAGAGCGTCCATCGGCTGTTATGGCGGCCCACACAATCACCATTGCCGGCGCTTGATTTTACGAGCCACAAAAGATTTATTCACATTTAAATCCTGGAGAGCTCTAACGACAGCCACTTGTGGTTTTCCAGCCAAATACAAAGAAATCACACTATCACGCTTGAATTACATCACGAATAACTTTTTTTCTGGAAAATTCTCACCAAATGCTTTTGTAGGCTTGTAAACAATATAATGAGCTGTCACTGGAATTGTTTTAACAGCTGTCGGACAAGTGGCTTAGAAATGGCAGCAGTCTAAAGTTAGTTTCAGTTTTTTCATCTCACCCTGTATTTTAAGGGCGAAAGGAACTATTATATGGTAGCATATCCTTCTCTTAATAGATTTCCACTAAATTTGACGGACTAAACCGATATTCATGAAAATCCTTCTTATTTGAGCTGATATTACACTTTTCAGGCACAATTAAAGTGAAATGTAATGAAGATGTATGTAGGAGCTATATCCAAATCTATCTATAAAAATTAATAGAGACATTTCTATGCTGTATCTGATAGATGGGACTAAAAATCGTTGTAGTGGGTGCGAGGCACTTAAATATAAAATCGGATGAAACATATATATGGGACATATAGCTATATTTTAACCGATTTTTACAAAATATGATAAGCTTTCATCCAAACTGAATTCGTTTTTCCGTACCAAAATCCATTTAATTAGGATTAACCATTGGTCAGAAATAAACTTGAAATCGAGTAAAGATATATGTGGGAGCTATATCCAAATCGGATCGATCTGTTTTTCCGAGCTGTATTTAATATATTTCCCCGAATATCGTCGTTACGCAGTGCATAAATGCGGCTGTGGAGGACAAAAATTACAAATCGGATAAACAATATATATTGGAGCTATAGCTATATCTGAACCGATTTCCAAATTTGACATACTCGCTTCAAGACTCAATTTGGTCGTACGTGCCAAATTCCATCCGATTATTACACTTACTATTATTACACATTGCCTGCACAATGAAAGGCAAATCGCACGAAGATATACATGGGAGCTCTATCTAAATTTCGACCGCTTATCTCCAATTTCAATAGAGTTCAATCTGTACTTTGTTTACAAAAATTCATGGATCGACTCAGAATGTGTTTCTATTCAAATCATCAAAATAAACTATGGGTTTACCTTGCTTACTTCTACATGCTACAAACAAATGCACAAAGACAAAATACCACAATTCAATACACCTTATTTTGAATAACATATGTTGTAAGTTTTGAAAATTTTAAAAGAATTCCCATAACATTTGTAACGGCTAAACTTAACATTTTGAAGAGCTTTCTTAAATTTAGCTTGAATTAGCTCACTACAAAAATAGATAGTTTACGTCGGTCACTCTCCTATCCACCCTTTGCGACAGAAGTACCAACTCCCCCAAAAAGGGTCAAAATTTCATTCAGACTTGGCACACCTCAATATTCCTGTTATAAAGATGGTAGAGATCGGATCATTGCTTCTGGTACCTCCCCAACATAGGGTTCAAAACGCCCAAATAAAATGAAATAAGCATCCAAATCTCTTCAAGTCTCACACACGCAACACAAGATCTCTTGTTAATATGATATACATCTGAAAACCTATTCTGGTACCTCCCTTAACAAAGGGTCACAATTTTCAATATTTTTATCTGTCATAAATTGCATCACACTTTGATGTATCTAACTCTCAACCAGGAATCTTAATGAATATTTAATTTACGTTTTTGTCATAAAATTGGATATAATTATTCGATTTCCTAGTAATTTCGCCCATACAAATATTTTTATATGTATTAGATGAAGTATGAAAATCGAATTCTCCTGTCGACTATAACTGGTACCTCACACACATTTTAATATTTTCTAAAAACTATAACATATCTCATATAAAGTGTCGGCTAAACCGACTGATACTATTTAAACTGTTTTTAATTCCAAAATATTAATTAATAGGTATTTACCCTAAAATTGGTTCTCTTTTAATGTTTCAAAGTTTTAGTCTAATTCCGAAAGCTTTGATATGTCTCGTTAGATATAATATTGCTTGTGGCAAAGCAAATAGAGTTCCAATTTGCAAAAATAAAAAATAAATAAACAGCGAAGAAAGGGCGATAGTCGGGAGGGTCCGACTTAATGAAACCTAAACAACTAAGTTTATTTAGTAGAGCTACCAGTTACACATAAAAAATTTTAACGGGTAAGAAAAAAAAACTACGACAAAGTCAAACGCCTTATTTTTAACATTTTTTTTAAATGTTGTTGCAAAATCGTCAGGCAAAATCCCATTATTGTTGTTTTTATAAAAACAACGTTTGTATATGAGTGGAGAACGATGGTAATGTTTACCAGGGGGTAAGGCAGGGAATACCTAGGTTTCGGAAAGAGCCACCAATCCTCATCAGTTCCCTTGTTTCTTGTCTGGGATATTCTCCCCAGAAGTTATTTAAAAAATAACTTCTATGACAAAAAACATTTTTTACCCAAGTGACGAGATCGTAAGCTCAATAGAAGAGGAACAAAAGAATTACATAAAACTAAAATTCTTTTGGAAAATCTTCTAAATCTTACAACCGCACTTATAAACATTTACATCTTTCTCCACTTGTTATGCTTTCGTTCAACCTGAACGAAGTAACATAACCATGTAAGTTTGTTTTGTCTGTTACAACAAAAACCCCTTCGTCGACCGTGCCTGTGTCTATTAATAGAACAGTGTTTGGCTTGCTTGTTTGGGATATCATAGTATTTTGTTGTTGCAAAATCGTCAGGCAAAATCCCATTATTGTTGTTTTTATAAAAACAACAATAATGGGATTTTGTAAGATTTAGAAGAATTTCCAAAAGAATTTTAGTTTTATGTAATTCTTTTGTTCCTCTTCTATTGAGCTTACGATCTCGTCACTTGGGTAAAAAATGTTTTTTGTCATAGAAGTTATTTTTTAAATAACTTCTGGGGAAAATATCCCAGACAAGAAACAAGGGAACTGATGAGGATTGGTGGCTCTTTCCGAAACCTAGGTATTCCCTGCCTTACCCCCTGGTAAACATTACCATCGTTCTCCACTCATAAACAAACGTTGTTTTTATAAAAACAACAATAATGGGATTTTGCCTGACGATTTTGCAACAACAAAATACTATGATATCCCAAACAAGCAAGCCAAACACTGTTCTATTTTTTTTAAATTTTATTGAATGAAAGCAAAAAATGTCGGAAATAGCATCAAATTTTAGAATAACTTTCGATTTGTTCGAATTGGTCATCTTTGGCACGAATTATGGCCTTCAAACGGCCAATGAAACCGTCACACGCTGCCCGAATGTTGATCTGCGGCATGAGATGATCGACTCTTATTTTTTAGTACCAGCCTTGTTTTCCTCAATAGTCCAACGAATTGGTGGCCATAGTGCGGAAATTTTGGTGGCCATTGTGCATTGGAAATGAAGCGAGGAACCTCATTTTGTAACCATTCTCGGGTGACGCGTGCTGAGTGCGATCGTGCTGAGTCCTGTTGGAATGTCCAATGTTTGCGGCCAAAATGTTTGCGTTCCCAAGGCTTTAATACATCTTCCAGAATATTTTCGCGATAATATTCGTCGTTTATTCTGATGCCACGGTCGATTAATACGAGCGGAGAGCGAGCATCGGCTGATATGGCGGCCCACACCATGGCCGGCGCTTGAGTTCCGGTGGCCACATTTTCAGCTGACCGCTTTGGAAAGTAATCATGGTAATTTTGTTTGTCTACAAACTGCTGGACAATGAATGTTTTCTCATCGGAGAAAACAAAATTCGGCAGTTCACCACTTTCGGCCGATCGAAGCGAGGCAACTCTTTAGCTCTTTTGAGTCTATTTTCTTTTGCGGTTGCGATGTAAGTTCTAGCACTTTTTTGAAATTTCGATGGTTTTATTCGAGCTCATTTTTCAATATTTGGCAAATGAAATATTGCGATATGCTCACGAGCCAATTTTTGAGCCACTGCAACGCGGGTTTCGATCAAGTCACTTCTTCACTTTTCGAACCATTTCAGCTGATGTTGCTGTTTTCTTCCGTCCACTTCCTTGAAGTCGGGATGCGCTACGAGTGATGGTACGAGACACAAAAGATTTATTCACATATAAATGCTGGACTGCTCTAACTATAGTCTATTGTGGTTTTCCAGCCACTCTTGAATTCCATCACGAACAACTTTTTTGTGGAAAGTTCTCACCAAAATGCTTTTGTACGTTTGTAAACAATATAATGAGCTGTCACTGGAATAATTTTAGCAGCTATCGGACGAGTGGATTAAAAATGACAGCAGTCTGAAGTTGGTTGGAGTTTATTAATCTCACCCTGTATGGGGAATATATTTGACGTAAATTTGACGAAGGTATATTTATGCTAAATGTGACCTCTTATACAAAATAGTATTGTCACAAAGTCATATTATGACTTCGGAAAAACATAAAATAAAATCGGATGAAGCATATGTATCGGAGGTATAGCCATGTCTGAACCGATTTCCATCGAGTGTGCCGAAATCTTTCCCATTGAGGCAAATATTGCAAGTTGGTGAACAATGAAAGTGAAATCAGAGGAACTATATCAAAATCTGTACTAATCTCGAGCAAATTTAGCAAAAATATTTGTACGATGTATCTGATATCTTGTACCGGAAATTATTTTTATGGAGTGTATCGTAAGAGTTTGTTCGGCTTTTATATGAAA
The DNA here is from genome assembly GCF_030504385.1 of Musca domestica. Lineage (NCBI taxonomy): Eukaryota > Metazoa > Arthropoda > Insecta > Diptera > Muscidae > Musca > Musca domestica. The sequence goes on along the minus strand of NW_026712219.1, from coordinate 3,969,971 downwards.
TCGAGGCTATCGGCTATATTTTAGCCGATATTCACCAAGTTTGACACATTTACTTATTCCACAAATGGACATTTATTTTGAACCGAATGCACAGAGATATAAAAATATCGTATTTAGATTCCCTGACATAACCCTACACCACCGGAGTTAGAATCCATTACGAACTATAAATGCCAATTCTTAGACAAATCCGTGGAAAAATTTGACAGAAATCATCAAAATATCGAATATCGGGAGGTACCGTTTTATGGAGACTATACAAAAAACGTGGACCTATACATACAATGTTTCGCCACCAAAGCTAGAACCCATTATAATTAACAAATACTAATTATGCCCTCAGCCATATGGCTACAGAGGGTATATATCATTTGATACGGTCAAAACGTGCCTAGTGGAAATAACGCTTTTAGACCCTAGGTCTCTTTGGACCAAATCCGTTTCAGAACATTTGAAGTCGATCTAGCTATGTCCGTCCGTCCGTCTGTCTGTCTGGCTGGCTGGTGCGCACGATAACTTTCGAAGGGAGTATCCGATTTGGTCCAAACTTGGTACATCGTAATATATCTGTCAAACTTAGATCGAGCTCGAAGATGGGCAATATCGGTCCACTCCTTCCACTCCCAAAAGGTCGAAATTGTCAAAAAATTTATTTTTTGCACAGAAAGAGAAACGATTATCCAATTTTGCTCCAACTTTGCAAATCTTAATATTTGCGTTAGTGCTAGGACAAGTGTGAAAAATGGACAACGTCGGTCCACTCCATCAAGCTCCACCCCCACAAATGGTCAAAATTTTGAATAATTACAACTCTTATAAAATGTGATATAAGAGTCCGATTGTCTTCAAATTTCACACATGCCAATATTTATGTTAACCCAAGGTCTGATATTAAGATGAATATATCGGTCCATTCCTTCTGGTACCTCCCACACAAATGATCGAGATTTTCTAAAAAATATATATATTCTGTACAGAAAGATAATCGATTATCCGATTTTGTTCCAAATTTTGCAAATCCTGATTGATATTTATGTCAGTTCTAGGTTAGGTGAAAAAAATGGATAATATCGGTCCATCAAGTACCTCCCCCGCAAAAGGTCGACATTTTAAAAATCCATTAAGCTCTTAAAACACTAATTAACATCCAATTCCATTCAGGCTTGGCACATCTCAATATTTACATAAAAGCTAGATTTTTTATAAAGATGGTAGAGATCGGACCATTCGTTCTGGTACCTTCCACACAAAGGACCTAAATTTTGAATAATCAAAAGAATCCGAAATAAACATCCGGTTCACTTATATATACACGTCCCATTATTTCTACTAACTCTAGGTCTGGTGTGAAGATGGGTCAAAATTTTGAGTATCCATGAGACTCATAAAACGCAAAATTAACATCCGATTCTATTCAGACTTGGATGATGTAAGAGACCGAATGTCTTCAAATTTCACATATCCCAATAATTTAAGAACCCAAGGTCCGTTGCCAAGATGGAATACATCGGTCCACTCCTCCTGGTACCTCCCCCACAAAGGGTCAACATTTTGAGTATCCATGAAGCTCGTAAAACGCAAAATTAACATTCGATTATATTCAGACTAGGAGCTTCTCAGAATTTTCATCAACACAAGATCTGTCATAAGGATGGTAGAGATCGAACCATTTTTTCTGGTACCTCCCCACATAGGGTTCAAGATTTTTAAAAACAAAACGCTCAAGGAATTCGAAAAAAAATCCAACATACAGACATTAGATCTGTAGAAAATGATATACATCTGCCAACTTATAACTGTCATAACTTGCGCAACATGTCGGCGATTCTTTACAACTTGCTATGTCTAAATATTTCTCTTAACCGGTATTCTGATATGAATATGTAATTTGTCACAATTTATAATTTCGTATAAAATTGGATACGAATGTTCCATTTCCTTCAAATTTTGCACATACCAAAATCCTTTTTTTCTGCATTAAATGAAGTATGAAAATGGAATACTTCGGTCCGCTATATCTGTTACTTGACACATATTTCCATTTTCCGAAAATGTGCACATATCTCATATAAAGTACAAGAAGTAGTCGATATAGTCCAAATCTGTCACGTTCATAACTCAAGGCTGGGGGTATACATCTGTCGGCAAAACCGACTGATACTATTTTACTTGTTTTTTGACTAATCCGTGGTAAAATGTGGCAAAAATCATTAAAATACCGAATATCGGGAGGTACCGTTATCTGGGGACTATACAAAAAACGTGGACCTATACATACAGTGTTTCGCCACCGGAGCATTATGACCTACAATAGCCGATTTTTAGGCAAATCCGTGAAAAAATGTGCCGAAAATCATTATAATACCGAAACGTGGACCGATGTATCTCATTTTTAATACCAACCATCCTGGAAACAATACATATTGTCCTGCTAACTTTGGAGGTCTACGTCAAATAATGTGGGCTGTACAGACAGACAGGCGGACTTCGTTTATGGGGTCTACGACGAATGTTTAGAGATGAAAAACGGAATGACAACGTTAATATATTCTCCATTTTAAGGTGGAGGGTATAAATATGCGTGAGTACATGAATAGGTCGAGCAGCTCTAATGTGATTATATTTACCTCAAATGTGATTATATTCAGATCGCCAAACGTTCTTTCTTTGTGTCGTTTGGCCTTTCTCGTGTCGTTTGTCATACTGTCAACGAATGCACAATGGCATAATGCCCGGTACCTTGTACAAATTTTTAATTATTGTCAACATAGCATTTTTTCCACAATTCCTAATCGAATCTATGGTAATGTGAAATTCTTAATTCTCAGTAAATGTATTATTTCCTCGATATGAAATTACCTTCAGATTTTAATAACTTTTAAGGCTCACATTTAAATTTTCAATCGAATTGGCTTAGCCGTGGTTCTGACTTTCCGGTAATCCCAGAACTGGGAAATTTACAATAAAGCTACACCATTTTAAGGGAATTGCATTCCTCATTTTAGGTTCCCTTTGTGAACATTTTTCAATATCTATCGACTGATGGCTTTTCAACGAAATTATTTGAAATAATTTGTTAATTCCAATTTTCTTTGTAAACATTTAACTCTTTTTTTTATAAAATAAATTACACTTCATAATTCCTACTATTTTCATGATTGAAAGACATATGTGCTCCATCGCAGGGCTGCGGAATGGGGTAGTTTTGATAGAGTCGGAGTCAGATAAGGAAAATTAATATAACTCCGACTCCGGGTTAAAATATTTTTTTATTATACCCTCCACCATACATAGTATGGAGGGTATATTAAGTTCGTCATTCCGTCATTCATTTGTAACTCATCGAAATAATCATTTTAGACCCAACAAAGTATATATATTCTTGATCAGCGTAAAATTCTAAGACGACTTAGCTCTGTCCGTCCGTCTGTTGTAATCACGCTACAGTCTAAACGAATTAGGATAGGAAGCTATCATTTTGCACAGATCTCTATTTTGTCTACCGGCAGGTCAAGTTCGAAGATGGGCTATATCGATCCACGATATCGTATAGCCCCCATATAACGGTACCCTCCGATATTCGGTATTTTGAAGATGTTACCCACATTTTTCAACGGAATTATCTAAAAATCCACACAAGGAGTTTCTTGTGGGTACTGTATACCTCGGCAGGGAATTATCTATATAGGTCCACGATATCGTATAGCCCCCATATAACGGTACCCCCGCGGTATTCGGTATTTTGACGATTTTAGCCACATTTTTCAATGGAAGTGTCTGTAATTCCACAAAAGGAGTTCCTTATGGGTACTTTATACCTCAGAAGAGAATTCTATATCTGTCCACGATATCGTATATCCCCCATATAACGGTACCCCCGATATTCGGTATTTTGATAACTTTACCTACATTTCACTTTATACCTCGGCAGAGAATTATCTATATATGTCCATGATATCGTATATCCCCCTATAACGGTACCCTCGATATTCGGTACTTTAATGATTTTAGCCACATTTTTCAACGGAAATTGTACACAAGGGGTTTTTTGTGAGCACTTTACCCCCGACAGAGAATTCTTTATATAGGTTAATGATTTCGTATAGCACCCATATAAAGGTACCCCGATATTTTTAAATCGTATTGTCTGAAAATCCACACAAGGAGTTCTTTGTGAGCACTTTACCCACCTTTCTGGGGGTCTATATAGGTCCGTAATATTGTATATCCCCCATATAACGATACCCCCGATATTCACTAGTTTGATGATTTTAGCCACTTTTTCCAATGGAATTATCTGAAAATCCACACAATGAGTTCCTTGTGAGTACTTTACACCCAGACATAGATTTGTCTTAATAGGTCCACAATATCATATATACCCCCATATATCGGCACCTTCCTATATTAGATATTGTATAGATTTAAAATAAAATTTAATTGATTTTATTTTTTTGAAATTTTTCTAATTCGTTCCAAATAGTGGAGGGTATTCAAAGTTCGGCCCGGCCGAACTTACTGCTTTTGTACTTGTTTTTACCTTCCAGCCTTCTGTTCTTAAATACTTCGGTGATGTGTTTTGCAGATTGGAGAGATTTCAATTTCCCTATACACTTATAAAATTACATGGGGCCCTCTGTATATGTAGGACCTTCCATAGCTATTCAGTTGATAGCAAATCTTAGTCATAACGTTTGTAAAATAATTGTTTTGAGCTACATTTTTTTGACATTTTTAGTAGAGAATGATAACTGGGTTAACACATTTCGTCCAAATGATCAAGTTAATATGCATGTTTGTAACTCAATAGAATGAATAAGAAGTCTGAGTCGAAACCCTGTCCAGTCCCATATAAGCGCGGTTTCTGTGTACCAAATTATTTTCTGAAACTAAATTCTACTGAGACTTAACAGCCACAGCCACATAAGAAATGGATTCATAGGTTAACGAAATTGATTCTTTTTCAAAGCAGTTGAAGGAATGCTTTTATAAAATGTAATATTTTTAAATAGATTCTGTTTAAGTCTCTACCAGAAAAACATTGCAAATTAAAAGCTTTGGAGGTGAATTCCCAAAAATCCATTTTTACTTTGGTTATTATGTTCACATTTTTTAGCTCAGCTGTTTTTTCCAATCTTTAATGGTTTTATAGATTTTCTTTTAATCTATTCTATATTTGAGTACTTATATTAATATGCTCTTTGAAAACGCATTACTCACCTCTTCTCTTTTGCTACATTTCAGATACGGACGCTACAACACTATCGTAGAAAAAATGCGCTTTCATCCTACGAACAAACGGTAATAAAGTAAATTTGAACGATAAAATCGTAAATCGTTAACGATATTTATGTTACAATATCATAACAACGTTGTTCTAGCTAAAATCAACTCAAAGACTTGTCCGAAAATTTCGGAGAGCCGAATTCGTTGTGGGCGTTACAAAGTGCTGCATCGTAGAACCTTTACAACCAAACAAAATGATGATGGGGCCATGAGCCCATCATTACCGACATTGAGTTGGAGTCGCAAGCGCGTCTCAAGCGGGCCTGCACCATGCTAGCACCGCCGAACCCGAGGTCAATATGCGGCCAGGACCCGGGCTGGTCGTGATGGCGCTTGCGTTTATTTCGGGGGCTCGGCGTGGCAGCACCAGCAGCATCAGTTCAAAGACTACTCTAACAACGTCGTCACTACCACCAACACTACCACTACCAAGGTCAAGAACAACAGACACAACACCTCCACCACAACCACTACCAGCAACACTTCCACCGGCTACACATCTACCACCAACATCAGCGGCAGCGTCGTCGTCCTCATTCATTATCGCAGCAGCAACACCACCACCACCGCCAACAACAACTACATCCAACACCATCTCTCCAACATCAGCGTCATTCAGCATTTATGAGCACAACGGATTTCTACACTCTCCATCACCAGAGGAAGAGGCCATAGGGCAGGATCACAACCACCCCGACCACCATCATTACAAGGATTTAGGGCCACTCAACTTTTTTAGTGCATTTTATAGCAACGATTTTCTACAGCGACCAGCATCCCATTTCTACTCTCCTAACTCCGCCTACAATCCTGCAAACACATTTGCCTATACGTTCCCGCTGCCCTCGCACTTGTCGCACCATTACGACGATCCGCTACAACGTTCGTCCGTTCGTTCGTCTAAAGTTCTGCCAACGGTAAGGCAGTCGCGTTCGCGTGTGATATCGTCGAAATTCAGACGGAGAAGAAAGAGAAGGGCCCGCAGTGCAAACGTTGACTATAAGGGCAGTAGGTCGGCGTCGTCGGCGGCGACAACAGGGGACATCGTAAACGAATCATCATCCGACGACAACACCTCGCAATCGATAGCAGTGGAGAGCAGCAAGGGACGTAGTCGCAGTCACGGCCGAGACAGTGTTGTTGTACCAAGCGACCAAGCCACAGTTCGTGGTCTACCCGTACACTTTCCCTCACTCAGCGCCGATTCATCAAGGTCGTTTGACGAAGACGATATATATGCCTTAGTAGCCGAGGACGATCTTCTGTCGGAAGAGTCCTTCGATCGTTTGATAAAACTCACGGACGACAAAATTGGTGATACTAACGAAGAAGATTACAGCAGTGGTACGGAGACTGTAGTGTCATCGTCGTCTTCCTCCTCCTCTTCGTCGTCATCATCATCATCCTCCTCATCTTATTCACCATCTGCATCCGTGTCAGTATCTTCCTCTTCTTCCGCGTCATCATCAGCCGCAGCAGCATCACCATCATCATCATCGACAAGTGGTAGTGGAAGTGGCGCCTCAGAATTACAGGACACCAATCAGCAAAATGCCCTTGAGGATTTTGAACGATTGCAGCAAAATGAAGTTCCCATTTCACAAAAATCCGAAAACGATCCCAATGCCCAAGGATCGTCGAAATCTATCAACACAGATCAGCGGCCAGAGCAAGAGCCAGATTCAATATCAGAAGCATCAGAGCAGGAACCTGATAGCGAACTCCAGCAGCAAGAAAATCATGCTCGTGAATCGAACGAACCAAATGATGATCAAATCGAAACGCTGTACAATGCTCACTTAGTGGGTAACAACAACGATAAAATTGTAGCTGTCACCGAAGACGACGACGAAGACGGCGAGAGCGTCGCCGACGACGACAACAACGGCGTCCAACATTTAACACCTGCCCAGCAGGAAACCAAAGCGACGACAGATTTAGAAGACGACACCGAGGAACATCGATCGATATTGGAAAGTGATTTTCCGTTAACACGCCTTAATCCCTGGATATCAGCTTGTGATCTGGCACAACCTGGCCCATTAGCGGCACCAGACTTACAGGTAAGATATAAAGACTTTTCTTATCTAGTTAACGTTTTATCCAGAATTTATGGACAAAATCGGACATTTTGGTTCTAAATTCCCCTCATTTCCTTCTTACCCTGAGTGAGTCTTATGCCAAATTTCATAATTTTAGCATTTCTATTTTTATTTTTGTACTAATGAATATCATTTTGGTACAAAAAAAAAATTCGAATTTTAAAGGAAAATTTTACAAAACATCATAATATCGCCAGGCAATGCTACAAGCCTAGTTTCCGAGTTCAATCGCAAGCCCATTTTTGTCCAAATTGTCAAAAAAAGAAATACTGTTAAATTCAATTACTATTTAAAGACCATTATTTTAGTAACAGCTTTGAAGCTTTTTGAATTTTGTTATTTTATTATGCACAGTCGTTTCAAATCATTTTCGACTCCTTCAAAGCAGGGGTGACTCCTGAATTTCGGGATTGCAGTTCTATTTCTCACATTTAGTACAGTAGATTTTGGTCCATCTTAACCCTTAACTGTTTTGTGAACATCGTCAAAAATAATAGGCTACTGTTCTGACTGGATTTTGTTTTTGGCAAGGAACAGAACAGAGGGGGCAATCTTTTTACTAATGATGCTTGAAGTAACCTTCCGAAATATTCCTCAAAATTTTGGGTTACTTTTGCATGTGGCTTTTATTTTTAGATCCAACCCTAATTTAATCTAATCCGATTTAAAAATGTCCGATGTAATCACCTTTCCGCCGTCAAGTGACTACATCCATATGTCTCAGAGTATAAAATCCCCGACTTCTGACATTTTTATACCCTACACCACAAGGTGGTCAGGGTATTATGTCTTTGTGCATTTGTTTGTAACAGGCAAAAGGAAACGAGATAGACCCATAGTTCCTTTTGATGATCTGCATAGAATCACATTCTGAGTCGATTTATGCATGTCCGTCCGTCCGTCCGTCCGTCTGTCCATGTATTTTTGTAAACAAAGTACAGTTTGCATTTATTGTCCTATCCAAGTGAAATTTTGCAAACTTAGATATAGCTCCCATATATATCTTCGTCCGATTTGCATTTTATTGTGCACCAAACGTGTAATATCAGCCCGAATAGTATGGAATTTTGCACAAACAACCAAATTAGACCTGAAAATAAGTGTGCCAAATTTGATCGAAATCGGTTCAGATATAGCTATAGCTCCCCTATATATAATGTTCATCCGATTTGTTATTTTTGTCCTCCGCAGCCGTAATATGCACTCTGTAACAACAATATTTAGGGAAATATATCAAATATAACTCAGAAACATCTCTGCCAAATTTTATTGAGATTGGTTCCGATTTGGATATAGCTCCCATATTTAACTTCGTCCGATTTGCTTTTTATTGTGCACCAAACGTGTAATATTTGTCCAAATTGAATTACATTTGGCACTTACGACCGAATTGAGCCTAGAAGCTAAGCTAAATTTTGTGAAGATCGGTTCAGATATAGATATAGCTCCCATATAGCTCCCATATATATAATTGTTACCACAGCCGTAATATGCACTTCGTAACAACGATATTCAGGGAAATATATCAAATACAGCTCAGAAATATCTTTGCCAAATTTTATCGAGATCGCTTCCGATTTGGATATAGCTCCCATATATATATTTTTATCCGATTTCAAATTAATTGTGCACCAAATGGGCAATACAAGTCCGAATTTAAAAGATACAAATGCTTCGGCATATTTAGTCCTTTGAACTTTAAATTATAATTATAATCATAGCGTGTATGATTGAATTGTCCTATACAAACTTTTAACTGTTATGCGCAGCTCTACTAAATTAGCAAAGTGGTGTAGGGTATCATAAAGTCGGCCCCGCCCGACTTTAAGACTTTCTTTATTGGTTCATTAAGCCAATGAAGTATAACATTGCGTATTTGCTTTTAAATTTTGGATTTCGGTTTTGGTACAAATCTTTCCTAGTAGTCTCATTTCAAATAAGAAAATGCAGCTTCGCATTTTCTTTAATTTTCCTCGTCACATTTAACCGCTTAAAAACTAGAAACGAATGTCTGGGCCTACTTTATAATACCCTACTTTATAATACCCTACACCCTAAAGCTTTATAAAACAAATCAAATATAGACAGATGGAAAAAAACAATAAGTTCGGCCGGGCGAATCTTTGGATAAATTACTCACAAGGAACTCCTTGTGTGAATTTTCAGATCATTCCATTGGAAAATGTGGCAAAAATCATCAAAATACCGAATATCGCGGGGTATCGTTATATGGGGGCTATACGATATCGTGGACCTATGTAGATAATTCTCTTCCAAGAGAAAAAGTACCCACAAGGAACTCCTTGTATGGATTTTCAGACATTTCTGTTGAAAAGTGTGACTAAAATCATGCACGTCCCGGTCTTCGTATAAGCCCCAAATATGAGTACCTCGCAATATTCGGTATTTTGACGACTTTAGACACAATACTCACCGAAGTTGTTTGAGATGTCATATTTGAAGTTCGTAATGGATGCTACAGTCTGTGACAGAAAATTGTCTATGCTGATCCTGGTCTTCGTATAGCTCCGATATAACGGCACCTCCCTATACACGGTATTTTGATGATTTTAATTATTCACGGTTTATATCAAATTTCAAATTTCGAATTTGAATATGGTAGTGGCTTATGACAAACAAAGCCTATGTAGGTTCATGTCTTAGGGACCCCAATGTAACGGCCATATTCGGTACTTTTACTTTGTTAAAATCTTAACAGAATTTTAAACGGATTTTATTTTTTTTTTTTAATTTCCAAGTTTGTTACAATTGGTGGAGGGTATTCAAAGTTCGGCCCGGCCGAACTTACTGCTTTTTAACTTGTTTTTATACCCTACAACACTATGCGTTGGGGGTATTATAAGTTTGATTGGGCCAAAAATTATGTAACACCACGAAATATTGGTTTCCCAAATAGGAAAGTATATGTGGATCTTCCTATCTCGCAGAGCTGAGTGGATCTAGCTATGCATGTCCGTCCGTCCGTCCGTCTGTCATGTTAATTTGTAATCACTCTTCAGGTCGCAATTACGGCCCGAACTTCACGAAATTTAGAATGGAGGTAGGGCTAGGATCAGAATAGAACCCTATTTCTTTTGGAGATGATCGCATAATATTTAGGGGTTGAAATAGACCAAAAATTGAAAAAATCCCTGATTTTTCAGTTGCTCTAGAGGTCGCAATTATAGACCAATCAAAGCGGAAGTTAACATGGGGCTAGAGCTTAGGGCTAGGCAGAAGCCTTCCAATTTTCATGGTCATCGGGTAATATTTAGTGAGTGAAATAGGCCACAATATTTGTGTTAAATAAAAGTCAAATTTTCCATTAAACCGCGAACACTGTAAATCCCGGCGAAATCACAAATAAACGAACTGTTCAATTCTGACCGTTACGTAGATGCCGATAGTATATATATCGTTTATATACAGCGAAATATATATAATGTGTATATACAAAGGAAGGGAATGTTAGTTAGAATGCTTATATCTCAAGAATGGCTGGGCCGATTTTGCAAATTTTGTCAATTCAGAATGCCCTCTTGACATAAAAGTATAAAACCTAAAAAAATCGCAGGAAAATAAGCCTGACATTTGTGACATTTTTTTTTTTTTTTTTCATATTTTTTATCGCATGTTATTTTTTCAATTTGATTTATAATATTTTGTAATATTTTTTCAACTTGCAACACAGGTTGGGGATATTATATAAGTATTGCAAATATCTTCCGATCCTCACGAAAATGTTCACAAGGGTAGGGTTGGGCTCAGAAGGGCTAGGCCTATTGTTTTCAAAGATGTCCACAATATATTAGGGATTGAAATAGACCAACAACTAAAAATTTTCCTGATTTTGCAGCCGTTATAACAAGAGGACGCGAAATCTCTCATAAAGTTAGAGTTTAGGACAGCGGGTAGAATGGACTACTAATTTTGTGTGAAAAATACCACCATTACTTACAGGCGATATCCGAAATGCACAAAAGGCGAACTTCCGGTTTTTTTTATGCTGATTTCGTTGACGAATATAGCCAAATACCAGACAAGCAAATCATATAGATGAGTCTAAATATGGAGATACAGAGGGGCTTCTTCCTTTTGGGAGATGATTGCAAAATATTTAGGGGTTATAATAAACCAAAAACAGAAATGTTTTTCCGATCACACAATTGAAGCCAATCGACACGCCTGTGAACGAGAGTTAAGGACAGGGAAGAATTCTAGCATTTTGGATGACCATTGGATTATATTTAGCTGTAAAATGGACCACAACAACTAACATATTGTAGTGTTGTAGGGTATAACATAGTCGGCCCCGCACGACTATAGCCTTTGTTTACTTGTTTTTTTTTTTGTTTCGTCTCGAACGCACATTCCTCACTCTTGTAATCGATTATATATTACTTTGTAACGTGTATAATGAAATGTAAATTCTAAATGAAAACTCATTATTTCCAAACCAACTTGTAATGCAAATGAGAGTTTGTTTACATTACCTTGTAGGGAGTTATTCGCATTACGTAACTTACAAATTGTTGATTGGTTACATAAGAATCACAATGGGGTTTCAAACGGCGAAAGTTATGTGTCAAATTAATTCGGAGAGAGGGATGGTGATTTTTTATGGGCTACACATTCCCTTCCTTCCCATTTCTGTTTTTGCCTTTCAACATCTTCTGACATTTACTTCCATTTCCACGAAATGAACAATGCGATGGGCAAAACAACAAATATTATTTTTTAATGAATACTAGACACAAATCTGAAAAGGTCATATTTGTATTTGACTAAACTTTGACATTTAAAGAGCAGCAACATCCGAAGTAACGACTGACAGCAAAAGAAAACAAAACAACAACAGCAGCAGCACCGGCAGCACCGACAGCAAAAAACAACATACCTCGTGTTAATTCCGCAATTAATTTCTTAAAAGACAGTTCTATTGTCTGACATATAGACTGCATTAGCAGCTCGGTTGTCATGGTAAATAAATTATTAAGTAAATTGTGAGTAATTAAATCAAAATGCCTCCATTATTTATACAAATGCTGCAAGGAAATGGCTGTATACGTTTCCTTGAGAGACGTTAGTGAAAACGTGCGAAGGGGGATGAGGATAGGTGTCGATTTTGTTCAACTCAATCCAAGGAAAATAAGAAAAAAATCCTTGTAAATACTAACAAATGGAATGAGAATGCAACTATCCTTTTTTCCGTGGACTCTGGTCGTTTGTATGAAAATTCGGAGTATGAGTGATATGAAATACACGAAATCACTCATACGTTTCCGGAATTTTTGAAGGTTTGTGCATAATTAAAACAAGGAGAGGGTATGAAAGTAATTGAGAATACACCATTAAAAAATCTCGGACGAAAAGAGAGTAAAGATAGCACGCGTATAACCAGTACTGTTAACGTATGTCTTTGGGAAGTTTTAAACATCAGTGACTTTAACCAGAGTTTGTAATTAAATTATTGGTATTTTTATACCCTACACCACATAGTGGTAAGGGTATTATGTCTTTGTGCATTTGTTTGTAACATGGAGAAGGAAACGAGATAGACCCATAGTTACTTTTGAGAACCTTCATAGAATCACTTTCTGAGTCGATTTATGCATGTCAGTCCGTCTGTCCGTCCGTCCGTCCGTCTGCCCATGTATTCTTGTGAACAAAATGCAGGTCGCATTTATTATCCAATTGAGATGAAATTTTCCAAACAATATTTTTTTGGCTCAAGGACGAACCCTATTGAAATTTGTGAGAATCGGATCAAATTTAGATATAGCTCCCATATATATCTTCATCCTATTTCGGGTTAAATGTGCACCAAATATTCACTATGATTCCAAATTACCTAAATTTTGGCACACCCAACCGAGTTCGGCCTAGAAGCAAGTATATCAAATTTGGAGAAAATCGGTTCAGATATAGATATAGCTCCCATATATATCTTTCATCCGATTTGATCTTTAAGTCCCTCACATTCCTACTATGCACTCCACAACCGTGATATTTGGTACCAGGTATTAGATGGAGCACAGAAATAGCTGTTTTAAATTTTATCGAGATCGGTTCAGATTTGGATATAGCTCCCATATATATCTTCATCCGATTTCGGGTTAATTGACCACCAAATGGCCAATATCAGCCCAAATGGCCCGAATTTTGGCATATGTGACCGAGATTAGCCTTAAAGCAAATACAACAAGTTTGGAGAAAATCAGTACAGTAACAGCTATAGCTCCCATATATATCTTCATCCGATTTCGGGTTAAATGTGCACCAAATGTCCACTATCAATCCAAATTACCTGAATTTTGGCACACCCAATCGAGTTCGGCCTAGAAGCAAGTATATCAAATTTGGAGAAAATCGGTGCAGATATAGCTATAGCTCCCATATATATCTTTCATCCGATTTGGTGTTTAAGCCTCTCACATTCGTAATATGCACTCCACAAGAATGATATTTGGTACCAGATATAAGATACAGCCCAGAAATAGCTGTTTGTAATTTTATCGAAATCGGTTCAGATTTGGATATAGCTCCCATATATATCTTCATCCGATTTCGGGTTAATTGTGCACCAAATGGCCGATATAAGTCCAAATGGACTGAATTTTAGTACATCGGACCAAATTCAGCCTAGAAGCAAGTATATCAAATTTAGTGAAAATCGGTTCAGATATAGATATAGCAACCATATATATGTTTCATCCGATTTAGAGTTTTAGTCCCATACATTCGTAATATTCACTCCACAACCGTGATATTTGGTACCAGGTATTAGATGGAGCACAGGAATAGCTGTTTTAAATTTTATCGAAATCGAGTTCGGCCTAGAAGCAAGTATATCAAATTTGGAGAAAATCGGTTCAGATATAGCTATAGCTCTCATATATATCTTCATCCGATTTCGGGTTAAATGTGCACTAAATGGTCAATAGCCCAACTCACCAGTCTAGAAGCTAATACGTAAAATTTGGAGAAACCCGGTTCAGAGATAGCTATAGTTCGTAAAATGCACGATAGAATTAGATAGATTTTGATTTTGTACCAAATATCTCATAGAGCTCTGAAATGCCCTGTATAAACTTTTTACTAGAACTCTACTAAATATGCATAGTGGTGTCATATAGTAGTGGTATCATATAGTCGGCCCCGCCCGACTTTTGAGCTTTCTTTACTGGTTATGATCTGGGTCTTCTGTAGCTATACTTTCTCCATAAAATATTCTTTATGAGGAATTTTGTAAAACTTAGATTTAGAATACCATGTGATACCTTTCTAATCTACATGCACAATTTTTTATACTTTTAATAAATTTTTAAAAATGCTGCATTTTTGTTGAAGAAACCCTCAACCAGTTTTTCCCTCCGTTTTAATCATCAACACCCGGTTAAAGTTCTCAAGAGGCTCGATTTTATTTGCTTGCATGTATTGGCCAATGAAAAGTATTCCCTTAATGCATTTCATTGTCCTTTCCAATCGAATCTTAAGTAGAATGTGTCCTTTTTTACTTTCGGCAATATTGTTGTTGTTCTGCATTCATGGCTCGCAGCCACTTCAAATCAATGCAATACACTCGAGAGTACTTAACAAACACTCGCAAACAAACACAAACAAGAAAGAAAAACACACTCTCACAGAAACACACATATATCAATTCTCGCTCTCCCCCATCCGTTGATTTGTAAACGCAAAGCCGTACAACGCCTGCATCAAAAGTAGCAAAAAAAAAAAAAAAAACTCGAAATCACAATTCAACCACCAGCCCTAGCCCCATTCAAGATGACTGGTAATTGTTCAAAAGTCATCACTCGTCCGTTGCCATTGTTGAGCCTACGACAGAATGAGAATACCAGTCAATGCAACAATTTACCATAAACGGCCACATATTTTTCAATCAAATTGCCTGCCATGAGAATTCTTGTTGCAGGCCATCGTAAGGCAAGAACGTGGGACCAATGAAAGACTCTGCCGAAATGCAAAGGCCCTTTGTATTATTGTTCACGTACAGCTATAGTTATGAAAAAAAAAAAATAATAATAAAAAAATATATAAATATAAAAAATATATAAAAAAAATAATAAAATAATAAGTTAAAAAGCAGTAAGTTCGGCCGGGCCGAACTTAGAATATCCTCCACCATTTGGAACGAATTTGGAAATTTTCAAAAAATAAAATCCTTAAAAATTTCTGTTAAAATTATAAAAATACCGAATATAGCCCCTATATTGGGGTCTATATGACGTGGACCTCCATAGGCATTGTTTTTCATAAGACATTACCATATTCAAATTCGAAACATGAAATAAACGGTGAATAATGTAGCCAAAATCATCTAAATATCGTATATAGGGAGGAGCTGTGCGAAGACCTGGACCAGCGTAGACAATTTTCTGTTTTCTGTTTCGGTGGATATTGTACCTTAAATCGTCAAAATACCGAATATAGGGAGGTACTGATATATGGGGCCTATACGAAGACCTGGACCTGCATAAAGAATTTTCTGTCACAGACTGCAGTTCCCATTACGAACTATAAATACGTAATTTGAAACAATTCTGGTGAATAATGACGCTAAAATCATCAAAATACGGAATATGAGGAGGTATACGTAGACGTGGACCAGCACAGACGATTAGGAACTTCAAAAACGAAATTTGAAAAAATTGCGGTGAATAATGACGCTAAATATTTTTTTTTTTGGAAGGTACCGTTATATCGGAGCTGTGGGGCTATATGTAGACGTGGACCTGCAGAGACAATTTTCTGTCATAGGCTGTTGTGTCCATTACGAACTTCAAATACCAAATTTGAAAAAATTGCGGTAAATAATGACGCTAAAATCATCAAAATACCGAATATCGGAAGGTATCGTTTTATGGGGGCTATATGTAGACGTAGATCTGCACTGACAATTTTCTGTCATAGGCTGTAGCATCCATTACGAACTTCAAATACCAAATTTAAAACGAATCCGGTTAATAATGTCGCTAAAATCATCAAAATACCGAATATCCGGAGGTACTGTTGTATGGGGGCCATACGAAGACGTGGACCTACATGGACAATTTTCTGTCTTAGGCTGTAGTATCCATTACGAACTTCAAATACTAAATTTGAAAAAATTGCGGTGAATAATTTCGAACTATAAATACGTAATTTGAAACTACTCCATTAAATAGTAAACCTAAAATCGTTATAATACCGAATATTGGGAGGTACCGCTCGTTATATGGGGTTGACGTGTAGTATCTATTACGAACTTCAAATACAATATTTGAAAGTATTCCACTATTGTATAGTGGAATGTCCTGATGGTTGTAGAAAAAATGTTTCTTCGACATTTACCAAAACTGAATAAAAATTAATTTTTTTTCCGGAAAGATTCCCTGAGTACATAAATCGTAGTAAAGGGTTAGTGTAACCTGAATTTCCTTATTCTAAAGGTTTGATTAAATATTTCATTGACATTTATGGAGAAACTTACTGCAGAGGAAGATAGATGAGTTGAGTGTAGGGTATGAAATATGTGAATGTGAAAATAGGTGGAAACTTGTATCTTTGGGGGACATAATCCAATATGTAGACTTTGCATGTTCTTATATAAATTGTATCTTACTATATGGGGTTCTAAAGTCATTATTTTCATGAGGCACACTTTTGATCTTTCAGCCATATTGCTGTGGATAAAGGCCCTAAAAAATGTCATACCGACACTGTTCAATATGATTGCATTCTCAACCATCTCCATGCCATTCATTCAGATCAACAGTGACTTTTTTCTTGACAGTTTTTTTTTCTCGGTGGCAAGTTGTTGCAATTGTAAAAACATGAACATTTTTTGATATTTTGCCAAGACACAATCAAAATAAACTGAGGTGAAAGGGAACACACATAAGAGACAAATTAAAATCGTTTAAATTTAAATACGGTATTAAGTTAAAATGCATGTTATCCAAACTCAAGTCAAGTATACAGGGTGAGATAAAAAAAAACTGCAACAAAATCAAATGCCATAATTTTTATATAGTTATACCCTACAACACTATGTGTTGGGGGTATTATAAGTTTGATTGGGCCAGACATTACGTAACACCACGAAATATTGGTTACCAACATAGGAAAGTATATATGGATCTTCCTATCTCGCCGAGCTGAGTCGATCTAGCTATATATGTTCGTCCGTCCGTCTGTCCGTCTGGCCATGTTAATTTGTAATCACTCTACAGGTCGCAATTATGGCCCGATCTCACGAAATTTAGTATGGAGGTGGGGTTAGGGTCAGAAGAGAACCCTATTTCTTTTGGAGATAATCGCATAATATTTAGGGGTTAAAATGGACCAAAAACTGAAAAAATCTTGATTTTGCAGTTGCTCTACAGGTCGCAATTATGGACCAATCGCCGCGGAAATTAGCATGGGG
Organism: Musca domestica; assembly: GCF_030504385.1. Lineage (NCBI taxonomy): Eukaryota > Metazoa > Arthropoda > Insecta > Diptera > Muscidae > Musca > Musca domestica. The sequence continues at coordinate 3,952,154 of NW_026712219.1, read as the reverse complement.
CTAGAGCTTAGGGCTGGCAGCAGCCTTCCAATTTTGATGGTCACCGGGTAATATTTAGTGGGTGAAATAGACTATAACATTTGTGTTACACAAAAGCCAAATTTCCATTAAACCGCGAATATTTTTAGTTCCGGCGAAATCATAACTAGACGAGCAGGTCAATTCTGACCGTTACGTAGATGCCGATAGTAAATGTATCGGATATATATAGCGAAATATGTACAATGTGTATACACAAAGGAAAGGAATGTTAGATGGAATTCTTATATCTCAAGAACGGCTTGACCGATTTTAATAATATAGATTTTGTAGTATTTTGTGACATTTTTTTTATTTTTTCATATTTTTTTATCGCATGCGATTTTTTAAATTTGACTTATAATATTATAGTGTACACTTGGTAATGTTTTTTCACCTAACAACACAGGTTGGTGCTATTATATACAGATTGCAACTATCGTCCGATCCTCACGAAAATTTTCACAAGGATAGGTTTAGGCTCAGAAGGGCTAGGTCTATTGTTTTCAAAGATGTCCGAAATATATTTTGGGGTTGAAATGGACCAACAACTAAAAATGTTCCTGATTTTGCATCCGTTAAAAAGGTCACAAATCGGCGGGTGGAATGGACCACTATTTTTGTGTGATATAATACCAACAAGTTCGCAATGGAGACTACATCCATACAGGCCATATCCGATGTACACAAAATGCGAAATTCTGGCTTTTTATGCTGATTTCCTTGACGAATATAGCCAAATAGCAAATCATATAGAGGAGTCTAAATTTGGAATACATAAGAGTCCTCCAACTTTTGGAGATAATCGCAAAGTATTTAGGGATTCAAATAAACCAAAAATATAAAAAATTTCCTGATCAAACAATTGAAGTCAATAAAAAAGCCTGAGGAGAGAGTAAGGACAGGGATGAAGTCTGCAACAGCTAACAGCATGATGAAGTGTGTAAATATTGGGCAAATATTCCTGGGCAAAATGCTAAGGGTAATATGTGGGCAGTGCTCCGTAACATAATTTCAAAAGCGAAATCCTCCAAAATGGATTTGGACATAAGGGGGCTTCTAAAATATTGTAGTGTTGTAGGGTATCACATGGTCGGCCCCGCATGACTATAGCCTTTGCTTACTTGTTTTTTAATTTTATTGAATGGTAGAAGAAAATGTCGGAGACAGCATCAAATTTTAGAACAGGTTTAAATTTGTTCAAAGTGGTCATCTTTGGTACGAATTATGGCCTTCAAACGGCCAATGAAGCCGTTTGAAGGCGTGTCGAGTGGCTTCAATTGTGTGATGAGGAAATTTTTCTGTCTGTTTGAACCCCAAAATATTTTGCGATCATCTCCAACAGCAATAAGCTCCTCTGTATCTCCAAACTTATACTCATTTGTATGACTTGCTTGTCTACGATATTTGGCTATATATGTCAACGAAATCAGGATGAAAAAGCCAAAAGTTCGCTTTTGTGCATTTCGGATATTGACTGTTAGAAATGCTGGAATTCTTTTAAAAGTAGTGGTCCATTCTACCCGCTGTCCCAAACTTTAACTTCATGCGAGATTTCGTGCCCTTTGGCTTTTATTTGTGACCTTTATAACGGCTGCAAAATCAGGAACATTTCTAGTTGTTGGTCCATTTCAACCCCTAAATATATTGCAGTCATCTTTGAAAACAATAGGCCTAGCCCTTCTGAGCCCAACCCTACCCTTGTGAAATCTTTCGTGACGATCGGACGATATTTGCAATACTTATATAATATCCCCAACTTGTGTTGTAAGGTGAAAAAATACAACAAAATATTATAAGTCAAATTGAAAAAACGCATGCGATAAAAAATATGAAAAAATAAAAATATGTCACAAAATACTAGAAAATCTATATTTACATCATTATTGGCACATTTTTATGCGATTTTTTAGATTTTATACTTCTATGCCAAGAGGGCATTCTGAATTGACAAAATTTGTCAAAATCGGTCCAGCCATTCTTGAGATATAAGCATTCTAGTTAATATCATTTTCCTTTGTATACATACATTGTATATATTTCGTCATATGTATATGCGATATATACACTATCTAAGTAATGGTCAGGATTGACCTGTTCGTCTATTTGTAATTTCGCCGGGATTAAAAATATTCGCGGTTTAAGGGAAATGTTGTCTTTTATTTAAAACAAATGTTATGGTCTATTTCACCCACTAAATATTATCCGATTACCATCAAAATTGATAGGCTTCTGCCCAGCCCTAAGCTCTAGCCACGTTCTAACTTCCGTTTCGATTGGTCTATAATTGTGACCTGTAGGGCAACTACAAAATCAGGAATTTTTTCAGTTTTTGGTCCATTTCAACCAAATTCAAATATTATTCGATCATCTCCCAAAAATAGGCTTCTATTCTGGCCCTAGCCCCCATTCTAAATTTCATGAAGATCGGGTCATAATTGCGACCTGTAGAGTGATTACAAATTAACAGGGACAGACGGACAGACGGACGGACAGACATACATAGCTAGATCGACTCAGCTCTGGGAGATTGGAAGATCCATAAATACTTTCTTATGTGGGAAACCAATATTTCGAGGTATAACATAGTTTTTGGCTCAATCAAACTTTTAATAACCCCAACACATAGTGTTGTAGGGTATAAAAATGTCGCAAAATCCTATAAAATCTGTGTTAACATCATTATTGTCATCTTTGTGTGCGATTTTTTTTTTTTTTTTTTTTTTTTTTGAATTTCATGCTTTTATGTCAAGAGGGCATTCGGGATTGACAAAATTCAAAAAAGTCAAAATCGGTCCAGTCATTTTCGGTGTTTTAGCATTCTAGCTAACATCCAGAACCTCTGTATTTGCATATTGTTTATATTTCGCTATATATAGCCGATATATTTACTATCGGCATCAGCGTATCAGTCAAAATTGACCTGTTCGTCTATTTGTGATTCGCGGTTTAATGGAAAATTTGACTGTCATTTAACACAAATGTTATGGTGTATTTAACCCACTAAATGACCATCAAATTTTGGAAGGCTCCCTCCCGGACCTAAGCTATAGCCCTATGCAAACTTCCGCTTCGGTTAGTCTATAATTGCCCCCTACCCTTCAAAAATTCGTGAAAATAGAACCATAATTCCTAGCTGTAGACCGAAACTTATAATACCCCCAACACATAGTGTTGTAGGGTACAAAAAGTTCAGCAATCTCATTGTAACCTCTCTAGACCCAATAGCCGTGAATGGTGTCACTGCATATTTTCGTATCAAGGCATGTGTTACATAAAAAAGTGGAAACCTTACATGTACACAACTCTGGACTGTTTACATAAGTGTGTTCACCTGTTTGTATTTCTCGTTATTCAGTGCTCCCGTGTTTCGAGAAACTAAAACAAATGAATTGTTACTGGGATTGATTCAAAATTTATGTAACTATAAAAACGAAGCAATATATGTCTGAATGTAAATGACCTGGCGGAGGAGGGTGTGGAGAACAGGATATAAGACAGGATATCGTTTGAACGATAGTTTTTTTTCCTTTGTACTTTCTACCTTCATACTGGTGCTGTCGCTACTCTTTCAGTCGCTATTTCTTCCGCCATTTGAGTCGCATTTTTTTTTCAAAGATAACAATGTTTACAAAAGTAATGAAGTAAATTTTTCCATTGACATTGTTTGTAAAGAATAATAAGAAAAAAAAAAAAACAACAGCCACAACAACAACACAGCGAACAAACAAAAACAGCCAACAGAAAACAGGACATGCAAATATACATTATGCTAACTAGACATTTTAGTTATAAAACGGGTGTGTCTCTGTTGATTTGTGGGAAATTTTCTAGGGCAAAAGGTTTTGATAAATGGTTTGTTAATTCTTTGAAATGGCTGTCATAATAAACTTGTTTTCCATTAATGGATGATGTCAAAGAGGGAACTGAAAGGGGGAAATTTATAATTTACAAGCATTTGGTTTTTGCAGTGAATGCGAAGGAGAGGAAACAAGTCAATTTGTAAAATTAAGTGTCGTAACAATTATTCATGTATAGAACAAAAACCAATTTAGGGTTTTACAGGGTGAGATAAAAAAACCGCAACAAAGTCAAACACCAGCATTTTTACATTTTTTTTTCAATTTCATTGAAAAAAAGGGAAAATTTTCGGAAATAGCATTAAATTTTAGAATAAGTTTAGATTAGTTTCGAATTGGTCACCATTGGCACGAATTATGGCCTTCAAACGGCCAATGAAACCGTCACACGCTACCTGAATGCGGTATTTTGGCCCATTGACCTAGGTGATCGACACTTTGGTATTTTTTAGAGCCAACCTTGCCTTCCAAAATTCTCCATACACAATAATCCAAGGGATTGGTATCCGGAAATTTTGGTGGCCATTGTGCGCTGGAAATGAAGCGAGAATCTCATTTTTATACCCTTCACCATACTATGGAGGGTATATTAACTTTGTCATTCCGTTTGTAACTCCTCGAAATACTCAGAAAATTGATCAGCGTAAAATTCTAAGTCGTCTGTCTGTCCGTCTGTCTGTTGTAATCACGCTATATTTCGAATGAATTGAGATAGATGGCTAAAATTTTGCACACATGTTTATTTTTCTAGTAGGCAGGTTAAGTTCGTAAATGGGCCATGTAGGTCCAGGTTTTCATATAGCCCCCATATAACGGCACATCCCGATATTCGCTATTTCGATGATTTTAGCGACCATATTCACCGCAATTGTTTCAAATGTGGTATTTGAAGTTCGAAATGTATACTACTCCCTAAGACAGAAAAATGTCTGTGCTGTCCACGTCTTCCTAAAGCCCCCATATAAGGGTACCTCCCAATATTCGGTATTTTGATGATTTTAGCGTCATTATTCACCAGATTATTTCAAATTACATATTTGGAGTTCGTTATGAGAACTACAATATGTGACAGAAAATTGTCTATGTAGGTCCAGGTCTTCGTATAGGCCCCATATATCAGTACCTCCCTACATTCGGTACATTCATTCACATTTGCTTTTAGGTACAATAACCATCGAAATTGTTTGAAATGTGGTATTTGAAGTTCGTAATGGATGCTACAGCCTGTGACAGATAATTGTCTATGCAGGTGCAGATCTTCGCACAGCTCCGATATAACGGTACCTCCCTATTTTTTAGCTACATTATTCACTGTTTATTTCAAGTTTCGAGTTTGAATATGTTAATGGCTTATGACAAACAAAGCCTATGTAGGTCCTAGTCGTATAGACCCCAATAAAAGGGCTATATTCGGTATTTTAAAAATTTTAACAGAATTTTTTAAGAATTTTATTTTTTGAAAAATTTTAAATTCGTTCCAAAAGGTGGAGGGTATTCAAAGTTCGGCCCGGCCGAACTTACTGCTTTTTAACTTGTTTAACCGTTCATAGGTGACGCGTGCTAAGTGCGATGGTGCTGAGTCCTCGTGGAATGTGTCAAGGTCTGCGGCCAAAATCTTTGCATGACCAAGGCTTTAATATATCCTCCAGAATATTTTCGCGATAATATGCGGTATTTATTCTGATACCATGTTCGATTAATACGAGAGGAGAGCGACCATCGGCCACAACATCACCATGGCTGGCGCATGAGTTCTGGTGTACATTTTCAGCTGACCTCTTCGGCAAGTAAACACGATCATTTTGTTTGTTTTCGAACTGCTGGACAACGAATGCTTTCTCATTGGAGAAAACCGTATTCGGCAGTTTCGGCCTAGCAAAGCAACTCTTTAGCTTTTTGAGTCTATTTTCTTTCGGTGGCGTTGTAAATTCTTGCACTTTTTGAAATTTCAATGGCGAGCTCAATTTTTCAAAATTTGCCGAATGTCGAACCATTTCTGCTGATGTTGCTGTTTTCTTCCGCCCACTTTCTTGACGTCGGGCTACGCTACCAATATGACAGTAACGAGCGATGTTATGACACACAAAAGATTTATTCACATTTAAAAGCTGGAGTGCTCTAATCATAGCAGTTTGTGGTTTTTCTGCCAAATATAAAGAAATCACACTACATGCTTGAATTCCATGTTCTCTCAAAAAAAGCCAAATTGCTTTTGTACGCTTGTAAACAATATAATGAGCTGTCACTGGAGTAATTTTAACATCTGTCGGAGTGGCTTGGAAATGACATCAATCTGAAGATGGTTTGATTCGATTTTTATTTCACATTTTTAATAAGGAAATACAATTATTCAATAATGTTCAGTCTTTTTGGGGGAGGTACCAAAAGGATTGAACCGATATTGTCCATCTTCGAATTTGATCTAAGTTTGACAATAAAATCGGATGCTTCCTTCGAAAGTTACCGTGCGCACCAGTCAGCCAGTCAGATGGACGTACACCCCTAGATCGATTCCAAATGTCCTGAAACAGATTTGGTACACTAGGTACTAGGGACTAAAACCCTTATTTCGATAAGCTACGTATTGGCTGTATCAAATGATATAGCCATATGGCTGGGTATAAAAAGGAATATATAAGTTTGATATTATTCCAACTCAACTGTCCGAGCACAGCAAATAACGGATGCTGAATGCCTCGGCAATTTCGTAGAGTGCAGATGCCAATGTATGGAGTTTGTTTAGGTTGCTCTCCTTACTTTACTACATTGTAATCTTCTGTGCGTATAAGAACCTCTTCGTTCACATATTGGTCATAACTCGAAATTTCGTCCCTCGTGAATGCCACCTGGCACCTGAAACCGTCCAGAATTACAAAGGCGATTTGTGTTGAATTGTAAGAGAGCAATGACCAAAAAACTATGAAATCTAGAAAAAATTGTACTATTTCTACTTGTGTTTTATTTCTTGTAATTTCTCCCTTTCACCATCATCAGCAACCATGTGTATCAGCCTCACCTTTGCACAAATCATAAAACTTCGGCGAGTTTTTTTTTTTTTTTTGTCGCTGTCGAAGGTTTTCCTTCACTTCCCTGAGTAAAGTTGTGCCACTCCAGTTCGATCGAGCGAACCTGTTCGTTTTCTAATGCCGTAAAGTCCGGTTGTTTGTATGAAAGCTTAGCGTATGAGTGATATGAAATATGTGAAATTTATGAAATCACTCATACGCTTAGGAACTGGTGTACTAAACTATGAACTATATATTTACACAACTCTACCCCTGAATTGAAAAGAGGGTATAAAATTTTAAATGAGATTTTATGGAGAATCAATCACTTTAAGAATTATTGGTTTAGTTTTTGTAAAAAACCAATTGAATTTTGTACCTGTTCAATACATATATATTATGAAAATGTACAGTTTTTTTTTTGTTCAATAGAGATATATTATGAAAATTTTAAAACTTACGGTCTAGCGATTCAGAATCACTGTTCAAAGGCTGAAAATATTTCATATGTCCTCAATTTAAATAGGAATTATCCTGAAAAAAATTCAATTCAATTCAGCTGTTACTTGCGGTCATTGTTCTAGTAATAAAAACAGTATTTTTTTTTTTTTTTGTTTTACCAACACTCAAAACATTTAATTAAAATTCATACTATCTTTAACAATGGTTACCTTTGCTTTAATTTGCCACACTAGTCACCAAACTTAAACAAATCTGCATTTAAAAATCAACTTAGAAAACTCCAAAAATCCAGTACATAAAAACGGGTTGTCAGGGCTTCCTAATAGCATTCTGATTAAAACAAGGATGATTAGGATCACGCCAGAGCGCTAGTACAGGGAACATCTTCGAGTACAATTTCCAACCTGGGATACGATAATAAGATTTCAAATTTTCATACAACTTCAAACGTGATAATTTTTCAACCATGGGCTTTATGATATTTATGAGCCTTAAAAGTAAACAAGTAAAAAAGCTGTAAGTTCGGCCGGGCCTAACTATGACTACCCTCCACCATTTGGAACGAATTTGGCAATTTTAAAAACAATAAAATCCGTTAAAAATTCTGTTAAAATCTTATAAATAATGTAGCCGTTATATTAGGGTCAAGACGACAAGCCATTATAATATTCCGATTATCGGGGGGTACCGTTACATGGGGGCGTGGACCTGAACAGAAAATTTTCTGTCTTAGGCTGTAGTATCCATTACGAACTACAAATAGAAAATTCGAAACAATTCCGGTGAATAATGTCGCTAAAATCATCAAAATACCGAATATTGGGAGGTACCGTTATATGGGGACTATACGAAGACGTTGACCTGCACAGACAATTTTCTGTCTTAGGCTGTTGTATCCATTTCGAACTTCAAATGATAAATTTGAAACAATTCCGGTATATAAAGTTGCTAAAATCATCAAAACGCCGGATATCGAGACGAACCGTTATATGGAGGCTATACGAAGACGTGGATCTGCATAAACAATTTTCTGTCTTAGGCTTTAGTATTCATTACGAACTTCAAATAGCAAATTCGAAACAATTCCGGCGAATAATGTCGCTAAAATCATCAAAATACCGAATATCGGGAGGTACCTTTATATGGGGGCTATACGAAGACGTTGACCTGCACAGACAATTTTCTGTCTTAGGCTGAAGTATCCATTGCGAACTTCAAGTGCCAATTTTGAAACAATTCCGGAGTATAATGTCGCTAAAAAATGTGCAAAATTTTAGACTTCTATCTCTATTCGTTCGAAATATAGCGTGGTTACGACAGACAGGCAGACGGACATGGCTAAATCGTTTTAGAATTTTACGCTGATCAAGAATGTATATACTTTGTTGGGTCTGACATGAGTATTTCGAGGAGTTACAAACGGAATAAGAAAATTAATATACCCTACATAGTATGGTGGAGGGTATAAAAAGATCCCGTACAGGGTCATTATGACATTTGTGGAAATAAAGGACAGCAGTTGAAAAAAAACTGAATTAAAATTTTCGGATAGCTCGTTTCTTCATTATTGCACTTGTCTGTAGCACAAAAATGGGCAAATGTTGACCTTGTTAAGTGAAGAAACCAATCATGATGCATGTAACGTGTCGTAAAAATGCTGTGGTCCTCCAGGGTCCATAATCGCCACATAAATCCATTGTTAATATAACACAATTGAGGTATGGTGGAATTTGCATATATGAGAAATATCTCTTCCGAATATTCGATATTTCGTCGATTAGTGTAATAAACCGGTCAGGCTCAACCCATATACATATATATATATATATATATATATATATATATATATATATATATATGTATGTAGATGTGTATATACCAATTGACATACATTGTTTATTGCAACGAACAAAAACAGTTAACCTTCAGTGCAGTGCATGGCGTCGTAATTTGAGTTGATTTTGTTTTTATATTATTTATTGTTTTTTTTTTTTCAATACAATTGCGTTGTACATACACTGGTGGCCGAAACTAAAGCAACTAAAATCGCAAAGACAATAAATGTCCTGTAACTTTTACAAAAATAAACAAATCGTAATTATTTTTCCAGTTTTAAATGAGGGGTTTAATTCACTTTTAAGAAACTAAAAATAAAAATACAAAAATAATTTTGAACGAAAAATAATATGTGGAAAACTAAAATGACCCAATTTTGCTTGGTCAAAACTAAAGCAACTTTTTTAATTTTTTTTTTTATTTTAAAATAATTAAATTTTGGCTAGTATTCGATAGCATAACCATTATTTTTGATAGCACCTGCACACCTACGAGGCATTGAATCTATAACACGCCCAATTTGATCCTTGGGTAGGCTTTCCCAGGCACCCCGAATTCTTTGGAAAATATTGTGCTTATTTGTTTCCGAATCTCGCTTGACCTTCCTGTCTACGACACTCCAAAGGTTTTCTATGGAGTTTAGGTCCGGTGATTGTGCCGGCCATAACAAACCATCAATTTTTGACTCCCGCAACCAATATTTAACAAGTTTTGATGCAAGTTTGGGATCATTGTCATGCTGAAGCACCAAAGTGAGCCTAATATTTTACTCAGCGTAAGGGAACAACGTGATGTCCAACACATCTTTGAAAACAAACCCACCCATAACTTCCTTTATTTCATGGATAGGCACAAGTCCATAGAAAGAAACACAGCGCCACGCCATTTTTGACCCTCCCTCATGATTCACTGTACTTTTGCAACACTGCAGCTTGAGTCTTTCATTTTTTGGTCTTCTCACCGTAAAATTTTTCACGTCTGAGCTTTTAATATTGAACGTAGACTCATCCCAGAAATAATGTTTTTCCATTGAACTGGATTCCACTTAATACTATCATTTCCGAAATCTTTTCTGATTTTTTCAGATATAAATGGCTTTTTTGATGGCTTACGGGCATGCAGACCAGTTACCACTACTAGTCTACGCACTGATCTCGGGCTTATATCCAATGATTGCTCTCTCACCATTCCAGTTGAACTCTTAAATGGTTGTTTGTTATTTCTCTCACAATTTGTTGATCAGTACGGGCTGAAGTTTTTCACGGCCTTCATCCGTTATAGACTCTTACTACTGATCCAGTTTCAAAAAACCGACTTAGTATACAGAAATATTTATGAAATCACAGAAATATTTCTCGGAAATCATTTTCTGTGATATGTTGTTTTCATAGTCACTGATAATTTGCTGTTTTATTCATGTACTGTATTTGCTTCTAGCCATTTTTAAACTTTTTTTGGGCAGTACTTAAAAAAACGAAAAGAAAAACACATGCTGTTGTAAAAAACTTCTCAAAAAGGATTTTTTGACAAGCGAAATTGTCGAAGGAAGCAAAAAGCCATAAATATAACAGTAAAAACAACTGAAATTGTAGCGGTCGTATGAATGTACAACAGAGTTGCTTTTGTTTTGTCCAAGCCAAAATCGGGTTAATTGACTTTACCATACATTATGTTTTATATAAAAATGAATTTTGGTTTTTTGTTTTAGGTTTTTAAAAAGGGCATAGAGAACCTACTTTAAAACAAGAAAAACTTTCTCATTTTCCTAATTAAAAAAAAAAAAAAAAAAATACAGGGCATTCATTCTCCTTGTAATTTCAGTTGCTTTAATTTTGGTCACCAGTGTATATATATATATTGTGTTTTCACAACATTGTGATTGTTATGCTAGTGGGCGGGATTGTTGTTTATTTCTTTGTTTATATATTCAGTTTGTAAACTGGAATCACAAATAAACTGCAACGTAAGGGACTATAATTGGTTATCTTGGCATGCGAACTATTAGTGGTTACGTATACAGTTGAGGGTTTCTGCGAATAAATGATAAGTTATAGCGTAGTTAGCCAATGAAACCATATTTTTATAAATCAATACATGAAATTTAAGGACTAAGGACTTATTTCCTGACGGAAGAAAACAGCAACATCAGCAGAACGGGTTCGACTTCATCGGAACCCGCGTCGCAGTGGCCGAAAAATGGCTCGTGAGCTGAACATATTGCAATATTCCATTCGGCAAATATTGAAAAATGAGATCGGGGCAATGTCATTGAAATTCCAAAAAGTACAAGAACTTACACCGCAACAGAAAGAAAATAAACTCAAGAAAGCTAAAGAGTTGATTCGCTTGGCCGAAAGTGGTGAACTGGTGAATTTGGTTTTCTCTGATGAGAAAACATTCGTTGTCCAGCAGTTTGTAAACAAAGAAAATGATCGTGTTTACTTGCCGAAGAGGTCAGCTGAAATTGTGCACCTTCGGTTGGCCACCAGAACTCAAGCGCCGGCCATGGTGATGGTGTGGGCCGCCATAACAGCCGATGGTTTCTCTCCGCTCGTATTAATCGACCTGGTATCTGTATAAATGCCGAATATTATCGCGAAAATTTTCTGGAGGGTATATTAAAGCCTTGGGCTTGCAAATATTTTGGCTGCTGGCCTATACACATTCAAACAGGACTAACCACCATCGCACTCAACATGCGCCACACAAGAATGGTTACAAAGAGAGGTTCCTCGCTTCACTTCCAGCTCACAATGGCCACCAAAATGTCCGGATACCAATCCGTTGGATTATTGAATCTAGAGTATTTTGGAACGCAAAGTTGACACTAAACAAGTAAGCAAAGGCTATAGTCGCGCGGGGCCGACTATGTGATACCCTACAACACTATAATATGGTAGAAGTCCCCTTATGTCCAAATCCATTTTGGAATTCGCTTTTGAAATTATGTCATAGAGCACTGACCAGATATTACCCTTAGGTTTTTGACTAGGGAAATTTACCAATGTTTACGTACTCCGTTTTGCTGTTAGTTACAACTAAATATAACTCAACGGTCATCGAAAATGCAAGACTTCTTCCCTGTCCTTAACACACTTCTCATGCTAAGTTCCATGTCTATTGGTCTCTATCTCCGAATTTAGACTCATCTATATGATTTGCTTGTCAACGATATTTGGCTATATTCGTCAACAAAATCAGCATACAAAGTCAGAAGTTCGCCATTTGTTTATTTTGGATTTCGTTTGTAAGTTATTTTCAGCGTTTCGGTAGAATGGAAATGTTGGTATTTTTCACACAAAAGTAGTGGTCCATTCTACCCGCTGTCTTAAACTCTAACCTTCTAAACTGTAACTTCATTCCGTGTCTTTTGGTTTCTATTTTTGACCTCTATAACGGCTGCAAAATCAGGAACATTTTTTGTTGTTGGTCCATTTCAACCACTAAATACATTCCCGACATATTAAAAAATAATTGGCTTAGCCCTGCTGAGCCTATCCCTACCCTTATGACAATTTTCGTGTATATAATAACCCCAACCTGTGTTGTAAGGTGAAAAAATATTACAAAACAAACACTTCAATATTATAAGTCAAATTGAAAAAATCGCATGCGATAAAAAATGTGTAAAAACAAAAAAATATCACAAAATGCTACAAAATCTATATTAATATCATTATGGGCATCTTTTATGCGATTTTTTTTAGATTTTATACTCTTATGCCAAAAGGGCATTCTAAATTTACAAAATTTGTCAAATATAAGCATTCTATCTAACATTGTATAGATTTCGCTATATATAATCGATATTTTTACTATCGGCATCCACAAAATGGTTAGAATTGACCTGTTCGTCTATTTGTGATTTCGCCGACATTAAAAATATTCGCGGTTTAATGGAAATTTTGACTTTTATTTAACACAAATATTACCCGATAACCATCAGAATTGGAAGGCTTCTGCCCAGCCCAAAGCTCTAGCCCCATGCTAACTTTCGCTTCGATTGGTCTATAATTGTAACCTGTAGAGCAACTGCAAAATCAGGAAAACCTTAACCCCACCTATATTCTAAATTTAGTGAAGATTGTGCCATAATTGCGACCTATAGAGTGATTACAAATTAACATGGACAGACGGACAGACGGACGGACGGACATACATAGCTAGATCGTCTCAGCTCGGCGAGCTAGGAAGATCTATATATACTTTCCAATGTGGGAAACCAATATTTCGTGGTGTTACATAATTTTTGGCCCAATCAAACTTATAACACCCCCAACACATAGTGTTGTAGGGTATAAAAATACGCAAGTGCTTCGCCGGGAATAGGCCAAAATATAGCAAAGCAACATAGCAGGTGACGTTTCATTAACCTTTTGAAAGCCATAATTCGTGACAAACGTGACGAATTCGAACAAATCTAAACTTATTCTAAAATTTTATGCTATTTCCGACATTTTTTTCATTTCATTCAATAACATTTAAAAAACAAGTAAAATAGCTGTAAGTTCGGCCGGGCCGAACTTTTAATACCCTCCACCATTTGGTACAAATATGGCAATTTCCAAAAAATAAAACCCGTTAAAAATTCTGTTAAAATCTTAAAAATACCGAATGCTTATACGACGACGCGAGCCTGCATAGGCAACTTTTGTCATAAATTATTACAATATTTATATGCGAAACTTGAAGAAAAATCTGTTTATAATGTAGCTAAAATCGTCAAAATACCGAATATGGGGGGTACCGTTATAGGGGGGCTATACGAAGACGTGGACCTGCACAGACAATTTTCTGGCATGGGCTGAAGTATCCATTACGAACTTCACATACGAAATTTGAAACAATCCCTGTAAATAACGTCGCTAAAATCATTAAAATACCGAATATCGGGGGGTACCGTTATATGAGGGCTATATGAAGACGTGGACCTACATGGATCATTCTTTGACTTTGGATGAAGTATCCATTACAAACTTCAAATACCAAATTTGAAACAATTCCGGTAAACAATGTCGCTAAAATCATCAAAATCGGGAGGTACCGTTATATGGGGGCTATATGAAGACGTGGACCTGCACAGACATTTTTTGACTTAGGATGTAGTATCCATTACGAACTTCAAATACCAAATTTGAAACGATTCCGGTAAACAGTGTCGCTAAAATCATCAAAAAACCGAATATCGGGGGGTACCGTTATATAGGGGCTACAGGAAGACGTGGACCTGCACAGATAATTTTCTGTCTTAGGCTGTAGCATCCATTGCAAACTTCAAATGCCAAATTTGAAATAATTCCGGTGAATAATGTCGCTAAAATCATCAAAATACCGAATATCGGGAGGTACCGTTATATGGGGGCTATATGATAACTTGGACCTACATGGCCCATTTACAAACTTAACCTGCCTACTGGGAAAAAATACATGTGTGCAAAATTTTAGCCTTTTATTTCAATTTGATCGTAAGATAGCGTGATTACAACAGACAGACAGACAGACAGACACACAGACGGACATGGCTAAATCGTCTTAGAATTTTACGCTGATCAAGAATATATATACTTTGTTGGGTCTGACATGAATATTTCGAGGAGTTACAAACGGAATTTCAAAATTAATATACCCTCCATAGTATGGTGGAGGGTATAATAATGTAAGAATTATTTTTTGGCTTTTTTGCAGTTTTTTTTTTATCTCATCCTGTGTATACTAAATATTGTTTTAATAGAAGTATTAATATGAGCGAATTTCGAAGACAATCGGATTTTTATTTCACATTTTATTAAAGTTACAATTATTTTAAATTTTAATCCTTTATGAGGAAGGTACTAGATGGAGTGGATCGATACGGCCCATAATCGAAAATAACCTAGGACTTGGAAGGTTTTAACAAGGTGGGATGATCGTTTCTTGTTCCATGAGTTAAATTATTTTTATATCCTCCACCTTGGAAAGGAGGGTATATTAACTTTGTCATTCCGTTTGTAACATCCGTAAATATTCGTCGTAGACCCCATAAGGTATATATATTCATAATCAGCATAAAATTCTAAGCCGATTTAACGATGTCCGTCTGCCTGTTGAAATCACGATAAAGCCCACATTATTTGACGTAGAGTGCCAAAATTTAGCAGAGCAATTTGTATTGTGTCTAGGATGGTTGTTATTGAAAATGAGATATATTGGTTCACGTTCTGGTATAGTGCCCATATAACGGTACCCGATAATCGGTATTTTGATGATTTATGCCACATTTTTTCACGGATTTCACTGAAAATTGGTATTTGTTGGTCATAATGGGTTTCAGCTCCGGTCGCGAAGCATTGCATGTATAAGTCCACGTTTTGCTATAGCCCCATATATAGATACCTCCCGATATTCGGTATTTTGATGATTTTTGCCACATTTTTTCACTGATTTGTCTAAAAATAGGTATTTGTGGGTCAAAATGGGTTCTAGCTCGTGTGGCGAAACATTGTAATTATAGGTCCACGTATTGGTATAGCCCCCATATAACGGTACCTCCCGATGTTCGGTAATTTGATGATTTTTGTCACATTTTTTTCACGGATTTGTCTGAAAATTGGTATTTGTGGGTCATAATGGGTTCCAGCTCCTTTGGCGAAACATTGCATGTGTAGGTCCACGATTTGGTATATCCCCCATATAAAGGTACCTCCCGATATTGGGCATTTTAATGGTTTTTGCCCAATTTCTTCTAATGTTTTCTTTACCCTAAGGTGGAGGGTATTAAAAGTTTGGCCTGGCCGAACTTAATGTTTATACCCTACATCACTATGTGTTGGGGGTATTATAAGTTTGATTGGGCCAGAATTTATGTAACACCTCGAAATATTGGTTTCCCATATAGGAAAGTATATATGGATCTTCCTAGCTCGCCGAGCTGAGTCGATCTAGCTATGTATGTCCGTCCGTCCGTCTGTCCGTCTGTCCATGTTAATTTGTAATCACTCTACAAGTCGCAATTATAGTCCGATCTTCACGAAATTTAGAATGGAGGTGGGGTTAAGGTCAGAATAGAACCCTATTTCTTTTGAAGATGATCGCATAATATTTAGTGGTGGAAATCGACCAAATACTGAAAAAATGTCGGATTTTGCAGTAGCTATACAGGTCGCAATTATAGACCAATCGACGGAATTTCGCATGTAGCTAGAGATTAGGGCGGGGAAGAAGCTTACCAATTTTGATGGTCATCGGATAATATTTAGCGGGTAAAATAGACCTTATCTTTTTTGTTGAAAAAATTCAAAATTTTTCATTAAACCGCGAATATTTTAAATCCCGGCGAAATCACAAAGCCATGGCAAGGTTACTTCTGATCTTTACATTGATGTTAACATACAGCAAATCGGATATATAGCAAAATATGTGCGATACATATGTCTATCAAAGAAGATATGCTTGAAAGATCTCATATATGTCGAGAACGGCTGAACTGATTTCGACAGTTCTCATTAATTCAGAATGGCCTCTTGGCAGGAAAGAAAAAATGTCTAAAAAATCGCATAAAAATATCTCTCTATAGATGAAAATATTGATTTTGTAAGATTTTCTCATATTTTTTCAATTTTGTCATATTTTTGGCATATTTTCATTTTGAATTAAACATTTGGTAATATTTCTACAGCTAACAAAACTAAGTAGTTAGGATATCAGGATATCATATACAGATCGCATTCATGGCCCGATCCTTACGAAATTTTGCATGGGGATAAGATGAGGGTCAGAATAGAAGCCCACTCTTTTTGGAGATGATCGCCATATATTTAGGGGTTGAAATGGACCAAAAAACTGCAAAATTGTTAGCAGGTCGTAATTATCGCCCGATCCTCACACACATTTGAATGGGGGTTACCGGACATTGCAAAAGCCAAGCAGTTTTGGATAGCCATCCAAAAATATTCAATGTGTAAAGGAGTTTGCCAACTTTTGTAGACAAAATACGAAAATGTCCATTCCAGTGACTTTTTGGAGAATTCACAAATACAGGAAAGACGCAGTTTAAGTTGCTATTATTCGAAAATTAGAGAACGAAACCTGGTGGTTTTCTTTTATTATTTGTCACAATATCTTGTGGAATTCTTTGGAGTATCTCGCCTATATAAACTGTATCATTTATTATAGTGTTGTAGGGTATTCAACGATCGGCCCCGCTCGACTGTAGCTTTTGCTCACTTGTTTTTACTTGTTTATGTAGATTAGTAATCTCCATACATTTACTGTACATAGGTTACTTTACAGCTTTACATTTTCGAATTTACCTTTCCTGGCTTTAGGCGCCCATATGTTTCCGCACTTCTACCGATGATGCTTGTCCATATTCCCATCGTTTATCATAGACGAATTTTCTAAAGTCAAACCTAACAACTCACACGCAATAGTTATTGAAAATATTCCCTGGAAATCAGGCAACCACCAAATCTCCCAATTCTGGGTATTTTCTTGCAACCAACTACCTAATTTTTGTTTACAGCCAGGGTATCTGCAAAACAAAATTCTGGACCTTCGTAACAATGATTTTTGTGCGTTAGCTCTCCTACCCTCCCCGCCAGCTAAAAAAATACAATTTAGATAATTTCCGAGTATGAATCCACTTTGAATGAAATTTGTTTAATGAACATTTTAATACCACATTGTTTGCGTAACTAAAATTCTGGAAAAGCCACCATAAACGACTCCTTTTTAACAATGACGAATGACTTCTATTGGCAATAAGGGAATTTATCATCTCCATTTTCTGGAAATCTCATCGTAAATATAGAATAGAATAATGAAATATGCTGTCATTCGTTTGTTCTGTCACTCGCTCATTCATTTCTTTGCTCGCTGATATAAATATGAATGAAATAAATCCGGGAGGGCGTCAGATATATATATATATATAAATATATATATATATATATATATATATATATATATATATATATATATATATATATATATATATATATATATATATATATATATATATATATATATATATATATATATATATATATATATATATATATATATATATATATATAATATATATATATATATATATATATATATATATATATATATATATATATATATATATATATATATATATATATATATATATATATATATATATGTGTGTGTGCGTGTGTTTGGGGAATGAGATTTTCATTGTAAAAGTGACACCAAGTGTAGGTGTGTGCTTGATTGCTGTATGTATCCAAATTACATTCTACCAGTTATCCTCACTCCACCTACCACCCCCCTCAGATTTCCCAAAAAGCACCGACAGACACACACACACACACACACACTCACACTCACATATATAAATGAACAATTGATGTTCGTTTAAAACACGTGTCACATCAGGAAGTTAAACGAAGTGAATGACTGACTGGCTCCAATGACTGACTGAATGAACGACAGAACAACCGAAAGAACGAACGAACGACTGAATGTTTTTATTATGTCTATGTCAAAATTAAGGTAGGATGCGCGGAGGGGGGTTTGGGGATGAAACCCCCCAAAGATATAACCATGGAGCTAATTACATATGATTGCCATGGAAATTTGTAATTAATTTAGCAACAATAAAGGAAGCAAGGAAGGGGAAAATGACTGGACATTGCCGTTGTCTTCACTTTTCATTTCAATTTCTGATAGTTGTTTTTGCAGTTGCGGCTGCTCATTGACTAAGTGGAAGGTGATTTGTATTGTAGTAGGGAATATAAATTATGTTGCACGCAACACAATAGATAGGTGGACTTTGCTTCAGTCGGTTATGATGAAAAGAATCGTTAATGAAGTTTTAAATTGACAATTTAGTGGTGGTATGAAGGGGCATAAATCGAGCTGAATGAACATAAATCTACTGAAGGGCCAGCTAGAGGTAAGGGGGTCTCTGTAAAATTACTAAAGTTGTAGAAATAATCCGTAGATTCGCTGAAGATTAACTGGTGTCTCTATATATGAGCTGAGAATCAGAGAAACTCTAAAGATAAGATGCAGGATCAAGAGGTGTCTATTGATGAGCAGTGGTGTTTGGAAGTTCTCACAGACGATCTGCGAGGTGGAGGATTCTTTAGAGATGAGTTAAAGTGCCAGAGAGGCCTTAAGAGGTACCTGATACAGATCAATAAAGTTTTTTTTTGGACTCACCAAAGCTCACGTCAGGAAGATCCTATAGAGGAACGGAGAGAGAGGTACGAAATTTAAGGCGAACCGGTTTTTATATAGTTGATTTAATAGAGACAAGCGAGTTTGTCTATAGGAGACAAGTTGGAGGGACAGCAAGTGTCTCGATATGGGACAAATTGGAGGGCCAGCGAGGACAAGCTTGAGGGCCGCGAGTCTCTCTCTAGGGGACAAGCGGGAGGGCCAGCGACTGTCTCTCTAGGGGACCAGCGAGTGTCTCTGTACGGGACGTGTTGAATGGTCAGCGAGTGCCTCTCTAAAGCATAAGCTGGCAGATCGGCGTGTGTCTCTCTCGGGAAAAAGCTGGAGGACCTGAAAGTGTCTTTGTAGGGAATGAATTAATGGGTCAACGAGTGTATCTGTCTAGGGGACGAATTGGATGGTTAGTTATGTTCCTCTAGGGGACCAGCGAGTGTCTCTGCAGGGGACAAGTTAGGGGACGAGTTGGAGGGTCAGGCGAGTCGGAGGGCCAGCCGGTGTCTTTTTAGGGGAAAAACTGGAGGAACTGCAAGTGTCTTAATAGGAAATGAGTTAATGGGTCAGCTAGTGTCTGTCTAGGGGACGAATTAGATGGTCAGTTGTGTTTCTCTAAGGGTGACTCTTTAGGGGACAGGAGACGAGTTGTAGCTCCAGCGAAAGGTGGGACATAAAGATTTTCAAAAGCTACGATCTGGAGCGAAGGTTAGCTAGTGTCTCTATAAATGAGCCAAATAGACATATGGTCTTAACAAGTAGCTCAAGAGCTGAGACGAGGGGCTGAAAATATCTACGGGCTATGAAAAAGCTCTCTTCAGGCTGCATTTCGGACATGATGCAACACCACTTAAAGATACTCTTTTATACCCTACACCACAAGGTGGTCAGGGTATTATGTCTTTGTGCATTTGTTTGTAGCAGTCTAAAGGAAACGAGATAGACCCATGGTTCCTTTTGATGATATGCATAGAATCACATTCTGAGTCGATTTATGCATGTCCGTCCGTCCGTCTGTCCGTCCGTCCGTCTGTCCATGTATTTTTGTAAACAAAGTACAGTTCGCATTTATTGCCCTATCCAGATGAAATTTTGCACAAATCATTTGTTTAGCCCAAAGACGAACCCTATGAAATTGGAGATAATCGGTAAAAATTTAGATATAGCTCCCACATATATCTTCGTCCGATTTCCATTTTATTGTGCACCAAACGTGTAATATCAGTCCGAATTGTATGGAATTTTGCACTTATGATCAGATTGGACCTGAAAATAAGTATGCCAAATTTGATCGAAATCGGTTCAGATATAGCTATAGCTCCCATATATGTTGTTCATCCGATTTGCTATTTTTGAACTCCGCAGCCGTAATATGCACCCTGTAACAACAATATTTGGGGAAATATATCAAATGCTGCTCAGAAATACATTTGCTAAATTTTATCGAGATCGGTTCAGATTTGGATATAGCTCCCATATATAATTTCGTCCGATTTGCCTTTGATTGTGCACCAAACGTCTAATATTTGACCAAATAGGATGAAATTTCGCACTTATGACCGAATTGAGTCTAGAAGCTAGTATGTCAGATTTGGTGAATATCGGTTCAGATATAGCTATAGCTCCCATATATACTTTTCATCCGATTTGTCATATTTGTTGCCCACAGCCGTAATATGCACTCCGTAACAACGATATTCAGGGAAATATATCAAATACAGCTCAGAAATATATTTGCCAAATTTTGTCGAGATCGGTTCAGATTTGGATATAGCTCCCATATATATCTTTATCCGATTTCAAATTAATTGTGCACCAAATGGACAATACAAGTCCGAATTTAAAAGATACAAATGCTTCGTCATATTTATTTCTTTGAACTTTAAATTATAATTATAATCATAGCGTGTGTGATTGAATTCTCCCATAAAAACTTTCAATTGTTATGCGCAGCTCTACTAAATTAGCAAAGTGGTGTAGGGTATCATAAAGTCGGCCCCGCCCGACTTTAAGACTTTCTTTACAGGTTTAATTAGAAAATTTGAGGAGTTTTATGTACCAACAAAAAAATTGTCTTTGGGCTCTACAGAGTATCGAACTCACTATTTTCAATTTAAAGTATGATAAATCCAATCATTGCCCGAATGGCAAAGAAAGTCCTTAAGTTATCTGGGGATAGAAATTAAAACATTTCATCGATTAATGTTAATTTAAAACTCTATTTTATCCCCCTTCTTATCCTTCATTCCTGATAACTCACTCTATCAAAGACGACACAATTTTCCAATATTTTCACACCCAATCAGCATTGCAATTTCCGCTTGAATGCTAAATAATGTGAGGAGTGTGGTAAAAGATGTACATATGCCATCGGAAAATCAATTTACAAAAAAACGACCTAGAATTCAAAATAATTCGATAAAATTTCGTGTGTGTGTTTGAAGGATGATAGGACACACCGACAGACACAGACAAACACGCATTAGCATTTTAACCGCAAACCTATATCCATACTCTTGCTTTCTCGTTTCCACCAGCACAAAGATTTTTGGAAAAAGGAGGGGCTGTGGCATGCAATATATTTGATGTGTGATATGGAAAACCACAAAACATTTGAACTCAGATAAACTAAAGATAAATGTTTGATAATGAGGCAAGTGAGGTCGAGGTTATAGTGTAATTTGTTACTAAACTTATATTCATAATTTTAAGTCATGTGTCAAATGAAAATGTCCCCAAAATTTTATTCAAATTTGGTCTGTTAATATTTCTTCTTCTTCCAACCAACGTACATATTTCAAATCTCAACTTCAATATCAATCGTTATTAAAGAGTGTATTTGATTTCAAATTTTATTTGCCTTCCATTTGCTTTGTTTAAACGAATTTTGCGTCGACATTCCAGTTCTATATACCAATTTTCACACACCCGAACACATTCGCATAGCACATTTACCATTACCATACGAACAGTGAATGAATAAACATAATGGGAGAATACATCAAAACAAACACACACACATACACACCCAAGTAGAGGTACATAATAAATTTCCATTTGAATGTATAACTCAATTAGTCAGTCCAAGTAACTAACAACATGTGTGTATGTAGTCATTTAAATACACACACAGGTGTATATGTATGTATGTGAAGTAAAAAAGATTTTGGTGGATTTGGTTGCCTACCTGACTCCATATTATATATATTTGTATACTCTCCACCTTGGAAAGGAGGGTATACTAACTTTGTCATTCCGTTTGTAACACCCTTAAATATTCGTCGTAGACCCCATACAGTATATATATATTCATAATCAGCATAAAATTCTAAGTCGATATAACGATGTCCGTCTGTCTCTCTGCCCGTCAGTCGGTTGATATCACGATACAGCCCACATTATTTGACGTAGAGCGCCAAAATTTACCAGAGTAATTTGTATTGTGTCTAGGATGGTAGTTATTGAAAATGAGATATATCAGTTCACGATTTAATATAGTCTCCATAAAACGGAACCTTCCGATATTTGGTATTTTTATGGATTTTGCCACATTTTTTCACTGATTTGTCTAAAAATTGGTATTTGTAGATCATAATGGGTAATGGTAATGTGGCGAGACATTGCATGTATAGGTCCACGCTTTGGTATAGCCCCCATATAAGGGTACCTCTCGATATTTGGGTATTTTGATGGTTTTTGCCACATTTTTTCACTGATTTGTCTAAAAATTGGCATTTGTAGATCATAATAGGTCCCAGTTCGTGTGGCGAATCATTGTAATGATAGGTCCACGTTTTGGTATAGTCCCCATATAACGGTACCTCCCGATACTCGGAATTTTGATGGTTTTTGTAACATTTTTCACTGGTTTGTCTAAAAATTGGTATTTGTAGGTCATAATGGGTTCTAGCTCCTTTTCATGTATAGGTCCACGATTTGGTAGAGCCCCCATATAACGGTACCTTCTGATATTTGGTATTTTGATGGTTTTTGCCACATTTCTTCGCGGATTTCTTTTGGCGAAACACTGTATGTATAAGTCGACTACTTAGTATTGCCCCATATAACAGTATTTCCCGATATTCGGTATTTTGATGACTTTTGGCACATTTTCCCATGAATATGTCTAAAAATTGGAATATGTGGGTCATAATGGGCTCTAATGTTTCCTTTAACCTAAGGTGGAGGGTATTAAAAGTTTGGCCCGGCCGAAAATAATGTTATTGTACTTGTGTTTTTTTTTTATACCCTTCCCCATAGTATGGAGGGTATATTAAGTTTTTCATTCCGTTTGTAACACCTCGAAATATTTAAGACCCGACAAAGAATATATATATATATATATATATATTCTTGATCAGCATAAAATTCTATGTCGATTTAGCGATGTCCGTCCGTCTGTCATCTTTATATCTTCCGAACGAATTGAAGTAGATTGATAAAATTTTACTCAAGTATATGTTATGTCTGTAGGACTTTAGGATGGACCATGTAGATGTACATTTTGGTATAGTCTGTAGGACTTTAGGATGGACCATGTAGATGTACATTTTTGTATAGCTCCCATATAACGGTACCATCCGATATTCGGCATTTAAATGATTTTAGCGACATTATTCACCGAAATTGTTTCAAATTTGGCATTTGAAATTCATTATTAATACTACAGCCTAAGACAGAAAATTGTCTGTGCCGGTCCACGTCTTAGTATAACCCCACATAACGCTACCTTTCGATATTCGGTATTTTGATGATTTTAGCTACGGGTTGCCCATATTCGACGGACCTTTGGGCCCGTTGGGCCCATTCCAATCGACGAGGCTTGTCCGCAGGCAACATTCTTTGCGTCAATTTTGTACGGGAACAAATGCAAATCAATGCGAATAATCCGTTGTAAAGTGGACCGAGCCTTGCCCAACTGCTGAGAACGGCGTTTTTGGGATGTTCTTGGGGACCTCTCAACACTGGCTCGTACTGCAGCGATATTCTCGGCCGATCGCCTTGGTCGACTTTTATATGGCCTCTTCGGATTAGAAAGAGCCTTACCAGTCGAAAATTTTTCGTATAAACGCTTAATGGTGTTCTTAGAAGGCGCACTTCTCACATTTTTTAATGTTTTAAAAGCACGTTGAGTTTTCACAATTGACTTCTTCTGTTGAATGTAAATTTCAGAGCGCTCGCGTGGCGTGTATTGGTTCATGGTAGAAATCTGCTTGGACTGACGCTTCAAACGCGGTATGTCATTAAGCGATGTGACATCTCTATCAAAAGTTATGGTGTTGCCAGATGGGTCCGTCGAATATGGGCAGCCCTGTACATTGTTACCGATTTTTTAAGTGTCGCATTTGTAATATATCGTAATGGCTTATAGCAAATGTTATCTTTGTAGGTCCATGTCATCGTATAGACCTAATATAAAAGCTACATTCGGCATTTTTAAGCTTTTAACAGCTTTAATTTAAAACTTAATTTGTATACCCTCCACCATAACATGGAGGCTATATTAATTATGTCATTCCTTTTGTAGCTTATGATTAGCGTACAATTCTGATTAGGTTTAGGCTGTTTTAATCACGCAAGCTTCCGAAGGAATAGAGATGGAGACAGATGGTACCATCCGTTATGGCTCTAAACTTAGCTAAAGTTCGAATGTGGCCAACTTTTTGTGCAGGCCTATGTAACGGTGCCCCCTCATTTAAAGCATTTGGATGATTATTGACACACACTTTTCAACGAAATTTTCAGGAAGCTTAAACCGCTTGCAAACCAGTAAGAAAAGGTAAAAAATCGGGCGGGGCCGACAATACGTACGTATCGTATTTTATTAGAGCTCAAGTAACAAAAGTGTTTATATTGGGAATTTGTGTGAAGTAACTAAGAAGTTGGAAACTATATCCAACTCTGCATCGATTTCCAAAATAAAAATAATATTCAAAAATATTTATTGGAACAACAGATTTACCGGACCGAGTTTTACCAGATGGAAAATTTTGCTTGAATAAGAAAAAAATCAATCCAATTCGGGTTGGTATTGCAGAAATGGTGAAAAGTAACCGTAAAATCGGATGAAGATGTATATTGAAACTATATAAAAATCTGAAGCGATATCGATGAAATTTGGCAGCAGTATTTTCGAGTTGTTTCTTATGTCCGATATCAAAAATCAATGTTGTAGTGTGCATATTACGCATGTGAGAAAATCAAAACTTCAAGTCGAATGAAATATATATATGGGAGCTATAACTATATCTGAGCCGATTTTCATCAACATTTTTTGTAATTGCTTCTAGGCTAAATAACATCGGTAGTGCCAAAATTCAGTCCATTCGGGCTGTTATTAGCCATAAGGTGCACAATAAAGCTGAAATCGGATAACGATTTATATGAGTGCTATATCCAAATCTGAACCGATCTTGGCGAAATGTTAAACACTTTTTTCTGAGATAATTGTCCTGGAGTGCTTATTACGCATGTGAATGCCTTAAACACTAAATCTGATAAAACATATACATGGGAGCTACAGCTCTATGTGAACTGATTTTCATTAATTTTAAAAAACCCAAAAATAATCTTTGCCGACAGAAAAAAAAGTTATTCGTTATTTACCAGTGGCTATCGTTAGAGCACTCCAGCATTTAAATGTGAATAAATTTTTTGTGTATCGTACCATGTCTTGTTACCGTGATACTGGTATCGTAACTTCTTGAACTTTTTGGAATTTCAATGGCTTTACCCCGTGTTAATTTTTCAATATTTGCCGAATGGAATATTGCGATATGTTCAGCTCACGAGCCATTTTTCGGCCACTGCGACGCAGGTTTCGTCCAAATTTCTTGTTTATATTTCGAACCATTTCTACTGATGTTGCTGTGTTCTTCCGCCCACTTCCTTCCTTCCTTGACGTCGGGCTACGCTACCAGTATCACGATAACAAGACATGGTACGAGACACAAAAAATTTATTCACATTTAAATGCTGGAGTGCTCTAACGATAGCCACTGGTAAATAACGAATAACTTTTTTTTCTGTCGGCAAAAATTATTTTTTGGTTTTAATTTTTTTGTTTTTTTTTTTGTTTTTGAATATCGAGTGTACCTTTGGCTTTGTAGCACGTAGCGTCTTCCGTTTAGAACCAAATACCGCCAATATCTTAATTTTAAATGGATGACTGTATACGAAGCTAATATAAATCTTGATATTGAGTAGGAACATCTTAGTTGTGATTTCGCAAGTCTTCGCATATTTGCCTTTTTCTATGAAATTCCTTCATTTAACAGTCTCAATAGAATAGATATTTGTATAACTTGATATCGTCTCTGTGGAATCACACACAAACAGGGAAGAGTATGACAGCAACGTGACTTCAACGAAACCCAATACGGCAAGTCTTCAACAAATGATTCAAAACTCAGTTACCTGGTACCGTACACTGCCACATTATAGAATACAATTGCTTAAATCAATTATCATTGTTTGCGTAAATACATATACACAAGGCGGCACACTCACAGACATATATATGTATATGTGTAAAAAAGTATGTATTTGTATTTCATACAATTAAAAGCAATTATTGTGTCCTGCAGCAACAGAGACTTGTCGACTGTCACGTTATTGAATACAATACCACCATATTTTACTTTATCACTGGGATACCAAACAGACTACTGCTATACGATGAGAGAATATGCACACACGAACAGACATATGCCCATTTTAGGAATACATATATACAAGAAATAAGTTCACATTGGAGCATAGAATAAAACTCGTAACCAAGGGTTACAGGCATATACGAGAATAACCAGCTAATATTTTACTACGAATTCGGTACGAATCTTTGCTAAATATTCCGATTCTAATATCGAATTCCTTCCGATTTTTGCACAAAAGCTGTATTGACGTAGTCGCTTAAATTGCAAAGTTTTTCCAAATCGGTCCAATTTCTCGAAAAAAATTAGAGAAATTATAAGAAATCTTAGAAAAAAAACTAAAGTTAAAACTCAAATTCGAATTCCTTCTGATTTTGGTACAAAAGCTATATGGAGTCACTGAAATTACAGTTTTTTTAAATCGGTCCAATATTTAGAAGAAACTTATAGAAATTGACAAATTTCTAAAAACAAGCTCTCGGAAAAAATTGTTAGTTGGGTAGACGCAAACTTTTAATTCACGTGTATGTGTGCGCTACACATTCACAATATACTCAATGAATTGCTCTCATTTAGATCTTATTGTAAACAATCCACAAGTTTGATTTATAATTGTCTAATAGAATTAATTATTGCTTGTGGCAAATATTCCGATTTCCATGAAAGACAAGGGATCTCTGGGGTGAATAAGTGATCAACATATTGTTATGAGGAAATTAAAATATATTTCTTATCAAATTATATTTTCCTAAATAAAATGCAAAAGGTACTAAAAGGGTGCAAACAGTACTAAATGGTACCAAATTTGGAAGAGTTATGTTTAGGGTGAACAGATGAAGCTGGAATTTAGAAATATTGTAGTAGGGTCCCTGTTGTTGGTAGATTTGTGACAAAAAGGTGGTTTTGGAAATGCGTACTATGAGATAAAAGAACTGCAACAAAATCAAACGCGATAATTTTACTATTTTTAACGAAAGAAAAAATTTTGGGAAATAGCATTAAATTTTAGAATTAATTTAGATTTGTTCGAATTGGTCATCTTTGGCACGAATTATGGACTTCAAATGGCCAATGAAACTGTCACACGCTGCTCGAATGTTGCTCTGCGGTATTTTGCGGTCCATTCCCGGCGAAGCTCTTGATTGAGGTGATCGTCACTTTGGTATTTTTTTTATTGCCATCCTTGCTTTCCAAAATACTCCAGACACAATAGTCCAATGGATTGGTATCCGGAGATTTTGGTGGGTCTTGTGCGCTGAAAATGAAATGTCCAAGGTCTGCGACCAAAATGTTTGCGTGTCCAAGGCTTTAATACACCCTCCAGAATATTTTCGTGATGATATTCATCGATTATTAGAGCGAAGAGCGACCATCGGCTGTTGAGTTCTGGTGGCCAACTGAAGGTGCACATTTTCAGCTGACCTCTTTGGCAAGTAAACACAATCAGTTAGCTTGTTTACAAACTGCTGGACAAGGAATGTTTTTCACATCGGAGAAAACCAAATTCGGCAGTTCTTTTGCGTCTATTTTCTTCTTGTTACGGTGTAAGTTCTTGCACTCTTTGGAATTTCAATGGCTTTATCCCGAGCTCATTTTTCAATTTTTGCCGAATGGAATATTGCGATATGTACAGCTCACGAGCCATTTTTCGGCCTCTGCGACGCGGAATTTCAACAGGTTTTTCCCGAGCTCATTTTTTAATTTTTGCCGAATAGAATATTACGTTATGTACAGCTCACGAGCCAATTTTCGGCCTCTGCGACGCGGGTTTCGATCAAGTCGAACCATTTCTGCTGATGTTGCTGTTTTCTTCAGTCCACTTTCTTGAAGTCGGGCTACACTACCAACATCACAGTAACGAACGATGGTACGAGACACAAAAAAATTATTCACATTTAAATGCTGTAGTACCCTAACGATAACCACATCGATGACATCAGAATAAATGTCGAATATAATCTCGAAAATATTCTGCAGGGTGTATTAAAGCTTTGGGCACGCAAACACTTTAGCCGCAAACCAGCACGCACCACACAAAAATTTCCAGCGCACAATGCCCACCATAATCTCCAGATACCAATCTATTGGACTATTGTGTCTGGAGTATTTTGGAAAGCAAGGTTGGCACTAAAAAATACCAAAGTGTCGATCACCTCAAGCAAGCGCTTCGCTGGGAATGGACTAAAATACCGCAGAGCAACATTTGGGCAGCGTGTGACGGTTTCATTGGCCGTTTGAAGTCCATAATTCGTGCCAAAGGTGATCAATTCGAACAAATCAATACTTATTCTAAAATTTGATGCTATTTCCGAAATTTTTGTCCTTCATTCAGTAAAATTGAAAAAATATGTAAAAATTATGGCGTTTGACTTTGTTGCAGTTTTTATACCCTACACCACATAGTGGTAAGGGTATTATGTCTTTGTGCATTTGTTTGTGACATGGAGAAGGAAACGAGATAGACCCATAGTTACTTTTGAGAACCTTCATAGAATCACTTTCTGAGTCGATTTATGCACGTCAGTCCGTCCGTCTGTCCATGTATTCTTGTGAACAAAATGCAGGTCGCATTTATTATCCGATTGAGATGAAATTTTCCAAACAATATTTTTTTGGCCCAAGGACGAACCCTATTGAAATTGGTGAGAATCGGATCAAATTTAGATATAGCTCCCATATATATCTTCATCCGATTTCGGGTTAAATGTGCACCAAATATCCACTATCAGTCCAAATTACCTGAATTTTGGCACACCCAACCGAGTTCGGCCTAGAAGCAAGTATATCAAATTTGGAGAAAATTGGTTCAGATATAGCTATAGCTCCCATATATATCTTTCAGCCGATTTGATCTTTAAGTCCCTCACATTCCTACTATGCACTCCCCAACCGTGGTATTTGGTACCAGGTATTAGATGGAGCACAGAAATAGCTGTTTTAAATTTTATCGAAATCGGTTCAGATTTGGATATAGCTCCCATATATATATTTTCATCCGATTTCGGGTTAATTGACCACCAAATGGCCAATATCAGCCCAAATGGCCCGAATTTTGGCACATGTGACCGAGATTAGCCTTAAAGCAAATACAACAAATTTGGAGAAAATCGGTTTAGATATAGCAACTACATATATGTTTCATCCGATTTAGAGTTTTAGTCCCATACATTCGTAATATTCACTCCAAAACCGTGATATTTGGTACCAGGTATTAGATGGAGCACAGGAATAGCTGTTTTAAATTTTATCGAAATCGGTTCAGATTTGGATATAGCTCTCATATATATCTTCATCCGATTTCGGGTTAAATGTGCACTAAATGATCAATATCAGCCCAAATCACCAGTCTAGAAGCTAACACGTAAAATTTGGAGAAACCCGGTTCAGAGATAGCTATAGTTCGTAAAATGCACGACAGAATTAGATAGATTTTGATTTTGTACCAAAAATCTCATAGAGCTCTGAAATGTCCTGTATAAACCTTTTTACGAGAGCTCTACTAAATGTGCATAGTGGTGTAGGGTATCATATAGTCGGTTCCGCCACTTTGAGCTTTCCTTACTGGTTTTATCTCACCCTGTATGTTTCATAAGATATTGTATTTAAGTCCCTCACACCCGTAAAATGCTCCCTGTAACAACCATATTCGGTTCCACCTCTACGTAGATGCAGAATATAAATACCTCAGCTAAATGGTATTGAGACCGGCTCGGATTTGGATATAGCTGCCATATATATTTTCATACGATTTCACGTTTATTGCATCTAAAAAGATCAAATCAAATAAAATGGATTTTGATGAATTTCGGTTCAGTCCGTCAAATTTAGTAGAAATCGATTAAGAAGAGGATATACTGTTATATATAAGATCTATTCTACCTTAGAACAAAAAAAAAAAAAAAAAAAAACATTTAGGGTAAGTGTGCCTAAGTTCGGCATGTCCCAGTATTCGGCAGTTTTGAAATTTAAACTTAAATAACTAAGAATTGAATTGACCAAATAATGAAAAAATTGCAAAAAAAAAAAACGTCAACTGTGTTCTCTGCTCTTTTTCTGTAAAAAGACAATGACCTCCGATCATTTTTTACGAGCGAATAACGGTTTTCGTCAGTGAGTGTCTTCCAACGCGTGCAATAGTGCTTGTTTGTAAAGAAAAAATTAGTGGTGGCGTCAACTTAAAAATCGATTTAAGTAAATAAAATTTAATACTTTTCAAATCAGAAATATTTTATAATAGTAAATAACAGTCTTACTATCATTTTATAACTCAAAAATATCCAAATCAAGCATTTTTCTGTTATATTATTTAATGCTGACAGAAAAAAAGAGATTTGCCAGTAGTCGGCAGGGGGTGCCGATTACTAGAAAAATATCATTTTTGACCAATTTCACCAAAACTTGAGAAAAGTATTAAAAATGATCCAAAAACTACTCAATTAAAAAATAGTTTCGAGTCGGCAGTTGCTTTTATTTGCGCTTTTTGACCAACTTTTCTAAATTAAGTAAGTTTTTTACATCAGCTATTTGACGTTTTAGATAGCGGTGGCATTTTTGAAAAAAAAATGTTGGCTATCTAAAGGAAAAATATTAATTCACAAATTCCAAATATAAGAAAGGTACTTTTTAACTGAAAATCCATACGTTACTGAAGGTAATGATAATTAAACAAGTAAAAAAGCAGTAAGTTCGGCCGGGGCGAACTTTGAATACCCTCCACCATTTGGAACGAATTAGAAAATTTCCAAAAAAAAAAAAAATAAAATCCATTAAAAGTTCTTTTAAAATCTTTAAAATATCTAATATAAGAAGGTGCCGATATGTGGGGATATACGATATTGTGGACCTATAAGGACAAATCTATGTCTGCGTGTAAAGTACTCACAAGGAACTCCTTGTGTGGATTTTCAAAATACCGAATATCGCGATGTATCGTTATATGGGAGCCATACGTTATCGTTAACCTATATAGGTAATTCTCTGCCGAGGTATAAAGTACCCACAAGGAACTCCTTGTGTGGATTTTCAGACAATTCCGATGAAAATGTGAATAAAATCATCAACATACCGAATATCGGGGGTACCGTTATATGGGGGATATACGATATCGTGGACCTGTATAGACAATTTTTTCTCAGGGGGTAAAGTACTCACAAGGAACTACTTGTGTGGATTTTAAGACAATTCCATTGAAAAATGTGGCTAACATCATCAAAATACCGAATATCGGAGGGTACAGTTATATGGGGGATATACGATATCGTGGACCTATATAGATAATTCTCTGCCAAGGTATAAAGTACCCACAAGGAACTACTTGTGTGGATTTTCAGACAATTCCGTTAAAAAATGTGGGCAAAATCATCAAAATACCGAATATCGGGGGGTACCGTTATATGGGGGCTATACGATATTGTGGACCTATATAAATAATTCTCTGCCGAGGCATAAAGTACACACAAGGAACTCCTTGTGTGGATTTTCAGGTAATTCCGTTGAAAAATGTGGGTAAAATCATCAAAATACCGAATATCGGGGGTACAGTTATATGGGGGCTATACGATAAAAGAGAGATCTGTGCAAAATTTTAGCTTCCTATCTTAATTCGTTTAGACTGTAGCGTGATTACAACAGACGGACAGACGGACGGACGGACAGACGGACGGACAGGGCTAAATCGTCTTAGAATTTTACGCTGATCAAGAATATATTGGGTCTAAAATGATTATTTCGATGAGTTACAAAGGGAATGACGAACTTAATATACCCTCCATACCTTTTTTGGTGGAGGGTATAATAAAACGCTATTGAAAAACGAAATAAATTCAAATTCTGGATTAAACTGTGAATTAGTAATATAGCATTGTTTTTTTATACTATTTGAAATAAAAAAATAATACAAAATAATATTTTTTTCTTACTGAAATACCATATGCCGACTACTGGCAAATGGTAGACATGCCGAGCCTTGGAAAATGGTGCCAACTACTGGTAAAAACCTACTATTTTAGTAAAATTGCAAATTTTGTCAATTTAATAAAAACAAATTCAGTTTTTGTTTATTATTTCGAAAACTAAACAAAATATGGAATCTGAATAATTTTATTTTTTAGAAATTGAAAGATTTCACTCAGAATGTCTACAGATTAAAATATTGAAAAACTTAAAAGTGCCGACTACTGGTACACTTACCATATTTTTTATGGGTAGCTCCACTAAATATACAAATTTGTGTAGTGTATTATAAAGTCGACCCCACCCATCTCTGGACCTTTTTTTACTGGTTAAACTGATATTAATATAATATTTTGAGTATTTGTGAACCGGACAAGAATCAATCCAGATTACTTTTTTTTAA
Organism: Musca domestica; assembly: GCF_030504385.1. NCBI lineage: Eukaryota > Metazoa > Arthropoda > Insecta > Diptera > Muscidae > Musca > Musca domestica. The sequence goes on along the minus strand of NW_026712219.1, from coordinate 3,918,787 downwards.
TTAAATTCAATAAATCAAGAACTTTCAATTTCAAACTGTCCATGTTTGATATCGTAAGCAACGCACCTCCATTGCAAACTCAACTTCCAAGTGAAGTAAATCAAATTCGTATTTACTCGTTTCTTGTGAAATAAATTGATTTATGTTGCAAAGGCACATCCACACAATTGTTTATTTACTACAAAACGATAGTTGTAAATTTTAAAATTGTTTTCCATTACTCATTCTTCATCCCCCTACCCCTCCTACTCTTCGTGGGTCCGTGTCATCAACACATTTATGGCACTTTGGCATTTTATAGTTGCCAATGAGAATTCTTCTATTCTTTGTTTCTCTTACTTTTGCCTACAATTCCTTCCGACATTCTCTTCTGGTAGTTATTTGTCCTGTTCTTTTATTTCGACATCATCCGTATTGTTGCCATTGTCGTCGTTGTCTTCGTCATTCATTTTCATCCGCTCGGTTCAGCCTGAATTTTATTTACAATAATTTTCCCATAAAAATGATGTAATCACATTATGTTTCTGTATCGATACGGTGAATGTGATACTGGGGAGGGGAAGGGAGAGAGAGAACGAGACTGAGACTGAGAGAGTAGAGGGAAGAGAGTCCCTTCAGCAAATAAAGAAATTTTCGTGGCTATGGGTGCAGAAACGTGTGGGAGTTTGGTCAAGTAAAAAAAAAAATATGGTACGCTGGGGTGTTTGGATAACACTTGATTGCAGTGTTGTTGCGTTTTTACGAGTTCCCCCCGATAAAACGAACAAGAAACCTCTCCACATTTAACGAAACTTGGGTTATGAACAAATGTGTGTGCGTGTGCATGTGTGGTGATTATATTGACAGTAGTTGTAATTGCGTGAGTGTGTGGCGGTTTTTATTATTGGTGGTACTTTTCGGTTACGACTTCCGCATCCTCTTTTACCACTGTCACCCAGTTTGGCCATCACCACAGGCTGGCTCTCCCTTCCTGTGAGCGCGTGTGTGCACATCCTCTCGGGACTTCATAAGTAGGACATATTGTGGTCGGTGTTCAGACTACTTGAACACTTGAAATTGCCACTACTCTACAACTACCAAACAGAACAACTAAAAACGCCAATACCAACAAAACATAAACTTTAATGGCTGTTGCCACCGCAATGGCCCGGAGTTATGTGTGCTGTAAGTAAGTTTGTTTATTTGTGTTTGCAGTTTGCAATGAAGTTCAAGTGAATTATATTCGAAAATTTTGTATGAATTTGTGTCCGTGTGTGTGGATAAGTGTGGTATGGACCTACTACCTCCATAGCGGATATTGAAGTTTATTAAACACATGCTGCTTCTTCATAATATTTTGTTTGAGTTTCAGTAATATTTTGTTTAACAACTGTAAACCAGCAACGCTGGCATTATGGACATAAGAGGTGTTTGTTCGTAATTTTTGGGATAACAGTGTTCTAAGCTAATATTATTATATCTGTATTGGTTCTACATTGGTGATTTATTAAATAACTGTTTCTCTTTCCTTTTCAGGTAAATGTCATTCATTTATGAAATCGAATTTGGAGACCGTAAGTTCTGCATAGAATTTATCACAAAATGTTGGCCAAAGAGAAAATATTAGAAAAAATAAGATTAAAAAGATTTAATAAAGTTCGGTCGAAAACAACACTTATTTCAGATGTAATACGAAACAGTTAATTTAAGATTCGAGATTTTTTTTTGTAATTCGAAATGTTCCAATTGTAATTCGAGATTTAAATTTGTTATTCATAACGTTTCAATTGTATTTGTGGTTTCGCAACATTTCATTTCGAATTATTTCATTTAATTTTAGATATTTATACCCTACACCAAATAGTTGTAAGGGTATTATGTCTTTGTGCATTTGTTTGTAACATGGAGAAGGAAGCGAGGTAGACCCATAGTTACTTTTGAGGATCTCCATAGAATCACTTTCTGAGTTGATTTATGCATGTCGGTCCGACCGTCTGTCCATGTATTTTTGTAAACAAAGTACAGTTCGCATTTATTATCCGATTGAGATGAAATTTCCCATCAGCATTTGTTTGGCCCAAGGACGATCCCTATTGTAATTGGAGATAATCGGCCAAAATTTAGATATTGCTCCCATATATATGTTCGTCCGATTTGCATTTATTGTGCACCAAACGTGTAATATCAGCCCGAATAGTATGGAATTTTACACATACAACCAAATAAGGCCTAAAAATAAGTATGCCAAATTTTATCGAAATCGGTTCAGATATAGCTATAGCTCCCATTATATTGTTCATCCGATTTGTTACTTTTGTCCTCCGCAGTCGTAATATGCACTCTGTAACAACAATATTTGGGGAAATATATATTTGCTAAATGTTATCAAGATCGGTTCAAATTTGGATATATCTCCCATATATAACTTCGTCCAATTTACAAAGGGGATGAAATTTGGCACTTATGACCGACTTGAGTCTAGAAGCTAGTATGTCAAATTTGGTGAAGATCAGTTCATGCATAGCTATAGCTCCCATATATATTGTTCATCCGATTTGTAGTATTTATTACCCACAGCCGCAATATGCACTCCGTAACAACGATATTCAGGGAAATATATCAAACGAGGCCTGAAAATAAGTATGCCAAATTTGATCGAAATCGGTTCAGATATAGCTATAGCTCCCATATATATTGTTCATCCGATTTGTTATTTTTGTCCTCTGCAGCAGTAATATGCACTCTGTAACAACAATATTTGGGAAAATATATCAAACTTAGCTCAGAAATATCATTGCTAAATTTTATCGAGATCGGTTCAGATTTGGATATAGCTCCCATATATAATACCTTTATCTGATTTCAATTTAATTTTGCACCAAATGGGCAATAAAAAAAGATACAAATGCTTCGGCATATTTAGTCCATTGAACTTTAAATCATAATTATAATCATACCGTGTATGTTTGAATTTTCCCATAAAAACTTTTAATTGTTATGTGGAGCTCAACTAAATTAGCAAAGTGGTGTAGGGTATCAAAAAGTCGGCTCCGCCCGACTTTAGGACTTTCTTTACTGGTTTTGCATTGGCTTCATAAGTGAAATAATTCGAATTTCAAATGAAGTAATACGAATAAAAAAGAGGTAAGCAAAGGCTATAGTCGTGCGGTGCCGACCATGTGGTATCCTACAACACGCATTTTACCGATTATTTGAAATAATGCTATACAGTCCTGCACAAATGTTGCCTTTGGTTTTGAACCTTCCTCCTTCTATTTACACGTGCTGATAGGTATCCAAAACAATTTCACACGAATGTTGTGGCCCATTTCCCCGCTAACTATATTTAACGGATCGTCCTAACTACTAATACATTATAAACTGTCCTAACTCAATTCCTATCCCATTTCAATCCCGAAATATTATGCGATCATCTCCAAAACAATAGGGTTCTATTCTGACCCCACCTCCATGCTAAATTTCGACACTTTGGTACTTTTTAGTGCCAATCTTGCTTTCCAAAATACTGCAGGCTGTAAATACCAATTTTTATCAAAATATCGAATGTCGGGAGGTACCGCTCTATAGGGGCATTACCAATACATAGAATATTTCGCCACCGGAGCTAGAACCCATTATGACCTACAAACACCAATTATTAGACAAATCCGCAAAAAACTGTGGCAAAAATCATTAAAATAACGAATCTTGGGAGTTACCACTATATGGGGTCTATACCAAAACGTGGACCTATACATACAATTTTCGCCACATGAGCTAGAACCCCTTATGACCTACAAATAGCAAATTTTAAGACAAAAACGTGGAAAGATGTATCTCATTTTCAATACCAAGCAACCATCCTAGACACAACACAAATTGTTCTGCCAAATTTTGAAGGTCTACATCAAATAATGTAAGCTGTATCGTGATTTCAACAGACAGACAGACAGACAGGCGGTCAGACAGGCGGACATCGTAAAATCGACTTAGCACTTTATGCTGATTATGAATACATATACTTTATGGAGTCTACGATAAATATTTTGGGATGTTACAAATGGAATGACAAAGTCAATACCCTCCTTTCCAAGTTGGAGGGTATAAAAATACAGCGGAGCCGAGCATCACACAGCTGATGATTGGTTGTTGTCGTCTTATTCACCCTCAAAACTTACAACAAAGAACGGAGGAGACTTTCACACATACATTTCCCAACATCAAACCACACACACACACATATATACACCTACAAATTCACATGTACACATGTAATTGATTTTATAGTATCCTTGACATATATACACTCTATGCGCTTAGTTCAAGTATGTTTTTACGTTTACCCTTAAAAGTATATGCAAGGCCTTGTGTATAAGTATGGGTGTATGTGTGTGTGCCATGGTGGGCTGTAAGGATGGAGAATACATTGATGTGATGGGTGTTCATGTGTTTGATGATTCCTTAATTTCATTGTATTTAGGGTGTCTTATTTATTGGCGGTTTATGGTGTTGCGATGTTAAATGTTCACAGGATGTGTGCCACTGTTTCGGATCCTGTGGCGGCTAGGCTGACTTTTATTATTGAATATATATTGACGCGCGTCTCTGTGCACACTGCTGGCTTTGGCAGAAAACAATGTTGTTTTTGTTATTATTGTTGTAGAGCTATTGCTGTGTTGTAAGTTTCCTAACGATGCTTTCGATTTTATTATTTTCAATTTATTCTTGCCTATTCCACGATGGCAGTTTATAAGTGTCGATAGACGTGGAAATAAATTTCCATCTAAACCACACGAGCTTACACCCACACTCGCACGCACATAGATTGCTCTGGAGAAGTTCATATAATTGTTGAACATTGAAATATTAGGTCAGTCAATAGTTGATTTTTTTGTTGCAGGGCACACACACACATACATTGTCTATTTGCTAAGACAATAAGAAAATCAATTTTCTTGCATTTATATCATTACTCCATTTCTCTTGCTCCCTCATTCTGCCCTTGGCTATCTGGTGGGCTATCAATGAAGCTTTTACAATAATTTTTCTTTATGTAATTCTCTTTATTTTTCTCCGTAAATGTTACTTCTATACATTTCAAATGAAACGCATTGAAATATCATCAATAGTTGGATGTGGCAAACATTGCTTTTCAAAATGACTGAATTCAATTTTTCTCCTGACACTACATTTATCGTTCTTCTGGTATCGCATATTTACATTACAGCTGGGCTTTGTGCGGGACAGCAAACATTTAAATTTGACTTATAAGTCAATGCCAGTATTATGGAAATTATATTTTCATACGATGATTTAATGGAAATTTAATATTAAGTGAAATATGATGATATGGCGCGAAGTCGAGGAGATCGATGAAGAAAATCTCAAAAGTCACCTTATGCAATAGGAGTAAGTATGTATTGTTAAAAAAAAGTATTTCCAAGTGGTTCAGATTAAGACAAATGTTTGGTACTATTTTGTACCATTCTTCACTTTTCAACTTTTTATACACTACACCACAAGGTGGTCAGGCAAAAGGAAACGAGATAGACCCATAGTTCCTTTTGATGATCTGCATAGAATCACATTCTGAGTCGATTTATGCAAGTCCGTCCGTCTGTCCATGTATTTTTGTGAACAAAGAACAGTTCGCATTTATTGCCCTATTCAGATGAAACTTTGCACAAATCATTTGTTTGGGCCAAGGACGAACCCTATTGAAATTGGAGATAATCGATAAAAATTTAGATATAACTCCCATAAATATCTTCGTCCGATTTGCTTTTAATTGTGCACCAAACGTGTAATATCAGCCCGAATAGTATGGAATTTTGCTCATGCAACCAAATTATGCCTGAAAATAAGTATGCCAAATTTGATTAAAATCGGTTCAGATATAGCTATATCTCCCATATATATTGTTCATCCGATTTGTTATTTTTCTCCTCCGCAGCCGTAATATGCCCACTGTAACAACAATATTTGGGGAAATATACCAAATATAGCTCAGAAATACATTTGCTAAATTTTATCGAGATCGGTTCAGATTTGGATATAGCTCACATATATAGCTTCGCCCCATTTACCTTCTATTGTGCACCAAACGTCTAATATTTGTCCAAATGGGATGTAATTTTGGCACTTACGACCGAATTGAGTGTAGATGCTAGTATGTCAAATTTGGTGAAGATCGGTTCAGATATAGCTATGGCTCCCATATATACAGTTCATCCGATTTGTTATTTTTGTCCTCTGCAGCCGTAGTATGCACTCCGTAACAACGATATTCAGGGAAATATATCAAACACAGGTCAGAAATATATTTGCCAAATTCTATCTAGATCGGTTCCGATTTGGATGTAGCTCCCATATATATATTTATCCGATTTCAAATTAATTGTGCACCAAATGGGCAATACAGGTCCTGATTTAAAAGATACAAATGTTTCGGCATATTTAGTCCTTTGAACATTAAATTATAATTATAATCATAGGGTGTATGCTTGAATTCTCCCATAAAAACTTGTAATTGTTATGCGGAGCTGTACTAAATTGGCAAAGTGTTGTAGAGTATCATTAAGTCGGTCCAGCCCGACTTTAGGACTTTCTTTACTGGTTTTATTGTTAAAACTCACGAAAACTTAAACGTTAGAACGTAACGAAATTCAGCGTGGGGTTTTCGTACCATTCCATACACATTCCAGGGTCTATACGACGACAACTTTTTCATAAACCATTACAATATTCAAATGGGAAAAATCGGTGAATAATGTATCTAAAATCATCAAAATACCGTACATAGGGAGGTACCGTAATATTGGGACTATGCGAAGATGTGGACCTGCACAGACAATTTTCTGCCTTATGCTGTAGCATCCATTTCGAACTTCAGGTACAAAATTTGAAACAATTCCGATGAATATTGTTGCAAAAATCATCAGAATTCCGAATATCGGGACGTACCGTTATATGGGGGCTATACGAAGACAGGACTTGCACAGACAATTTTCTGTCTCAGACTGTGGCATCCATTTCGAACTTCAAACACCAAATTTAAAACAATTCCGATTAATATAGTCGCAAAAATCATCAAAATACCGAATATCGGGAGGTTCGGCTATATGGGGGCTATACGAAGACTGGACTTGCGCAGCATCCATTTCGAACTTCAAACAGCAAATTTATAACAATTCCGATGAATATAGTCGCAAAAATTATCAAAATACCGAATATCGGGAGGTTCGGCTATATGGGGGCTATACTAAAACATGGCACATTTTCAATACCAACAGTCCTGCAGACAAATTATACATTTGGGAAATATTTTTTCAATCCACTTTAAGTTGTTCGGAAACTAGAGTGATTTCCACAGAGGGACGGACGGACGCTAAATCGACATAGAATTTTATGCTGATCGAGAATATATATACTTTGTAGGGTCTATAATGTATATTTCGAGGAGTTACAAACGAAATGACAAACTTAATATACCCTTCATACTATGGTGAAGGGTATAAAAACAGAAGAATTTTCCTGATCACACAATTTTAACCAATCGACACGTTGATATTGTGCAAATGGCCTTGGTCAAAAAACTAAGGGTAATATCTGGGCAGTGCTCTATGACATAATTTTCAAAGTGACGAACTTGTACCGTATTGTAGGGTTGTAGGGTATCACATAGTCGGCCCCGCACGACCATAGCATTTGCTTACTTGTACTAAAATTATTTTTTTTTTCTCAATGCGAAAACAATAATGAACGTTTAAGGTAATTACCTCAACATTATCGCAGACAACCAATGGTACATTACAGAAAACTGCTGGCATATTCAATATATGTTTGGAACTCATTCCACTATAATTGGAATATCGATTATCGCAGTAAAAATGTGTACATTCTTGCAATTCGGAAACAGAGCAATACGTAGCGAAAAATTGTAGTTCATATATAAATGTATAACTTTTAAAATTAAAAATAATACTTTAATAATTTATATTAAATATTTTTTGTATTGTCCTCATCATGCTCAATTTTTAATGAGCACTATATTCACTACGCTATCCTTGATGTAATGCTGATTGTTGTTCTCGTAGCTTTATATTTGCCAATGATTTTTTTTTGTATTTTAATGATTGTTTACCTCACATCACATTGTTGATAATATGACAACCACAGTAGCATAATCATCCTTATACACACACACACACACACATTGAAATATGTTTTACGGTCAAGGGTTTCCCATTCTCGGGCCCTTCTCCAAAATGAGTTACATAATCACTGTTGCCGTTTCAATTTTTTTTTTTTTTGAATGACAAAATGATTTTTGAGATGATTGAAAAACTAAATTATTTGAAATAATTATTTATGTCCATTATAAGTGAGCATGTAGTAAAACTAGTGCACTAGGTGAGCTAGATTGTGAACCTATTTAATTAAAAGGCGAATCACTGCCGACCCCTATTTTCAAAAGTGAGCCAGTTATGGGCCCTTTATCAATAGGAGATCACTTCAATTCATTAAGTAATTGTAAAATTCATTTTTAAGCCCTACAGCAGATAGTGGTAAGGGTATTACAGCAGATAGTGGTAAGGGAAACGGGATAGGCCTATAGTTACTTTTGAGGGTCTTCATAGAATCAATTTTTGAACTGAATCTTCGCAATCCCGACTGAATTCATCCTAGAAACAAGTGCTTCAAATTTGGTGAATATCGGTTCAGATATAGCTATAGCTACCATATATATGTTTCATCCGATTTGGGATTTTAAGTCCCTCACATGCGTAATATGCACCCAACAAACTACCAGATATCAGAAATAAATGCCTAACATTTTGCCAAGGTCAGTTTAGATTTGGATATAGTCCCCATATTTATCTTTAACCGATTTCAGGCTTGTTGGTCACCAAATTGACTGAATTTTGCAACGTCCGACGGAACTAAGTCCAAAAGCAAATACTTCAAATTCTGGTGAAATTCGGTTCTGACATTGTTAGAGCTCCCATATATATGATTCATCCGATTTGATGTTAAAGTCCCTCAAATCCGTAATGTGCACTCCACAACAATGTCATTTGATACCGCACATCAGATATAGCTCGAAAATACCTCTGCCAAATTTTATCAGGATCTGTTCATATTTGTATATAACTTCGCTATACATCTTCATTCGATTTTACGGTTATTGTCCACCATATGTGTTATATCAGCCCAAATTGGATAGATTTTTTCATATTCAACCGAAGTTTTCCATGTGGTGAAACTAGGTCCGGTATACCTATTGCTCCAACAAATATTTTTTTAATAAATCTTATCGAAGTCACATCATGCCCTATGCAGCTATGTTATTTGGTACTAGAGGTACAAAAGCCTCCATCAAATTAGTTGAAAATAGATTCAGAGTTGGGTATACTTCCCAAATTATGACTACTCAGAAGCCATGATGCGCATTCAAATAAGGTTCGTGGTTGGTATGATCTGCTTCACATAAATTCCCAATAAAAACTTTTTGGTTACGGTAGATCTACTAAATACGCATTGTTGTAAATGGTATCATATAGTTGGCTTCGCCCGATTTTTCACCTTTCTTTACTGGTTTTAGATAAGCCGGGTGTGAACCGTTTTACAATAGGAGAATTAATGGTGTGCCCTAAAGTAATGTGAATCAATGGTAAACCCTATTTAAATAGGTGAGCCCGTTAAACCCTATCCTATCGATGGGTTAGCCAATGGTGAACCCTAACTCAATAGGTGAGCCAGTGGCGAACCCTAACTCAATAGGTGAGCCAGTGGCGAACCCTAACTCAATAGGTGAGCCAGTGGTGAACCCTATCGATAGGTTAGCCAATGGTGAACCCTACTTCAATAGGTGAGCCACAGGTGAACCCTACTTCAATAGGTGAGCCACAGGTGAACCCTACTTCAATAGGTGAGCCACAGGTGAACCCTACTTCAATAGGCGAGCCACAGGTGAACCCTACTTCAATAGGTGAGCCACAGGTGAACCCTACTTCAATAGGTGAGCCACAGGTGAACCCTACTTCAATAGGTGAGCCACAGGTGAACCCTACATCAATAGGTGAGCCACAGGTGAACCCTACTTCAATAGGTGAGCCAGAGGTGAACCCTACTTCAATAGGTGGGCCAGAGGTCAACCCTACTTCTATAGTTGAGTCAGTGGTGAATCCTACCAATCCTTTTTAAACCCTCCACATACATGGTATGGAGGGTATATTAAGTTCGTCATTCCGTCTGTAACTCTTCGAAATAATAATTTTAGACCCAACAAAGTAAAATTCTAAAATTCTGATAGAAAGCTAAAATTTTATCACAGCTCTGTCTTTTGTCTACATGCAGGTCAAGTTCGAAGATGGGCTATATCGGTCCACGATATCGATATTCGGTATTTTGATGATTTAAGCCACAGTTTTTCAATGGAATTGTCTGAAATTCTACACAAGAAGTTCTTTGTGTGTACTTTACCCCTTAACAGAGAATTGTTTATATAAATCCACGATATCGTATATCCCCCATACAACGGTACCCCCAATATTCGGCATTTTTATGATTTTAGCCACATTTCTCAGCGGAATTGTCTGAAAATTCACACAAGGAGTTCCTTGTGATTACTTTATCTCCTGGAAGAGAATTATCTATATAGGTCCACGATATCGTATGGCCCCCATATAATGGTACCCACCGATTTTCGGTACTTTTATGATTTGAACTAAGTTTTTCAATGGATTTGTCTTAAAATCCACCCAAGGTGTTCCTTCTGAGTAATTTATTCCTTAGAAGGGAATTATCTAGTATAGTAACAGTACTCCTAGATATTTGGTATTTTCATGATTCTTGTGACATTATTCACCGGAATTATTTCAAATTACGAACATAAAATTCGGAATCGTTACTACAGCATATGACACAAATTACTTATATATATAACGGTTTTCATTCGAGCGGTATTTTTCGACAGAATTTTTTTTTTTGGAAATTTTTCAATTTTTTTCCAATTGGTGGAGCGTATAAAAAATTAGGCCCGTCCGAAATAAGCTGCTTTTTTAACTTGTTAGGCATTAAGTCGGTCTGAACATGGATTGAAGACCTTCCACTTTCTCCTAATTTCGCGTTTTTAAGTCAGCCAACCGATCAAGATCAAATTCCAAAAGTTTGAATACCTAAATTGATATTCAATTGATCGATTTAAAGACTTTTTCTAACAGATATTCCAAAAATTAAGGCTTACTTTTTCCAGGGTCTTAAATCAAAAAGTCGAATTTTCCAATTGGAGTTTTGACTTTATTAGAGCGTAACTAATTTTATAATTATGCAATAAAAAAGTGTTTTTTAATTTTGATTTTTTTAACAAAGTCCACAAGAAATTGAGAAATTTATACGTTTCAAAATATTTAAATCGACTCCAGCCAATTGCGATTTGAGTAGTGAAAATCGAGAATCGCTTTTAAATTTTTATGTTTATATCAAAAATAGAAAAGTCTAAAAGTGGGCTTTTGTTGTGACTTCGTAGCCCTCTCTTTTCGTTTTGTGCCCCTTTTTAAGCTGGCCATATAAATGTTAAAGGTACGGTCATTAGATTCTCAATAAAATTGAACTTTTCCAAAGCCTAAAAACAAACATTTTAAATATCCACCCATATCCACCCACCAAACTCTAAATATCCACCCATATCCATTTTTCATACTTGTATACACACATACTCAATACAGTTCCGAAGAACGTCATGATTATGGAAAATTTCCACAATAAATGATAAACTATGTTATGATTGACTGTCATAAGTGTTGTATGGGTTCCCCGTACCCCACTCCCTGCCAAAATGCCGCCAAGCACTTTACGGCCGACAAATTTAAGTGTGTTATTGAATTTATGGAATTATTATTATTTTTGTTTTATTGACAAAAAATAAAAACATGAACAGACACTTTTCCTACGAAAAAGAGAATGTGGAGTGGAATTTTTTTAGGTGTGGCCCTACGCGTGTTCTATACGCTGGGGTCTGAAGTCTTTCAACTTTCATTGCAATATATCTAACCAATTACTTCAAGCGTGGCGGCCAGGCCACGCCATAGGTGGGTGTCATTGGTAAAATGTAGTTTCGTTGTTGTCCTACTTTATTTGTTTGGTTGTTGCCATTGTTGTTTTCCTTTCTATTTACATTGATTTACTACTATTTGTTGATGTCATACGAAATTAGTGTATTTAATTTTTGTGCCATTATAATTAATTGGAAACGCCTGTCTCTCATCCGAGAGTATGGTTTATGTCATGGCTCACAGCATGCTCTCAATGTGTGTATGTGTGTTTGTGTCTGTGTGTGGTGGTCACCACCAGCAGTATTGCATTAAATAATTGATAGAAATGGCTATTAAATTGATGGCTATGATGGCAGCAGTGTCGTCGGCAATGGTGCTGCTATTGCCGGCCAGAATCGTCTGAATGTGTGTAGGTATATTTTTATTACATCCACTTCGCATAGTATTTATGAAATTTTATCTCATTAAAATTTTCGGTTATTTATTATGACCAACAATTAGGAATTATGACTCATTCAATGGCATTCGGTAGATTGATACGTTCATTGGTGAGTATGTATACAGGGTGAGATAAAAAAACAGCAAAAAAGTCAAACGCCATATTTTTACATTTTTTTTTTTTTAAATTTTATTCAATGAAAGCAAAATATGTTGGAAATAGCATTAAGTTCTAGAATAAGTTTAGATTTATTCGAATTGGTCACCGTCACATGCCGCCACAATGTTGTTCTGCGGTATTTCGGTCCATTCCCGACAAAGCGCTTTCCTGAGGTGATCGACACTTTGGTATTTTTTAGTGCCAACCTTGCTTTCCAAAATACTCCAGACACAATAGTCCAACGGATTGTTACCGCAGATTTTGGTGGCCATTGTGCGCTGGAAATGAAGCGTGGAACCTTATTTTGTAACCGCCCCTGGGTGGCGCGTGCTGGGAGCGATGTTGCTAAGTCCTGCTGGAATGTCCAAGATCTGCGGCCATAATGTTTGCATGCCCAAGGCTTTAATACAACCTCCAGAATATTTTCGCAATAATATTCGGCATTCTTTCTTATGCAATGGTCGACTAATACGAGTAGAGAGCGACCATCGGCTGTTATGGCGGCCCCACCATCACAATGGGCGGCGCTTGAGTTCTGGTGGCCAATCGAAGGTGCACATTTTCAGCTGACCTTTTTGGCAAGTTGAAAGATAATTTTGTTTGTTTAGAAACGGCTGGACAACGAATGTTTTCCCATCGGAGAAACCCAAATACGACAGTTCACCACTTTCGGCAAAGCAAAGCAAATCTTTAGCTCTTTAGAGTCCATTTTCTTTCTGTTGCGGTGTAAGATCTTGGACTTTTTGGATTGTCAATGGCTTTATCCCGATCTCATTTTCTCACATTTGCCGAATGGAATATTGCGATATGTTCAGCTCACGAGCCATTTTTCGGCCACTTAGACGCGGGTTTCGATCAAGTCGCTTCTTTACTTCTCGAAAAATTGTTTTGATTTTTTTCCGGCCACTTCTTTGACGTCGGACTACGCTAACAGTATCACTGTAACAGCGATGGTACGAAACACAAAAACCCAGCCTTATCACATTAAATTTGTATAGGATGTTTTTTAAGCCCGATAGAACTTGAAATTGTAAAAATAACACAAAAAATTAATTTGTAATCAACTTTTTTTATTCGATATGGCCGTATGTCACGAATAACACGAACAATAAACTTATCGCCAAATTTTGATTTCAATAAGTCGATGGTTGCCTTCGCCGTATGGCACGTAGCGTCATCCTGTTAAAACCACATCTCTTCGGGATCAATGTCATCCATATTAAAAAAATACATTAAGTTCGGCCGGGCCAAACTTTTAATACCCTCCACCTTAGGGTAAAGGAAACATTAGAAGAAATGGACAAAAACCATTAAAATGCCGAATATCGGAGGTACCGTTATATGGGGCTATACCAAATCGTGGACCTACACATGCAATGTTTCGCCAAAGGAGCTAGAACCCATTATAACCTACGAATACCAACTTTCAGACAAAACAGTGAAGAAATGTGGCAAAAATCATCAAATTACCGAATATCGGGAAGTACCGTTATATGGGGGCTATACTACAACGTGGACCTATTCATGCAATGTTTTGCCACCGGAGCTGGAACCTCATATGACCAACAAATACTAATTTTTAGACAAATCCGTGAAAAAATGTGGCAAAAATAATCAAAATACCGATTATCGGGACGTACCTTTATATGGGGGCTATACCAAAACGTGGACCTATAATTACAATGATTAGCCACACGAATTGGGACCCATTATGATCTACAACTACCAATTTTTAGACATATCCGTGAAGAAATGTGTCAAAAATCATCAAAATACCGTATATTGGGAGGTACCTTTATATGGGGACTATACCAAAAGGTGGACCTATACATACAATATTTCGACACGACCAACTAGGACCCATTATGACCCACATATACCAATTTTTAGACATATATGTGAAGAAATGTGTCAAAAACCATCAAAATACTGAATATCGGGAGGTACCGTTATATCGGGGCTATACCAAAACGTGGACCCATACATGCAATGTTTCGCCACCGGAGCTGGAACCCCATATGACCAACAAATACTAATTTTTAGACAAATCCGTGAAAAAATGTGGCAAAAATAATCAAAATACCGATTATCGGGAGGTACCTTTATATGGGGGCTATACCAAAACGTGGACCTATACATGCAATGTTTTGCTTATTAACAAACCCGTTAAGCAAAAAATACGCCACATCGCTGAACACAATTTTGCGATAAAACAACGGGTCATTTGCCAACTGCTCTAGAGCCCAATAGGCAAAAGAACGACGCATATAATGGCCTCGTGGCTTCACCTCCTGCACCAGCTGGATCTTATACTATGATTTCTCAGAGTATACTGAAGCAAATAAATAAAACGGTAGGCACATACATACTAAACAACATATGAACCACTTATCTTAAACAGGACCTATGAGGTCCAAAAACACTATTTTCAGATTTCTAGCTTTGCCTTTGGTTGCACCACTTTCCCACATTTGTAGCTTTCATTAACAGTGAGGTTCAATGTAATTCAACCAATTTTTTCTGAAAGTCAAACTTTACAAAAAAAAAAAAAATCATAATCGGCAGAAATATCTGGTCACTTCTTCCTTCCTCCAATATTGGTATATTTTAACTTATGAATATGAAAAGGATTGATGTTTCGTTCTTGGATGAAATATCGGCCCAATTCATACCTATTGGCCATTTAAAATTAATTAACAATATTAACCTAAGGAAACATTGTGCAATTCCAAATTAGCCAAGACCGGAAAATCCGGCTGATATGTTCTAAAATTGTATTATTTTTATACCCTCCACCTTAAAAAGGGTGGTATATTAACTTTGTCATTCCGTTTGTAACATCCATAAATGTAGACCCCATAAAATATATATATTCATGATCGCCATAAAATTCCAAGTCGATTTAACGATGTCCGTCTCTCTGTCTGTCTGTTGAAATCACGATACAGCCCACATTATTTGAAGTAGAGCTTCAAAATTTGGCAGAAAAATTTGTATTATGCCTAGGATTGTTGGTATTGAAAATTATATATATCGGTCAACGTTTTGCTATAGCCTCCTGATATTTGATATTTCGATGATTTTAGCGACATTATTCACTGGAATTGCTTCAAATTTGGTATTTGAAGTTCTTAATGGATACTACAACCTGTGACAGAAAATTGTTAGTGCGGGTCCACGTCTTCGTATAGCCCTCATACAACGGTACCTCCCTATATCGGGCATTTTGATGATTTTAGGTACATTATTTACCGATTTTTTGAAATGTCGCATTTGAGTATTATGATTAAAGTCGTATTTCTAGTTTTTTTTTTTAATTGCCAAATTCGTTTTAAATGGTGGAGAGTATTCAAGGTTCGGCTTGGCCGAACTTACAGCTTTTTTAATTGTTCCTGATCAAGTTTTCATATTCCTTGTCTCAGAATTAGCGGGTTTCCTGCCTATCATTGTATGTTGTACTAAACCTTTCGGCACATACTAATGCAAACACATCAATCAACTAAAAACTGACATTGTTGATATTGCCACCATTAGATTGGCATACAAAATGAGTCTATAAATGATGACATATGTCGATGTGTTCCACCTTCATGTCATGCCAACAATTTGCGAAATTATTAAAATAGTTTTGTTACAGTGGCGGCAAAAGGTGACGCCAATTTCTATTATATTGCCCATAAGGTACTGGTGAATAAATTTTGTAGAGAATTGATGTTGTTTAGATGTTGTATATGAAGTTAGAGTGTTTTCTTGAACTAACAAATTTAAAATTGTCATGACATATGAAGGTTCTTGTAGTTGGTTGTAATTGCATTTAGAGAAAAACATATCGCCAATTTTTGGCACATTTGGCCACCACTGTATTCCACACTTTTTTTTCAAAAAAACACTTTTGTTTTTCGAATATGAGCAACCCCGACAAGCAACTGTCATTTCGAATTTTTGTTATTTACATTCCTGATAAATAGATAAACACCAATCATGCGACGAGCAGTAGTCAGATATTCATCCATATGCAAGCAGCTAAAATATACACATACTGTAGTTATACCTGCATACATGGACATGTATGCAATATTCTCATATATTTGTATGTACATGCAAACGAGTGTGTACGAAAAAACACATTTTGGTATGTCGACACGGAAACCTGATGAACAAACCAACCAAATAAACCAAATGTTCATTTTTTAAATTTTCACTGAAATATGATATGTTATTGTAGGGGCTGTAATGACTAACCAATAAAATGGGGATGGTCAATTTTGAAGAATTGTTTGAAATCAATAATACATTGTGAAGGAAATTGAAATACTACGAAGTGATTAAATCGACTAAGCAGAACAGGGGGCTGGATTCTTGTTCTATGAAAATATGAATTGAAAAATATTGCTTTTATAAAATTTTCATTTGATATTTGTTTTTCCTTATAAAAGTTTTCATTTCGCATTTTCGTAGAACAAGAATTGAGGCGCGGAACTAAAAATTTTCCAAAAAACAAAAAAAATATATATATATAATAAAAGTGGACTTAAGCCAGCAAATTTAAAGTTCACTAAGTTTTATATTTCTTAAAAAAATATATATGGGCCGAGACATTGTGGATTTTTCTAAATAGTTTTTTTTTTTTTAATTGTGCCTTTTCATATATTTTTTTTAAATTGATTAAAAAACAAGTAAGCAAAGGCTACAGTCGAGCGGGGCCGACCGTTGAATACCCTACAACACTATAATAAACGATACAGTTTATATAGGCGAGATACTCGAAAGAATTCCACAAGATATTGTGACAAATAATAAAAGAAAACCATGAGGTTTCGTTCTCTAATTTTCGAATAATAGCAACTTAAACTAATTTGCTCATTTCCCATTTATTGGTAGATGTTGAACGTAAATGGTCTTCCTAGATCTGGAACCAATATTTCCCAAAGACCTATAATCTCTCAGAAATGGCAAAAGATTAACATTTATTATTGGTTTTTGACTGAAACGCATCTATTTGAGATACAGACATTTGACTATATTCTTCAACGAAATCAGCGTTAACGAAATAGTCAGAAGTGCGTCTTTCCTGTATTTGTGAATTCTCCAAAAAGTCACTGGAATGGTCATTTTCGTATTTTGTATACAAAAGTTGGCAAACTATTTCACACATTGAATATTTTTGGATGGCCATCCAAAACTGCTTGGCTTTTGCAATGCCCGATAACCCCCACTCAAATGTGCGTGAGGATCGGGCAATAATTACGACCTGCTGACAATTTTGCAGTTTTATTTATTATATGGCGATCATCTCCAAAAAGAGTAGGCTTCTATTCTGACCCCCCATCTTATCCCCATGCAAAATTTCGTAAGGAACGGGCCATAAATGCGATCTGTATATGATATCCTGATATCCTAACTACTTAGTTTTGTTAGCTGTAGATATATTACCAAATGTTTAATTCAAAATGAAAATATGCCAAAAATATGACAAAATTGAAAAAAATATGAGAAAATTTTACAAAATCAATATTTTCATCTTTAGAGAGATATTTTTATGCGATTTTTTAGACGTTGTTTCTTTCCTGCCAAGAGGCCATTCTGAATTAATGAGAACTGTCGAAATCAGTTCAGCCGTTCTTGACATATATGAGATCTTTCAAGCATATCTTCTTTGACAGACATATATATCGCACATATTTTGCTATATATCCGTTTTGTTGGATGTTAACATCAATATAAAGATCAGAAGAAACCTTGTCAAGGCTTTGTGATTTTGCCGGGACTTAAAATATTCGCGGTTTAATGAAAAATCTTGAATTTTTTCAACACAAAAGATATGGTCTATTTTACCCGCTAAATATTATCCGATGACCACCCAAATTGGTAAGCTTCTTCCCCGCCCTAAACTCTAGGTACATGCGAAGTTCCTGCAAAATCCGACATTTTTCAGGTTTTTGGTCCATTTCGACCCCTAAATATTATGCGATCATATCCAAAAGAAATAGGGTTCTATTCTGACCCTAGCCCCACCTCCATTCTAAATTTCGTGAAGATCGGGCCATAATTACGACCTGTAGAGTGATTACAAATTAACATGGACAGACGGACAGACGGACAGACGGACAGACGGACGGACGGACATACATAGCTAGATCGACTCAGCTCGGCGAGATAGGAAGATCCGTATATTCTTTCCTATGTGGGAAATCAATATTTCGAGGTGTTACATAAATTCTGGCCCAATCAAACTTATAATACCCCCAACACATAGTGTTGTAGGGTATAAAAAGAAAAAGTGCTTTATGTAACTGAAGGACGATTTTTGTAAAATTTCATAGATTTGTGTTTAACATTTTCAAGAACTTTCCGAGATAAAAATTATATATTTTCCAAAAAATTATTAGAACATAATCGTGAATTTAAAGATATAAAAAATCATAGCTAGATATTAAAGGACTTTATATATATAATATGATGCCTTTTTCAATTTTTTTTTCAATAAGTTCTTTGAAATATCTTTTAACGGCATCCTTGCAAACATTTAAAAATTTAATTTCAAACAAGTATAAAAACATGAATAACCTCTACCTTATCAAAACGGGAACCTCTATAGACAATTTTATACTTCTAGGAATGTCATCTATCAAATCTTCTTAAATACCAAATTTGAAACAATTATTTGGGTAAATGTGACTAGGATTTTAAAAATTCCGAATATCGGTGGGTATCGAATATCATCAGGTACCGTTATATGGGGGCTATACCAAAACGTGTACCTATACATACAATATTTCGCCACAAGAGCTAGGACCCATTACGGACTGCAATTACCAATTTATGGGCAAATCCTTTAAAATATGTGACAAAAATAATAAAAACACCGGATATCTGGAGGTACCCTTATATGAGGGCTATACCAAAACGTGGACCTAAACATACAATGTTTCACCATACGAGCTAGAACCTATTATTATCCAAAAATACCAATATTTAGAAAAATTCTTCAAATCATCAATAAACCGAATATCGGGATAAATGAAGGTTTCACTACCGGAGCTAGAACCCATTATGACCTACAAATACAATTTTTTAAACAAATCCGCGAAAAATGTTGCAAAAACCATAAAAAATGTTGCAAAAACCGTACCGAATACCTGTGAGGTACCGTTATATGGGAGCCATGCCAAAACGTGGACCTTTACATACGATGATTCGCCACAATAGCTAGAGCCTATTATAACCTACAAAGACTAATTTTAAGACAAATCCGTAGAAATATGTGCAATAATCATCAAAATACCGAATTTCGAAAGGTACCGTTATATGGGGTACCTTTCGAATACCAACTATCCTAGACAAAATACAAATTGTTCTTCTAAATTTTGAAGCTCTACGTCAAATAATGCGGGCTATATGGTGATTTCCACAGACAGACAGGCGGACATCGTTTAATCGACTCAGCATTTTATACTGATTTTGAATATCTGTACTTTATGGGGTCTATGACGAATATTTATGGATGTTACACACGGAATGACAAAGTTAATATACCCTGCTTTCCAAGGTGTAGAGCATAAATATGGGTGACACAACAAGAAGCGGGTTAAGAAGAATTTGTTGGCTGAGAACAGTGGCTTTCTTCACATGAACTTATAAAAATGTTCAAATACTTCCTTTATATTACAAAATCGAGTTTTTTTAATATTTTTCAAATATTACCTGCCAAGGTCTATGGACCAAAAGAATCGGACATTTTGTATATATCTTCCTGAAAAGAAGTTGGGAATTTTACAATTGTCTTCTGTCCTGCAATTATTTTTTGACTGCCTTTCATTAACATCAGTATACCCTACAAAAATTTGGCTGATTTGTCTGACTGGATGGAATTTGGCACAGGTAATCCAATTAAAAACAATATTTAAAATTTGGTAAAAATCAATTCAGATATAGCTCCCCTATATATTGTTCATCCGATTTGATATATTTGTCCCTAAAAGCCGAAATATTTACTCCACAACACTGATATTTGTGGAACAGATATCAGAAATGCCTCTCTTTTAAATGTTATCCAAATCGGTTCAGATATGGATACAACTCCCAGATATACGGGGTGAAATGAAAAAAAAAAAATGCCACAAAGTCAAACGCCATACTTTATTATTTTTTTTTTTATTTTTTATTTTTTTTTATTTATTTATTTATTTATTTATTTTTTTTTTTTTTTTTGAATAAAACCAAAAAATGTCGAAAAAAGCATTAAATTTTAGAATAAATTTAGATTTGTTCGAATTGGCCTGCGGTATTTTGTCCCATTTCCGGTGAGGCGCTTGCTTGAGGTTGTCGACACTTTGGTATTTTTTAGTGCCAACCTTGCTTTCCAAAATACTCCTGACACAATAGCCCAACGGTTGGTATCCGGAGATTTTGGCGGCATTTTGTAACCAAACTTGGATTGCGCGTAACCATTCCAAAGTCTGCGGCCAAAATTTTTGCGTACCTAAGGCTTTAATACACCCTCCAGAATATTTTCGCGATAATATTGGGCATTTAATCTGATGCCACGGTCGATTAATACGAGCGGAGAGCGACCATCGGCTGTAATGGCGGCCCACACCATCACCATGGCCGGCGCTTGATTTCTGGTGGACAACCGAAAGTCCACATTTTCAGCTGACCTCTCTCAAATTCGGCAGTTCACCAATTTCGGCCAAGCGAAACAATTCTTTAGCTCTTTTGAGTTAATTTTATTTCTCTTGCGGTGTAAGTTCTTGCACTTTTTGAAATTTCAATGGCTTTACCCCGAGCCAAATTTTCAATATCTGCCGAATGTAATATTGCGATATGTTCAGCTCACGAGCCATTTTTAGGCCACTACGACGAGCATTTCGATCAAGTCGCTTCTTTAATTTTCGAACCATTTCTGCTGATGTTACTGTTTTCTTTCGTCCACTTCCTTGACGTTGGGCTACGCTACCAGTATCACAGTAACGAGCGATGGTATGAGACACAAAAGTTTTATTCATATTTAAATGTTGGAGTGCTCTAACGATAGCCACTTGCGGTTTTCCAGCCAAACATAAAGAAATCACTCTATGACGCTTGATTTTCATCACGAATAACATTTTTCTGGAAAATTCTTACCAAAATGCATTTGTACGCTTGTATATAATGAGCTGTCACTAGAATAATTTTAACAGCTGTCAGACTCGTGTCTTAGAAATGACAGTAGTCTGAAGTTGATTGCAGTTTTTCCATGTCACCCTGTATATACATCCTCTTTCAGCGTAACACTTTTTCCATTCGAGGAGACTCGATTACCATATTGCTCTATTTCTTTGAAATATATATATTTTTAATAAAATCCTTATCGAAGTCATATCATACACCCTATAGCTATGTTATTTCATAGCCGACAAATTTGGTCGAAATCGATTCGGAGTTGGATATACCATTTATATAGTACTTCACTCTGATTCCAAATTATCTGATCTACTTCACATAAATTTCCAATGTAGAAATTTTAGAAAATCTTCTACTAAATATGCATAGTGGTGTAGGGTATCATATAGTCGGTCTTGCCTGGTTCTTGATTACTTTTTGTGTAGATGACACTGACGGACTAATATATACGTATGTGTATTGGACGCAACAATATATTACGTAATCAATATGCCAGTGTATGATATGTTGTCAACAGCAAACGAAGAACAAGCTGGGAAAGGGGGAAAACAAAAAGAAACCAAATCTAAATGAAACGATACGCTACGATATAAACAAGAAAAAGAAAGAACGGACGAGGGAAAATAAACTGAACAAATGGCAGGATACACCGATACATTGTTTATATATGTTCGTATTGATGTATTCGTATGGAAAAAGCCGTATGGATATGTATTTCTGCATGTATCGGTATGAATTGGATGGATACCATTGTCATTAATATTTGCATACGATTACGCAAGCTATCCCCTATTTTTTCTGTCGTGGTTTCTCCATTTTTTTTTTGTTTTCGATCTGTAGTGAATTCTCTCTGTAAGTATATTTCAATATTTGTCAGACATACATCGTTGTCGTGAACAAGAAATAATATGTAGAGAAGGAGAGAGAGAGAACAAAAAGTTTGTCCACACAACAACAACTGTTGTGGTCTTATGTAACACTTACAATGCAAAGCCAGTACCTGTCACAGGTAGAAGAACGAATCTGCAAGGATTCTTTTATATTTCACAGGATTCACTCATATGGATTGAAACCAGTAAGATTGGATTGATTTTAAAAAATTCCGTTGCAAACAAGCCAAAACTGTTCTATTCCGTAGAAAAAAAATATATAGGGAGTTTTAAATTGGCGCCCGTAGGAAAATTTGTACATAAAAATTTTGTCATAGGTTATTGCGACCTTTAAAATAATTTGTGTCGCTAAAATCGTACCGAATATAGGTAGATACCGTTACAGCATAGCCATTATGAAGTTAAAGTACGAAATTTGAAACAATTCCTTTGGATAATGTCGAAAATGTATTCAAAATACCAAATACGAAGACATAACTTGCACAGACAATTAGCAGTGACAGGCTGTAGGACCCATTAAGAACTTTAAGTTCTAAATTTGAAACTTGGGCCGATGGTCGCTCTCCGCTCGTAATTATCGACCGTGGCATCAGAATAAATGGCAAATATGATGGCGAAAATATTCTGGAGGGTGTCTTGGAAACGCAAAAATTTTGGCCACAGACCTCGGACTTTCCAACAGGATTCAGCTCCATCACTCTCAGCACGCGACACCCGAGAATGGTTACAAAATGAGGTTCCTCTCTTCACTTCCAGCGCACAATGGCCACCAAAATTTCCGGATACCAATCCTTTGGACTATTGTGTCTGGAGTATTTTGGAAAGCAAGGTTGGCACTAAAAAAAAATACCAAAGTGTCGATCGCCAGAAGCAAGCGCTTCGCTGGAAGTGGACCAAAATACAAAGTGGACAAATTCCATTTCCCATGGCCGTTTGAAGGCCATAATTCGTGACCAATTCGAACAAACCTTAACTTATTCTAAAACTTTATGCTATTTCCGACACATTTTGCTTTCTTTCAATAAAATTAAAAAAAAAATGTTAAAATTATGGCGTTTTACTTTGTTACAGTTTTTTATCTCACCCTGTATATAAGGTATAACTCCGCCTAACAATTAAAAGTTTATACACGCTACGATTATAATTTAAAGTTCAATGGACGAAATATGCCGAAGAATTTGTATCTTTTAAATTCGGACTTGTATTGCCCATTTGGTGCAAAATTAAGTTGAAATCGGATAAAGATATATATGGGAGCTATATCAAAATCGGAACCGATCTCGATAAAATTTGGCAAAGATCTTTCTGAGCTGTATTTGACATTTTTCCCTGAAAATCGTTATTACGGACTGCATATTACAGCTGTGGGTAACAAATGTAAAAAATCGGATGAAGAGTATATATGGGAGCTATAGCTATATCTGAACCGATCTTCACCAAATTTGACATACTAGTTTCTAGACTCAATTCGGTCGTAAGTGCCAAATTCCATCCATTTGGACAAATATTAGACGACAATAAAAGGTGAATGGGACGTAGTTATATATAAGAGCCAAATGCAAATCGGAACCGATCTCGATAAAATTTAGCAAATGTATTTCTGAGCTGTATTTGATATATTTCCCCAAATATTGTATTACAGCTGCGGAGGACAAAAGTAACAAATCGGATGAACAATACATATGGGAGCTATAACTATATCTGAACCGATCTTCACCAAATTTGGCATACAACCTTCTAGACTAAATTCGGTCGTATGTGCAAAATTCCATCCCATTTGGACAAATATTAGGCGTTTGGTATACAATAAATTGTAAATCGGACGAAGTTATATATGGGAGCTATATCTAAATCTGAACCGATCTCGATAAAATTTAGCAAAGGTATTTCTGAGCTGCATTTGATATATTTCCCCAAATATTGTTGTTACAGAGTGCATATTACGGCTGCGGAGGACAAAAATAAAAAATCGGATGAACAATATATATGGGAGCTATAGCTATATCTGAACCGATTTCGATAAAATTTGGCATACTTATTTTCAGGTCCAATCTGATCGTACGTGCCAAATTCCATACTATTCGGACTGATATTACACGTTTGGGGCACAATAATATGTAAATCGGTCGAAGATATATATGGGAGCTATATCAATTTCAATAGGGTTCGTCCTTGAGCCAAACAAATAATTTGCGCAAAATTTCATCTGAATAGGGCAATAAATGCGAACTGTACTTTGTTTACAAAAATACATGGACAGACGGACGGACGGACGGACGGACATGCCTAAATCGACTCAGAATGTTATTCTATGCAGATCATCAAAAGGAACTATGGGTCTATCTCGTTTCCTTTTGCCTGTTACAAACAAATGCACAAAGACATAATACCCTGACCACCTTGTGGTGTAGGGTATAAACAGTAAGTTCGGCCGAGACGAACTTTGAATACCCCCCACCATTCGGAACGAATTTTGAAATAAAATCCTTAAAAAATTCTATTAAAATTTTAAAAATACCGAATATAGCCTTTATATTGGTGTCGATACGACGTGAACCCACACCGACATTGTTTGTCATACGCTATTAGCATATTTAAATTCGAAACTTGAAATAACAGTGAAATGAAAATGTCGTATATGGGGAGGTACCGTTATATCGGAGCTGTGTGAAGACCTGGCCAGACCTGGAAGCATCCATGACGAACTTCAAATACAACATTTCAAACAATTTCGGTGAGTATTGACCTAAACTCATCAAAATACCGAATTTAGGGAGGTACTGGTGTATGCGGCCTATACGAAGACCTGTACCTGCATAGACAATTTTCTGTTACAGACTGTAGTTTCCATTACGAACTCTAAATGCGTAAAAATTCCGGTGAATAATGACGCTAAAATCACTAAAACACCAAATATAGGGAGGTACTGGTATATGGGGGCTATACGAAGACGTGGACATGCACAGACAGTTTTCTCTCTTAGGCTGTGGTATCCATTGCGAACTTCAAATACCTAATTTGAAAAAAAAATCCGGTAAATAATGTCGCTAAAATCATAAAAATACCGAATATTGGAAGGGTACCGTTATATATGGGGGCTATACGACGACGTGGACCTAAATAACCGATTTTCTGTTTTAGGCTGTAGTATCCATTACGAACTTCAAATGCCAAATGTGAAATGTCGCTATAATCATCAAAATACCGAATATCGGGGGTACCGTTATATGGGGCTATACGAAGACGTGAATCTGCACGTACACTTTTCGGTTTTAGGCTGAGTTACGAACTTCAAATACCAAATTTGAAACAATTCAGGTGAATAATGTCGCTAAAATCATCAAAATTCCGAATATTGGGAGGTACCGTTGTATGGGGGCTACATGAAAACGTGGACCTACATGGCCCATTACGAACTTAACCTGCCTACTGAAAAAATAAACATGTGTGCAAAATTTTAGCCTTCTATGTCAATTCGTTTGAAAGATAGCGTGATTACAAAAGACAGACAGAGGGACGACTTAGAATTTTACGCTGATCAAGAATATATATACTTTGTTGGGTCTGACATGAGTATTTCGAGGAGTTACAAACGGAATGACACAGTTAGTATAACCTCCATAGTATGATGGAGGGTATAAAAAAATTAATGAAATTAAACCTGTAGTTGAAAAACAAATTGGAAATTATTTTGTATTCCTGTAAAAGACCCATGAAAGGCTTTCTTGGATGTAAATCCAATAGAAGGTCCACTGTGCAACAATTAAACAGTTTCCGTTTAAAAACTTAACAATATAATGCCCAGACCAATTTCTCAAACTATGCCAACCATTATATGGTAATTGCCATAAATTGATTTCTATCCGCTGGCGAATTGTGCCAACTTTAATATCACTCCCTCTCCCTCCCTACACATACCAAAAACCACATCACGTTACGTGAACATGAAGTCCTAAAAAATGCGACAAGATGAATGAATTTTACATGAATGTGCATATGAAACTGTAAAGATGTTTAGAAAAAAATGGTTCGTTTTTTCTGGAACTTCTGCTTCACACACACACCCACACTCACACAACATGCAATGGCTCGCTCCTTCGTAAACATGGGCCACAGCAATGCAACAATACAAAAAAAAAAAAAGGGAAGAACAACGAAAGTGTTTCTTTTCAACCGGTCCTACTCTGCTACATAGAGGACTTGGTGGTAATCATGGCAGCCATGACTATGTGACACTTACATGAATATTCATGGAAAGCACACTTAAGTTGATGAAAGACAGCTAAAGGGCATTTGAAGCTATTGTTTGCCTTTCACATTAGACGAATTAAGATGCAAAAACACGTCGTCGCTATTGTTGTTGTTATTTTTTACAGGCTTAAAGAGTGGATTGGAAACTAATAAAAACAACAATTCAGATGATAGAATAAACATGTTTGGAGGTTTGTTTCAGTGGGAAGAAAAAACAAACAATTACAACGTCACCAAAGAAAATGCTAGGCGTAAATGATACTGCAATTTTAATTTGAAATATTTTTCAGGCTCAGATTTAGTGTTGAATTGAAAACGCCTTAAGGACATAGTTGTGGTTGAAAAAAAAAAAACAAGTTAAAAAGCAGTAAGTTCGGCCGGGCCGAACTTTGAATACCCTCCACCATTTGGTACGAATTTGGAAATAAAATCCTGAAAAAAAATTGGTAAAATTTTAAAAATACCGAATATTGCCGTTATATTGGTGCCCATACGACGTGGACCCACACGGGCATTATTTGTCATGAGTCATTACCAAATTCAAATTCGGAAATTGAAATAAACGCCAATAATGTAGCTAAAATCATCAAAGTATAGAATATAGGGAGGTACCGTTATATCGGAGCTGTGCGAAGACCTGAACCTGCGTAGATAATTTTTTTGTCATATTCTGTAGCATCCATTACTAACTTCAAATACGACATTTTAAACAACTTCGGTGAGTATTGTACCTAAACTCGTCAAAATACCGAATATAGGGAGGTACTAGTATATGGGGCCTATACGAAGACCTGGACCTGAATAGACAATTTTCTGCCACAGACTGGAGTTTCCATTACGAACTCTAAATGCGTAATTTGAACAAATTTTGGTGAATAAAGACGCTAAAATCACCAAAATACCAAATATAGGGAGGTACCGTTATATGGGGGCTATACGAAGACGTGGACCTGGACAGACAATTTTCTGTCTTAGGCTGTAGTATCCATTGCGAACTTCAATTACCAAATTTTGAACAATTCCGATTAATAATGTCGCTAAAATCATCAAAATACCAAATATCGGGAGGTACCGTTATATGGGGGCTATACGAAGACGTGGACCTGCACAGACAATTTTCTGTCTTAGGCTGTAGTATCTATTTCGAACTTCGAATACCAAATTTGAAACAATTCCGGTGAATAATGTCGCTAAGATCATCAAAATACCGAATATCGGGAGGTACCGTTATATGGGGGCTATATGAAAACGTGGACCTACATTGCCCATTTACGAACTTAACCTGCCTACTGCAAAAATAAACCTGTGTGCAAAATTTTAGCCTATCTCAATTCGTTCGAAAGATAGCGGGATTACAACAGATAGACGGACAGACAGACAGACGGACATCGCTAAATCGACTTAGAATTTTACGCTGATCAAGAATATATATACTTTGTTGTGTCTGACATGAGTATTTCGAGGAGTTACAAACGGAATGACAAAGTTAATATACCCTCCATAGTAGGGTGGAGAGTATAAAAAAACAAGTTAAAAAGCAGTAAATTCGGCCGGGCCGAACTTTGAATACCCTCCACCATTTGGAACGAATTTTCTGTCGCAGACTGTAGTTCCCATTATGAACTCTATATACGTAATTTGAAACAATTCCGGTGAATAATGTCGCTAAAATCATCAATATACCGAATATAGGGAGGTACCGTTATATAGGGGCTATACGAAGACGTGGAACTGCCCAGATAAATTTCTGTCATAGGCTGTAGTATCCATTTCAAACTTCAAATACCAAAGTTGAAACAATTACGATTAATAATGTCGCTAAAAATACCGAATATCGGGAGGTATCGTTATATGGGGGCAATACGAAGACGTGGACCTGGAAAAGTTTGCAGCAGCCTTGCAAAAATCTGCCTTAAAGGCCTCTGAGACCTTGAAATGTCTTAAAAACTTCACTACAATTGTCTCAAACATCTGATAGTCCTTAAAATATTTGTTAATCTGAAAACCTTGAAAAAAAAAACCTTGTTTATACAGAAAACATCCATGATATTTTTTTTTTTTTTTTGATTTTCCGCCTTAGTTATTAGGAGTGGAAATATTGTATATTTTAAAATGTCCACCATAATCCTTGAAATGTGTCTGAAAAATCTGACAGTCCCTGACACGATACTTGTATACGTTGAAAAGAAGAATTTATTAAATTTTCCATACATTTGTAACACCTCTAAATATCCCTCGTGGACTCTATAATGTTCATATATTCAAGATTAGCATTCAATTCTAAGTCGACTTAACGATATCCATCTATCTCTCTTTCTTTCCGTCTAATTGTGTCTCTCTGTCTCTTGAAATCATAATACAGTCCACATTATTTGAGGTATAGCTTTGAAATTTGGCACAATAGTTTGTTTTACGTCTACGTTGGTTGGTATTAAAAATGGTATCGGTGCACGTTTTCCGAAAGCGCCTATATAACGATACTTCCCGATATTTGGTATTTTGATAGTTTTAGCCACTTTTTTCCACGAAATTTTGCCACATGTGTTACTGAGAGTTTGTAACGGGTTCTACATCTTGTAACTGAGCATTGACTATACAGGTCAACGCTTTACTATCGTCCTTGAAAAATCTTAAGTAATCTTAGTTTATAACCCTATTAGTCCTTGGAAATGTTTTCTTTGAATGTTTACGTTTACATTTATTATTCTGATAGTCCTTAGCTTTTGTTTCTCAAAAATTCCATGTTTGAGATTGTGACAGCAATTGTGAAAATTTTTGTAAAGATCAATATTGTGAGCTCTAATACTCTTCGAGCAAATCGTAAAAATTCGATGTAGGGGCTCTGATGTTCTTTAGGGGTTTCTTGCAAAAAAAACCGTTTGGTCGACGATAATCCCCAGAATACTGGTTTAAAAATCTGATATTCCTGATCTGATTTTGAAAGATTATTGACTGATAGTCTTTATAAACAATTAATTAAGAAGTCCTTGTTTAGCCCTTGTTAGTCCATAAAAATGTTTTCTCTAAAAGTTTACATTTATGGTTCTGACAGAATACGTTTGTGGCAATGACAGAAATTCTGAAAATTGTAGCAAAAAATCTATATGAGCTATGATGCTCTTCGAGGAAATCTCATAAAAAGTATATTTTAAGGCTTTGATCTGGCTTAAGGGGTTCTCGAAAAAAACCACATTCGCGGCTCCGACTTCATAAAAAGTCCACATTTGTCCTTATAAATATCAATGTTGGTAGCTCTGTATGTCCTTTTAAAAAAAAAAACAAGTAAAAAAGTAGCAAGATCGGCCGGGCCGAACTTTGAATACCCTCCATCATTTGGAACGAATCAGAAAATGGTTGAAAAAATAAAATCCATTGAAAATTCCCTTCAAATCTTTAAAATACCTAGTATCGGAAGGGGCCGATATATGAGCGTTATTCGATATTGTGAACCTATATAGACAAATCTATGTCTTTGAATAAAGTACTCACAAGGATTTCCTTGTGTGGATTTTCAGATAATTTCATTGGGAAATGTGGCAAAAACAATCCAAATCCCGATATGGAATATATGAATATAGGGAGGGTATACGTTATTGTGGACCTATATAGACAAATACCTTTCAGGGGTTAAAGTGCTCACAAAGAACACCTTGTGTGGATTTTCAGACAATACCATTGCAAAATATAGCTAAAATCATCAAAATACCGAATATGGGGGGTACCGTTTTATGGAGGATATACGTTTTCGTGGACCTATACAGACAACTCTCTTTCAGGGAGTAAAGTACTCACAAAGAACTCCTTGTGTGGACTATCAGACAATTCCGTTAAAAAATGTGGCTAAAATCATCAAAATACCCAAAATGGGGGGGGGGGTACTGTTTTATGGGGGATATACGATAACGCAGACCTGTATAGACAATTCTCTTTCAGGGGTTGAAATACTCATAAAAAACTCCTTGTATGGAATTTCAGACAATTCAACTGAAAAATGTGGGTAGAATCATCAAAATACCGAATATTGGGGGTACCATTGTATGGGGGCTATTTGATATCTTTGACCTATATAGATAATTCTCTTTCAAGGGATAAAGTACCCACAAGGAACTCCTTGTGTGGATTTTCAGACAATTTCGTTGAAAAATGTGTGTAAAATCATCAAAATACCGAATATCGGGGGCTATACGATATCGTGGACCGATATAGCCCATCTTCGAACTTAACCTGCCTGCAGACAAAAGAGAGATCTTTGCAAAATATTAGCTTCCTATCTCAATTCGTTTAGACTGTAGCGTGATTACAACAGACGGACAGACGGACGGACAGGGCTAAATCGTCTTAGAATCAAGTATATATATACTTTGTTGGGTCTAAAACGATTATTTCGATGAGTTACAAACGGAATGACGAACTTAATATACTCTCCATATTATGTATGGTGGAGGGTATAAAAAATATCAAAAAAGTCCACATTTGTCTTTGGAGAATTCTTGAAAGTTTTAAAGTCAAATATCAATTTTTGTCTTTTGAAAAAAAGTCCTTTTTTGTGTTTAAAAAATTTGTAAGAAACGTCCACGTTTGACCTTGAAAAGAATGAAAAGAGTCAACTCTCAAAGTCTTCCAAGTTGGTGGCTCTAACTGTACCTGATAAAATCCTAATAAAATTTCACATTTTACCTAAGAAGAATGTTTGCAAAATATCCAGAAACCCTATGACATAAAGTTCAATCTTCTCCCTGGTAAAATCTTTATGAAAAGTCCACAAATGTGGCTGTGGTAATCTATGAAAACACGTTACAAAGAAGTCCACGTTTTGTGTAATAATAATTCCAGAAAAATCTTAATAACAACATTTGTTGCTCTAATAGACCTTGAATCACTCATAGACTTTAAGAAGGATAGAAACCACCAATTATCCTTAATTACATATGAGTTTTTCGTTCCTCCATTCATTAATTTTTCAAACATATTAAGCAACACTAATCAACTATGACTTTGAGAAGCCCCAGTGACTTTTAAACTATAATGTCAGTTAAGTTTAATATCTGTTTAATTGTTAAATGTCTTGAATCTCCCAAACAACATATCACCACTTCTAAGCTAGCCACATTCTTACAGTAGACCCTAATTAACCTGTAAACATTAATGGTTTAATCATTAAATCCCACCTCTTGCTCTATCACACTCACCCCTCCCACCACACATGGATACAAACTTTCTTTTACACCAGACTATTATGTAGTCATGAAACGTTTAAATGACAATTAAAAACTTCCTAAAGCAAGAGGCCCCACTCACACCATTTCGTCGCACTTTGCTTCGGCCAAAGATAAGATTAAAAAGCAAACACTTATGACAATTCCAACACCTGAGAAAGTTTTGTGTGTTTAGGCTAACAATGTAAGGACATTCATACATACAAACACACGGGCACTCATACTCACACACACACACACAAACAACCACATATGTATTCAGCGGCCAAAAAGTGTCCTCAAAATTCGATGTCAGAGGTGTGAAAGTGTTTGTTTACATCAACGAATATGGCCTACACAATTGAGTGACGATGATGACGATGACAATGACGGCGACTCTGGGCGCCACCTTTCCAAGTGCTGGATTGTGGAGGTCTTGAGGTCTGCCATTGTTTTGGAACACTTTTCTTTTGCAACAAAAGAGCTCCACTTTAAATGTCGCTTGCACAAAAGCGAAATGCTAAATATTTCTGTTTACATGCACTTCACTTTCAAGCCCTCCTTCTCTGTGTGTGTGTGTGTTTGTTTTTTCTTCGTCGTTTTCGTTTTGTTTTGTTATTTTGCCATGGGTCTTATGCATTTCTTGTTGAATTTATATGACATTGTGTGAGTGGCTGTGAGTGTTAGAAAAGGAGGTGCGGGTTGGATTTCCGTCAATTTATGCATTGTTGTGTAGTTTGCCGAATTGTCGAATGCAAGAATACTATGCTTAGGAAGGACATGGTCGACCCTTAAGCATCATACACTGAGGGAGGTAATTGTAAAATAATTTGTAAGAATAACAAAATATATGGAGGAAGTGAAGAAGTTGTTTGTTTTTTAAAAGAGAACTTAAGAACATTATGGGCTATGGTTGAGGGCTTAAAAATGGTCCTGATGAAGGGCAAGAAGGTATTTTTCAATGGCAGAACGGATCTAACTGTGATCCTGGTTTTAAGAGAAGCAGCGAATCTATTTGAGACGTACAGGGTTGCCCATATTCGACGGACCCATCTGGCAACGCCATAACTTTTGACAGAGATGTCACATCGCTTAATGACATACGCGTTTGAAGTGTCAGTCCAAGCAGATTTTTACCATGAACCAATACACGCCACGCGAGCGCTCTGAAATAGTTGAAATTTACATTCAACAGAAGAAGTCAATTGTGCCTTTAAAACATTACAAAATGTGAGAAGTGCGCCTTCTAAGAACACCATTAAGCGTTTATACGAAAAATTTTCGACTGGTAAGGTTCTTTCTAATCCGAAGAGGCCATATCAAAGAGAATATCGCTGCCGTACGAGCCAGTGTTGAGAGGTCCCCAAGAACATCCCAAAAACGCCGTTCTCAGCAGTTGGGCATGGCTCGGTCCACTTTACAACGGATTATTCGCATTGATTTGCATTTGTTCCCGTACAAAACTCAATTGACGCAAAGAATGTTGTCTATTTTTATACCCTCCACCTTGGAAAGGAGGGTATATTAACTTTGTCATTCCGTTTGTAACATCCTTAAATATTCGTCTTAGGCCCCATAAAGTATATATATTCATAATCAGCATAAAATTCTATGTCGATTTAACGATGTCCGTCTGTCTGTCCGTCTGTCTGTCTGTTGAAATCACGATACAACCCACATTATTTCACGTAGAGCGCGCAAAATTTAGTAGAGCTATTTACATTGTGTCTAGGATGGTTGGTATTGAAAATGAGATATATCGGTCCACGTTCTGTTATAATCCCCATATAACGGTACCTCCCGATATTCGGTATTTTGATGATTTATGCCACATTTTTTTCACGGATTTGTCTGGAAATTGGTATTTGTAGGTCACAACGGATCCCTGAGCGTGTGGCAAAACATTGCATGTGGAGGTCCACGTTGTGGTATAGCCCCCATATAAGGTTACCTCCCAATATTCGGTATTTTAGTTTTTTTGGCCACATTTTTTCACTGATTTGTCTGAAAATCGGTATTTGTTGGTCATAATGGGTTCCAGCTCCGGTGGCGAAACATTGTAATTATAGGTCCACGTTTTGGTATAGCCCCCATATAACGGTACCTCCCGATATTCGGTAATTTGATGATTTTTGCCACATTTTTTCAGGGATTTGTTCGAAAATTGGTATTTGTTGGTCATAATTGGTTCCAGCTTCGATGGCGAAACATTGCATGCATGGGTCCACGATTTGATATAGCCCCCATATAACGGTACCTCCCGATATTCGGTATTTTGATGGTTTTTGCCACATTTTTTCACTGATTTGTCTAAAAATTGGTATTTGTGGGTCATAATGGGTTCCAGCTCCGGTGGCGAAACATTGTAATTATAGGTCCACGTTGTGGTATAGCCCCCATATAACGGTACCTCCCCATAATCGGCATTTTAATGGTTTTTTCCACATTTCTTCTAATGTTTCTTTTACCCTAAGGTGGAGGGTATTAAAAGTTTAGCCCGGCCGAACTTAATGTTTTTTTACTTGTTTTCTTTGATTAAAAAAAAAAACATGGGTCCGTCGAATATGGGCAACCCTGTATAGAAGAACTCCAGGAACTGCTATATTTTTAGAAGAACTAATAGATTGAAAGATTTGAAGGAAAAAGTTTTCATTAAAAAAGTGAAAAAAGTTAACAATATTGATTCTATCGTTAGATCTTAGCGACTACTTTATTTTCATCGCTAACTTACCGTATTTACGCAGTGACAAGCAATTGCAATTTTTAGCAAATGCACAGACTTCACTTTGTGAAAAATACCAAAAAAAGGAAACGAAGAAAATACTTCTTGTAAAAAAGACTTTAAAAGGAACTCTGTCATTGAAAGTATTAAAGAAGGAGTTTCGTCCATTGAAATCATCAGGAGAGTCTGAAGAAATAGAAAACTAAACAAAATCTTCCCAAAATCCCCTAAAAAGGTGTTCTGTTTATAAAAGGCCTTAGTAGGCCCTCTCTTGTTAGAAGGCCTCTACAGAAGATGTTTATCCTTAGAAAAAATTTCACAAAAATCAACTTTTGTCCCTGGGAAAAAAAAACTTAACACAGACCATACATTTGTCCTTCGAAGAAAAAAACATCAATAAAAGTTCCGCCTTTGTCCTTGAATAAATCTTTATGAAAAGTTCACATTGTTCCTAGAAAAAAATCTTAGTTAAAAGTCGATTTATCGCTGTGAATGTCCTTCGAAAAATCATAAGAAAATGCTCACTTTCGTCCTTGGAAATATCTATACGAAAAGTCCACATTGTTGCTTCAAAAAAAAAAAAATCTTAATTAAAAGTCAATTTTTAGCTCTGATTGTCCTTGGAAGACTCATAATAAAAAGTCTACGTTAGTCTTTGTAAAACCTATACGAAAAATCCACATTTTTTTTCTTCATAAAATCTTAATTAAAAATCCTTTGGTGGCTTTGATTGCCCTTAAAAAACATCGTAATAAGAGTACAAGTTGTTCCTTGAAAAAATATTAATTAAAAGTCCATTTGTGGCTCTGATTGTCCTTGAAAAATTCATAATAAAAGGTCTACGGTCGTCTTTGGAGAAATTTATACGAAAAATCCACATTGTTTCTTCAAAAAATCGTATTTAAAAAAAACATTGGTAGCTCTGATTGGCCTTGAAAAAATCTTAATTGAAAGTTCAGGATTGTCCTTGAAAATCGTAATAAAATCGCCCCGCTTGTACTGGGAAAAATCCTTAACAAAAAGTTACCGTTTGTCCCTTAAAAATCTTAAAATAAGTCCGCGTTTGTCCTGAGAAATTTCTTTATGCAAATCTTCATTAGTCCTTGGGAAAATCTTTGTAAAAAGTCCAAGTTATTTAAGGTCTGGGTTCGTTCTTTTAAAAACTATCAGTTAAATGTCCTCATTAGCCCTTAAAAAATATTAAAAAAAGTCCACGTTCATCCTTAAAAATTGTCCCACTTTTGACATTGAAAATATCTTAATAAAAAGTTCTCGTTTGTCCCTTAAAAAAGTACAGGTAAGTCCTTGAGAAAATTTTACAGACCTACAAACCTAAAAAGCGATTATAAAATGTTCACTTTAACCCTTAAAAAATATAAATAAAAAGTTAACGTCCTTGAAAGAATCTTAATAAAAACACCAAGTTAAGTTGAGAAAATTTTTTCAAAAGTATATTTTTTCTTGCAAAATTCTTTAAAAAACATCTAAATAAAAGTTCCACATTGGTGGAGCTGATGGTCCTCGAAAAGGAGCCTAACAAAAAGCCCTTGTTCGGAAAATCTTTATAAAATTCTAATTAAGTCTTTAAGAAAATCTAAATTTAAGACTTGAATTCGTCCCTTAAAAACCCTTTAGCTAAACTTAAAAAATATTAATACAAACTCCACGTTCATCCTTGATAAAAATCTTCATAAAAGTACCACGTTAGTCCTTGAGAAAATATTTAAAACAAATTTGTCTGCGAGAAAATCTTATGAATAAGTGCACTTTGTTCTTAGAAGTTTCTTTTAGAAACTCTAAATTAAAATCCCGCATGGGTGGGTCTGATAGTCCTCGAAATCAATCTTTTTGTTTTTCCCTTGAAAAATCTTTTAAAAACTAATCCTGAAAATAATCTATATCGACTAATGTCGTTGGAAGAATTTTTATAAAAATTCTACTTTAGTCCTTAAGAAAATCTTAATTTTAATTACCCCTTAAAAAATAAATAATAATCATTGAAAATCTTAATAAAATACCACGAAAGTTCTTGAGAAATAATAAAAAACGCCTAAATTTGTCCCCGAAAAATCTTATGAAAAGTGTACTTCATCCACATTAGTCCGCGTTCATCATTGAAAAATCTTAATAAAATACTACATTAGTAGCTCAGATAGTCCCTAAAAAGTCCAAGTTTGACCTTGGAAAAATCTTAATAAAAAATCTTCGAATGTCCTCGAAAATGTCTTTATTAAAAATCCCTGTTGACTGCACTGATAGACCTTGAGAAAATCTTTATGAAATATCCTTGTTAGTCTCGAGAAAATCTTTAAAGAGAGTCTAAGTTTGTCCATGGAAAATTTTTATAAAATATTGGTTGGTTGGTTTCTCTCACTCTTTTTCTTTAGAAAATCCCAAAAACAAACGAGACCCCAAATTATTTATATCTTAATAAGAAGTCCACGTTTGTTGGCTCTGATAGTCCTAGAGAAAACATTAATAATGTCCTTGGAAGACGGCCTTGTATTTACCAAAGATCAAAAAAAATCTTCCCTTGAAGATTTTTCTTTTTCTGAAAGTTTTTTTAGCAAACGTCCTGAACTTCTTTCAATAGAAACCTGGCGAACGTTTTTTTTTATAGAACACCGGTAGGGTTTTATGCCTTCTCCTGTCTTAAGGAAGACTTTGTGTGTATAGGAATCCGGATCTGAAGAGGATCTTTATTATCGTTTTTTTTTTTTATAGAAGAAGTACATAAAGATAGTTTTCTTCTAGAGAAGCTCTAAGGAACGACTTATGATTATAGAATAAGTGGCCTGGGTCTAGAAGGCAATATTGCTGAACCTTCTTCTTCTTTTTCTATATGTAAAAGACCCCAAGAAAGGCCGCTATTTAAAAACGGCTGGCTAAAAGTCTCCTATTTTTATTAAAAAAAAAACTAAGAGGACTATTAATAGATCGTCTTAAAAAAAATGTTTGTCGTTCAAAAATTTCCTTGCGTTTTCGAAGGCTCTAAAAGTGATTTTATGTCTTTAAAAGAAGCAAAAGATCTTAATATAGACTTCTGTCAGTAGAAGCTTGTCGAACGTCATCTCTTTATAAAACTTCTGTCTGTCTAATATTTTTCGTCTCCTACCGTCTTGAATGGAGTCTTTTGCGTATAGGAGACCGGAAAAGGGAAGTTCTTAAGTTGATCTTCTGCTTACAGATGCTGTGAAGAAGATATTTTATATAGAAGAAATATCAAAAGGTGGTGTCCTTCATGAGAAGTCCAGAAGAACGTCTTATGGTTAAAGAAGTTGGCCTTCTTTCTATAAAAGACCCTAAAAATACAAAAAACTGAGGAAGACTTTCATATAGTCTTCAACCTATAAAGCACCTGGAAAAGGAATGATACCTATAGATATCCAAAGAATATCGGCAAAAGATCTTTTATTTATGGATGACTTGTAGAAAGTCTTATATATATTAAAACATTTAATATGGCCTTTAATTTTGCTAATAAAGTCCTAAAATAAAGCCTCCTGCTATAAAAAGGCGGGAGGTTTTTTTTTTTTTTTTGTCAAAGAAGTTTTTTTGTCTATTAGTGATCTGAAGACATGAGGCCGAATATTATCTATAAAAATACATGGAGAAAAGCCGCGTTCTTACAGAAGAATTGGAAAAGAAGAACTAAAAAGGGGAAGGACCTTTTCTAGAAAAGTTAATAGAAGGTCTTCTTTACAAAAAGGGTCTCATTGAAATGTGTTTTTGTAGAAAGCCGGGAAATATCCTCTTGATGTGGAAGATCATTTATAGGTATTTTATTAATAGTATCAAGACCCCTTCCGAGTCTTGATTGTCATGTATTCTGGTGAACAAAATGCAGGTCACATTTATTATCGGATTGAGATGAAATTTTGCACAAGCCATTTGTTTGGCCCAAGGACGAAACCTATTGAAATTGGAGATAATCGGTAAATATTTAGATATAGCTAATATATATTTCTTCGTCCGCTTTTTATTGTGCACCAAACGTGTAATATCAGCCCGAACAGTATGGAATTTTGCACATACAAACAAATTAGGCCTGAAAATAAGTATGCCAAATTTTATCGAAATCGCTTCAGATATAGCTATAGCTCTCATATATGTTGTTCTTCCGATTTGTTAAGTTTGCAGCCGTAATATGAACTCAGTAAAAACAATATTTGGGGAAATATATCAAATGCAGCTCAGAAATACATTTTCTAAATTTTATCGAGATCGGTTCAGATTTAGATACAACTTCCATGTATAACTTCGTCCGATTTATCTTTTGTTGTGCACCAAACGTCTAATATTTACCCAAATGGGATGGAATTTGGCACATACGACCGAATTGAGTCTAGAAGGTAGTATGTCAAATTTGGTGAAGATCGGTCCAGATATAGCTATAGCTCCCATATATATTATACATCCGATTTGTTGTATTTGTTACCCACAGCCGTAATATGCATATTTAGGGAAATATATCAAATACAACTCAGAAATATCTTTGCCCAATTTTATGGAGATCGCTTCAGATTTGGATATAGCTCCCATATATATCTTTATCTGATTTCAAATTAATTTTCCACCAAATGGGCAATACAAGTCCGAATTTAAAAGATACAAATGCTTCGGCATATTTAGTCCTTTGAACTTTATATTATAATTATAATTATAATATGGAATTATAATTATAATTATAATTATAATTATAGCGGATATGATTGAATTCTTCCATAAAAACTTGTAATTGTTATGTGGAGCTCTGCTAAATTAGCAAAGTGGTGTAGGGTATCATAAAGTCGGCCCCGACCTACGTAAGGACTTTCCTTACTGGTTAGGTCTTTCGTTAATTGATGGCCTGACATTGGTCTTCTATAGTTAGAAAACCCTTAAACTTTGGAAGATAATTTCTTGTTACGAATTTCATATTCTACAATTCATAACATTCATTTGGCGTGTAGGGTAAATGGTGATGAATATTCCGACCACCATTAATGCTTTAAATCTACACCACTTGCATTTTGTCACAAATGTCATGATTTTCCCCGGCTGCCTGTGTGGTTGACGAACCGTCCGAATGACTGGCCCATTCACTCACTCACTAGCTGACAAACAAACGGTATAGCTTTTCTCGCTGCCTGTCTGTCTGTCTGACTGACTGACTGTCATGCCATGATTAAAATGTTAAAGAACATGACAATGATGAACATAAAATATGAATATGAAAAAGTTGGTAAAACGGGCAAGGCATCAACCAACGACGAAACGGAACAGAAAGCTGCGAACATGATGAAAACGTGTTAAAACATGCCCTTAGCAATAGTGCTTAAATGCACACCCGCACACACACACACACACAAGCATTCTCATACAACTAAGACGGCAATCAGAATAATGTCTCTAGAGCTTAAACTTGAACAATTGTTGCCAGTTGTAGTTGTCATTGCTGCCACTGTTGCCGCTGCTGTTTACTTGCACTTGCTTGCCCTGTTACTATACAAATGGTGATTTAGATGCTAGAGTGATTGTGAATAGAGGGACGACGAACGGACAAACGATGAAGGGAGGGATTGACCTAGAATCAACAATATATTTATGCATGGCTATGGTTTATGCGATGATGTAAACACGACATCCAAATTATGCACCAACGACACCAAATTATCAGAATCTGTCGTGGGCTGTAGGATAAAGATAACTATCCTATTTATGAATACAGCCTCATTTCAGGTGCTCATTCTCTTCTCCCTGAAAAGCAACACGTTTTTAAATGGACATGGCACGCATTGAATAAAAAAATAATTTCCTAATGTCCCATACCTTTTAAATGCCAACTGATCCACCGAAATGGGGTAATGTGCAATAACCGATATATAACCAGTAAAGAAAGTCTTAAAGTCGGGCGGGCCGACTTAATGATACCCTACACCACTTTTCTAATTTAGTAGAGCTCCACATAACAATTAAAAGTTTTTATGGGAGAATTCAATCAGGCACGCTATGATTATAATTATAATTTAAAGTTCAAAGAACTAAATATGCCGAAGCATTTGTATCTTTTAAATTCGGACTTGTAATGCCCATTTGGTGCACAATTAAATTGAAATCGGATAAAAATATATATGGGGGCTAAATCCAAATCGGAACCGATCTCGATAAAATTTGGCAAAGATATTTCTGAGCTGTATTTGATATATTTCCCCAAATATTTTTGTTACAGAGTGCATATTACGGCTGCGGAGGACAAAAATAACAAATCGGATGAACAATATATATGGGAGCTATAGCTATATCTGAACCGATTTCGATCAAATTTGGCATACTTATTTTGAGGTCCAATCAGATCATACGTGTGAAATTCCATACTATTCGGACTGATATTACACGTTTGGTGCACAATAAAAGGCAAATCGGACGAAGATATATATGGGAGCTATATCTAAATTTTGACCGATTATCTCCAATTTCAATAGGGTTCGTCCTTGGGCCAAACAAATGATTTGTGCAAAATTTCATCTGGATAGGGCAATAAATGCGAACTGTACTTTGTTTACAAAAATACATGGACAGACGGACGGACGGACATGCATAAATCGACTCAGAATGTGATTCTATGCAGATCATCAAAAGGAAGTATGGGTCTATCTCGTTTCCTTTTGCCTGTTACAAACAAATGCACAAAGACATAATACCCTGACCACCTTGTGGTGTAGGGTATAAAAAGTAAAAACGTTGTAAGCTCGGCTGCGCCGAACTTTGAATACCCTCCACCATTTGGTACAAATTTGGCAATTTTCAAAAAAAATAAAATCCGTTAAAAATTCTGTTAAAATCTTAAAAATACCAAATGTAGCAGTATATTAGGATCTTTTCGATGACGTGGACCTGCATAGGCAGATTGTGACACAAGCTATTACAATATTCAAATGGGAAACTTGAAAAAAAATCTGTTTATAATGTAGCTAAAATCATCAAAATGCCGAATATAGGGAGGTACTATGGGTGTTATAAAACGTAGACTTGCACAGACAATTTTCTGGCATAGTCTGTAGTATCCATTACGAACTTCAAATTCAAAATTCCAGTAATGTCGCTAAAATCATCAAAATACCAAATATCGTGGGCTCCGTTATATGGGGGCTATACGAAGACGTGGACCTTCACAGACAAATTTCTGTCATAGGCTGTAGTATCCATTACGAACTTCAAATGTGAAATTTGTCGCTATCATGATCGAAATACCGAATATCGGGGGTACCGTTATATGGGGGCTATACGAAGATGTGAACCTGTACAGACAATTTTCTGTCGTTGGCTATAGTGTTTATTACGAAATTCAAATACCAAAGTTGAAATAGTTCCGGTAAATTATGTCGCTAAAATCATAAAAATACTGAATATCGGGGGGTACCCTTGTGTGGGGGCTATACGAAGTCGTGAACCTGCACAGACAATTTTCTGTCGTAGGCTATAGTATTCATTAAGAGCTTTAAGTACAAAATTTGAAATAATTCCGTTAAATAATGTCTATAAAATCATCAAAACACCCAATATCAGGAGGTACCGTTATATGGGGGCTATACGAAAACGTGGACCTATATGGCTCATTTTCTGTGTTAGGGTGTAGTATCCATTACGAACATTAAATACCAAATTTGAAACAATTCCGGTAGATAATGTCGCTTAAATCATCAAAAT
Organism: Musca domestica; assembly: GCF_030504385.1. Classification (NCBI taxonomy): domain Eukaryota; kingdom Metazoa; phylum Arthropoda; class Insecta; order Diptera; family Muscidae; genus Musca; species Musca domestica. The sequence continues at coordinate 3,876,242 of NW_026712219.1, read as the reverse complement.
ATCGTATATCAGGAGGTACCTTTATATGGGTGCAATACGAAGACGTGGGCCTACATGGCCCATTTTCAATGCCAAAAGTCCTGCAGATATTATACACATTTGAGTAAGGTTTTATTAACCTACTTCATTTCGTTCGGAAACTAGAGTGATTTCCACAGACGAACATACGGACATTGCAAAGTCGACATAGAATTTTATGCTGATCAAGAATATATATACTTTGTGGAGGGTATAAAGGGTGGTGAAATAACTGACTGACCTAGAATCAACGACCAGGCGAAACGGTTGAAGCTACAATCTTGACATTTTGCACATTTTACAGGGCCAGTTTTGGTGCGTAAGTGTATGATAATGCTAGGTTTCTTTAAATTCGTACCAAAAGGACAGAAAATGTACTAAGACTTGAATACTTTGTACTAAATAAACAGAATAAGCTATGAAATTAAAAAAGAGACGCTGATGGCATGCAGTATAGGTGTACCAAAGGGTTTTTAGAAATTAGAACTTTAAGATTACCAAAAGTTCTAAAATTATACTAAACTTCTACTAAATTTATACTAATAGGGTACCTTACTATGTGAGGTTTTTGTGGTTTTGAAAATATGAACTGTACTAAATGGTAATAAATTTGAACCAGATTGTTTAAGGGAAAACGGATGAAGCTGGAATTTTGAAATGTCGTATTGGGGTCTCTGTTGTTTGCAGTTTTTTTGACAAAGACGTGGTTTTGGAAATATTTACTGCAAGTGCACGAAAAGTACTAAATAGTATTATATTTGGTACAATTTGAATGAACAGATAGTGCTTGAAATTTGAAAGTTGGGTTGCTGTTCATGTGCAGCCTGGAGATATGAAGGTGGTTCCGGGAATGTGTACTATAATTGTACGAAAAGTACTAAATGCTACTATATTTGGTATGAGTTAAGGGATAGAGAAATTACTAAATGGTACTAAAGTTTGTATTGGCTGAAAGGAATTGAGTTGTGGAGATGGTTTTGAAATTTCAAAGTTGGCAAAGTTTTGTAAATGTGTACTATAATTGTACGAAAAGTACAAAACAAGTACTAAATTTTGTATTTGAGTGAGAGAATAGTGCTAAAATCCTGAAATTTGGTGTCACAGATTGTGTCTGTTGTTAAAATACATAGGTGGTTTTGTTGTTCGAAAAGTACTAAAATATAAAAAGGGATAGAGCCTGTACCTTCAATACTCTTAAATTCTAAACTCATTTTGGTCCGCAATGTAACTATGAATCGTCTTACAAACAATGCTTGAAGATCCTGGCATTTTATAACCAAAATGCGTGTTCTGTTAAGAAATTGTTTAAAATTGGAGTGAAGATCAGCCAAACGCAAGCTACCAATGCATAGAGAAAAAAGTCGCAGTTTGGTGCGATTTATAGGCTGCTGGCATAATTGGACTGTACTTCTTCAAAATTACTGCGGATCGTTACATAAGATGTTCTGTCTACAGAGGTCCTATAGAGGACCTGGGAAAGGAGTGATACCTATAGATATGTAGATGTTATGGGCAAAAGATCGTATGTTTAAAAAAGACTATAAACACATTTAAAATACCCTTTAAGTTTGCTAATGAAAACCTGAAACAAAGCTACCTGATATCGAAAGCCAGAAGATGGACTTTTTGTCATAAAAGACCGTATGAGACCGTATTTTATAATGAAAAATCTAAAATGAAAAATCTAAAAGAAAGAGGAAAGCCTCCTTCCTGCAAAAAAAAAAAATGGGAAAGGTCGTCTTGCCATACAAAAACTTAAAAAGTTTTCGTGTTAAAAATTGCCAGGAGAAAGTCTAAATGCTAAAGCGCTATCCAACTTTTTCGTGTGCCTAAAATGCAAGAGCATGGCCTGCATAACAAGTGGTGATACATGCCACACAACACGGGTGATAATGAACTTATTGAGCAGCGGTACCGGTAAACATTTTGTTTCACATTCGGAAACGATAAATTCCACGCCTAGATTGTACGATTTAACGCCTTTAGACTACAGAGTGCGATGAAAAAATTACAAACAACTTCAGACTGTTGTCATTTCTAAGCCACTCGTCCGACAGCTGTTTAAGTTATTCCAGTGACAGCTCATTATATTGTTTACAAGCGTACAAAAGCATTTGGATGAGAATTGTTCAGAAAAAACGTTATTCGTGATGGAATTCAAGCGTGATAGTGTGATTTATTTATATTTAGCGGGAAAACCACAAGGGACCATGGTTAGAGCACCCCAGCATTTAAATGTGAATATATCTTTTTGTGTCTCGTACCATCGCTAGTTATCGTGATACTGGTAGCGCAGGCCAACGTTAAGGACGAGGACAAAAGAAAACAGCAAAATCAACAGAAAGGGCTCGAAAAGTAAAGAAGCGACTTGATCGAAATCCGATCGCAATATTCCATTCGGAAAATATGGAAAAATGAGGTAAACCCATTGAAATTTAAACAAGTAAAAAAACATTAAGTTCGGCCGGGCCAAACTTTTAATACCCTCCACCTTAGGGTAAAGGAAACAAGGCAAAAACCATTAAAATGCCGAATATCGGGAGGTAGCATTATATGCGGGCTATACCAGATCGTGGACCTATGTTTCGCCAACGGAGCTAGAACCCATTATTACCTACATATACCAATTTTCAGACAAATACGTAAAAAAATGTGGCAAAAATCATCAAATTATCGAATATCGGGAGGTACCATTATATGGCGGCTATACTAAAACGCGGACCTATTATGATCTACAGCTACCAATTTTCAGAGAAATTCGTGAAAAAAATGTGTCAAAAATCATCAAAATACAGACTATACCAAAACGTGACCTCTACATACAATGTTTTCCCACACGAACTAGGACCCATTGTGACCTACTAATACCAATTTTTAGACAAATCAGTGAAAAAATGTGACAAAAACAATAAAAATACCTAATATCGGGAGGTACCGTGTTATGGGGGCTACACCAAATCGTGGACCCATACATGCAATGTTTCGCTACCGGAGCTGGAATAATCAAAATACCGAATATCGGGAGGTACCTTTATATGAGGGCTTTACCAAAACGTGGACTTATACATGCAATGTTTTGCCATACGTACAGGGACCCGTTATGACCTACAAATACCTATTTTTAGACAAATCCGTAAAAAAATGGGGCAATAACCATCAAAATGCCGAATATCGGAAGGTAGCGTTAGATGGGGACTATACCAGAACGTGGACCGATATTTCTCATTTTCAATACCAACCATCCTAGGCACAATACAAATTTCTCTGCTAAATTTTGGCGCTCTACGTCAAATAATGTGGGCTGTATCGTGATTTCAACAGACAGACAGACGGATAGACAGACGGACATCGTTAAATCGACTTAGAATTTTGTGCTGATTATGATTATATATACTTTATGGGGTCTACGACGAATATTTAAGGATGTTACAAACGGAATGACAAAGTTATTATACCCTTCTTTCCAAGGTGGAGGGTATGAAAAGTGCTAGAACTTACACCGCAACAGAAACACAAATTAGAGTCAAAAGAGCTAAAGAGTTTTCTCCGATGAAACATTGAAACATTCTTTATCCAGCAGTTTGTAAACAAACAAAATGATAGTGTTTACTTGCCAGAGAGGTGTGCACCAGGCCACCAGAACTCAAGCACCGGCAATGGAGATGGTGTGGGGCGCAATAACAGCCGATGGTCGCTCTCCCCTCATATTAATCGACCGTGGCATCAGAATAAATGCCGAATAATATTGCGAAAATATTCTGGAGGGTGTGTTATGGCCTTGGGCACGCAAACATTTTGACCGCAGACTTTGGATATTCGAATAGGACTCAGCACACGCCACCCAAGAAAGGTTACAAAATGAGGTTCCTCGCTTCACTTCCAGCTCACAATGGCCACCAAATTCTCCGGATACCAATCCGCTGGACTATTGCGTCTGGAGTATTTTGGCAAACAAAGTTGGCAGTAAAAAAAAAAAAAAATACCAACGTGTCGATCACCTCAAGCAAGCGCTTCGCCGGGAATGGACCAAAATGCCGCAGAGCAAAATTCGGGCAGCGTGTTACGGTTGGCAATGTTTGCTTACACTCGTAAAGGACAACCGATTGGAAAGCATGTGAATATGGTTTTTAAAATGTAAATCCCATAAGCTTCTTGTTCTCTATCTTTCTATTGTGTGACTTTTTTTTTTTTTTGTTATAACACACAAAAAGTACAAAACCTAAATGTTTGTCAGCAACTACCATTAGGGTAACAACAAGTAAGATTACTTATATTGTAAATTTCTAAATAAATCTTTAAGTCCAAAGCTTATATAACACGTATATATTTTTGGTTTGGCAAGCAATATAAAATTGAAAATCCATTATGGAATGGAATCGTTCAGGCTGAAGCACTTTTGAAAATTATATAACCACAAGCAAAAGGTAAGCAAATGAATCTGGCGTAACGACAATCCTTAAAGTCTTGCCACCATAAAATGATGGGCACTTAGTTTGTTACTCCTTGAAATAATAAGTTTACACTTTGCGAACATAATATTTATACCCTACACCACAAGGTGGTCAGGGTATTATGTCTTTGTGCATTTGTTTGTAACAGGCAGAAGGAAACGAGATAGACCCATAGTTCCTTTTGATGATCTGCATAGAATCACTTTCTGAGTTGATTTATGCATGTCAGTCCGTCTGTCCATGTATTCTTGTGAACAAAATGTAGGTCACATTTATTGCCCGATCCAGATGAAATTTTGCAAAGACCTTTTGTTTGGCCCAAGGACGAACCCTATTGAAATTGGAGATAATCGGTCAACATTTAGATATAGCTCCCATATATATCTTCGTCCGATTTGCCTTTTATTGTGCACCAAACGTGTAATATCAGCCCGAATTGTATGGAATTTTGCATATACACCCAAATTAGGCCTGAAAATATGTGTGCCAAATTTGATCGAAATCGGTTCAGATATAGCTATAGCTCCCATATATATTTTTCATCCGATTTGTTATTTTTGTCCACCACCGCCGTAATATGCACTCTGTAACAACAATATTTGGGGAAATATATCAATATATCAAATGCAGCTCAGAAATACCTTTGCTAAATTTTATCGAGATCGGTTCAGATTTGGATATAGCTCCCATATATAACTTCGTCCGATTTACATTTTATTGTGCACCAAACTTCTAATATTTGTCCAAATGGGATGGAATTTGGCACTTACGACCGAATTGAGTCTAGAAGCTAGTATGTCAAATTTGGTGAAGATCGGTTCAGATATAGCTATAGCTTCCATATATATTCTTCATCCGATTTGTTATATTTGTTACCCACAACCGTAATATGCACTCCGTAACAACGATATTCAGGGAAATATATCAAATACAGTTCAGAAATATCTTTGCCAAATTTTATCGAGATCGGTTCAGATTTACATAAAGCTCCCATATATATCTTTATCCGATTTCAAATTTATTGTGCACCAAATGGGCAATACAATTCCGAATTTAAAATATACAAATGCTTCGGCATATTTAGTCCTTTGAACTTTAAATTATAATTATAATCATAGCGTGTATGACTGAATTCTCCCATAAAAACTTTTAATTGTTATGTGGAGCTCTACTAAATTAGCAAAGTGGTTTAGGGTATCATAACGTTGGCCCCGCCCGACTTTAAGACTTTCTGTACTGGTTTTTATTTTTACATTCTAGGTTTGTACATTTGTCTGTAGCAGAGAAACGAGATAGGTTCATAGCTCCGTTTGTATAGAATCAAATGCTTAGCCGATCATTTTTTGTAAACAAAGTACAAGTCATGTCCCAGCGGAGATGACAAAAATATGGAAAATGTCATCAATTTAAAACAAGTCTACAGTAAACTTATCCCTCAATGTTGTAATTTAATCGTTTCGATTCCCTTCGAACAATCAATCTGAAACCAATATTTCACCGAAATATACGTGGATATGGTTATAACTTCTATGGACAACCTCTATAGAACCTCTACAGACTAGTTTACACTTCAAGGATTGTCATCCATCAAATCTTCTGAAATACCAACTTTGAAACAATTTTTTGGGTAAATGTGACTAGGAATACCAAAATACCGAATATCGGTGGGCATCGTTATATGTGCGCTATGGGAAAACGTGGAACAAACTATTCAATGTTCTGCCACCGGACTTGAAACTCATTTTGAACTAAAAATACTAATTTTTATCAAAATATTGAATGTCAGCAGGTACCGTTGAGTATGAGGCTATATCAAATATAATGTTTCGCCACATGAGCTACAATCCATTTCGAACTACAAATACCAATTTCTGGACAAATCCTTTAAAAAATGTGCAAAAATCTTCAAAACACCGAATATCGATAGGTACCGTTATATGGGGGCTATACGAATCTATACATACAAAGTTTCACCATACGAGGTAGAACCCATTATGGCCTACAAGTTCCAATTTCTAGACAAATCCTTTAAAAAATGTGCAAAAATCTTAAAAACACCCAATAATGTTAGGTACCGTTATATGGGGGCTATACCTAAACATGGACCTGTATATACAATGTTTCGCCACACGAGCTACAACCCATTTTGACCTTCAAATACCAATTTTTAGACAAATCCATGAGAAATGTGGCAAAAATCAACAAAATACCGAATATCGGTAGGTACCCTTATATGGGGGCTATATCAAAACGTGGATCTATACAAACAATGTTTCGCCAGACCCTCCCTTCCTACAAATGCCAATTTTTTGAAAAATCCGTGGAAAAATGTGACAAAATACCGAATATCGGGAGGTACTATTATATGGGGACTATACCAAAACATGAACCTTTACATACAATGTTTCGCCACACGAACTAGAACGCAGTTTGACCTACAAATACCAATTTTTTCACAAATCCACGAAAAAGGTGGCAAAAATTATCAAAATACCGAATATCGGGAGGTACCCTGGTATGGGGTTTTGACACACGAGCCAGGACCCGTTATAAAAATGTGGCACAAATCTGCAAAATACAGAATATCGGGAGGTGTCCTTGTATGGGGGCAATGCCAAAATGTGGAACTATACATACAATGTTTCGCCACACGAGCTAGAACCCATTTTACCCTAGAAATACCAATTTTTTGACAAATACTTTGAAAAATGTGGCAAAAATGAACATAATACCGAATATCGAAAGGTACCGTTATATGGGGACTATACCAAAACGTGAGCCGATATATATTATTTTCAATAACAACCATCCTAGGCACAATACAGGGTTGCCCATATTCGACGGACCCATCTGGAAACGCCATAACTTTTGACAGAGTTGTCACATTGCTTAATGACATACCGCGTCCGTCCAAGCAGATTTTTACCATGAACCAATACACGCCACGCGAGCTCTCTGAAATAGTTGAAATTTACATTCAACAGAAGAAGTCAATTGTGAAAACTCAACGTGCTTTTAAAACATTAAAAAATGTGAGAAGTGCGCCTTCTAAGAACACCATTAAACGTTTATACGAAAAATTTTTGACTGGTAAGGCTCTTTCTAATCCGAAGAGGCCATATAGAAGTCGACCAAGGCGATCGGCCGAGAATATCGCTGCCGTACGAGCCAGTGTTGAGAGGTTCCCAAGAACATTCCAAAAACGCCGTTCTCAGCAGTTGGGCATGGCTCGGTCCACTTTACAACGGATTATTCGCATTGATTTGCATTTGTTCCAGTACAAAATTCAATTGACGCAAAGAATTTTGCCTGCGGACAAGCCTCGTCGATTGGAATGGGCCCAAAGAGTCATGGGTCCGTCGAATATGGGCAACCCTGTAAAAATTGTTCTGCTAGATTTTGACGCTCTACGTCAAAAAATGTGGGCTGTATCGTGATTTCAACAGACAGACAGACAGACATACAGACGAACATCGTTATATCAACTTAGAACTTTATGCTGATTATGAATGTATATACAATATATACTTAGAGATGTTACAAAATGAATGACAGAATCATTCCCAAGTTGGAGGGAGGGTAAAACACCAGCATGTTAATTTTATTAAATGTATCAATCCATCTGTGCACCATATCTATAAATACAGATTTATATATGGCAACAAAATATGAAACCATTTGATAAATTGATAATTCTGTACATATTTTCTTTTCGTTTATTTTTTTTTTTTTTTTTTTGCCAACGAAAACAAAACTTTTTAATCATTTACGTGCCGAATATTCCTAACATCTCGATGTGTTACAACATTGCCAACCATCCAGCCAGTCAGGCAGCCATTGGTTTCGGAAAGTTTGCTGCGTTTTCTTGCTTAATATTTTTTTTTTTGTTGCTCTATTTTGTTATTCTCTTCAGCGAATTGAATTTTACCACCAAGTGTACTCAACGTACGCTGGTGGCAAAAGGACCTTTGCAACAAATAAATTCAAACATGTATATATACACATTCTCTCGTACATATACAAATAACAACTGTCCTGGTTTCCGTTACTTGCAATTTGCTATAGTGGTGGTGGTGGTGATGGTGATGGTGGTGTTGGTCGCCGTTGTAATTTCTTCTTTGGCACAATTTGTGCACTCGTGCTCTCAGCGAATATGGGTCATTTTAATAACATCAAAATGCAGTAGTTTTACCGTTGTTGTTGCAGCCATCGTTGTTCCATGGTGTGCTGTGCTGTTATTGGGAAAATAGTGCAAAACGACGAAATACAATATAAACGTAAAGTTCACAACAACAACGACAAAAAATTACGCAAACAAACAAATATTGTAAGCGGAGTGCTACAGGAGGATTTCGGAAAATACTTTCCATTTTGTTCACTCAAACTTTGTTTGTTCTTTAAATGGTTGTTGTGTTGGTGTTCATGTTTCAGCCACGGTTGTCTGTCAGTCTGCTGTTCCCCATTTTGGCAATCCCCATTCAATACTTCTCTTCTTTACCAATCCTCGAGTAGAAACTTTTTCCATAAATTTGAGTACTACATGTGATTATACCCTACACCACAAGGTGGTCAGGGTATTATGTCTTTGTGCATTTGCTTGTAACAGGCAAAGGGAAACGAGATAGACCTATAGTTCCTTTCAATGATCTGCATAGAATTACATTCTGAGTCGATTTGTGCATGTCTGTCCGTCCGTCTGTCCATGTATTTTTGTAAACAAAGTACAGGTCGCATTTATAGCCCGATTCAGATGAAATTTTGCACAAATATTTTGTTTGACACAAGGACGAAAATTTTTTACAATTTCTCCTGACGAATAATAGTAATAAAAAATCACAAAACCTAACATAGGAATATTTATACCCTACAGCACTATGTGTTGGAGGTATTATAAGTTTAATTGGGCCAAAAATTATGTAACACCTCGAAATATTGGTTTCCCACATAGGAAAGTATAAATGGATCTTCCTATATCCCCGAGCTGAGTCGATCTAGCTATGTATATCCGTCCGTCCGTCTGTCCATGTTAATTTGTAATCACTCTACAGGTCGCAATTATGGCCCGATCTTCACGAAATTTAGTATGGAGGTGGGGTTAAGGTCAGAATAGAACCCTATTTCTTTTGGACATTATCGTATAATATTTAGGGGTCGGAATGGACCAAACACTGAAAAAAACCCTGATTTTGCAGTTGCTCTACCAATCGAAGTGGAAATTAGCATGGGGCTAGAGCTTAAGGCTGGGCAGAAGCCTTCCAATTTTGATGGTCATCGGTCAATATTTAGTGGGTGAAATATTTAGTGGGTGAAATAGGCCTATTGTTTTCAAAGATGCCCGCAATATATTTAGGGGTTGAAATGGACCAACAACTAAAGATTTTCCTGATTTTGCATCCGTTATAAAGGTCACAAATAGAAACCAAAGGACACGAAATCTCGCATGAAGTTAGAGTTTAGGACGGCGGGTGGAATGGACCACTATTTTTGTGTGAAAAAATACCAACATTATTTACAAGCGAAATGAAAATTTGGAGATACAGAGGAGACTCTTACTTTTTGAGATGATGATAAAATATTTAGGGGTTCAAATGAACCAAAAATAGAAAAAATTTCCTGATCAAACAATTGAAGCCAATAAACACGCCTGAGAAGAGAGTTAAGGACAGGGAAGAAGTCTAGCATTTTGGATGACCATTGGATTATATTTAGCTGTAATTATATTTAGACCACAATAGCTAATAGCACGATGAAGTGCATAAATATTGGGCAAATATTCATGGTCAAAATGCTAAGGGAAAAATCTGGGTAGTGTTTCGTGACATAATTTCAAAAACTAAATCTTCCAAAAGGGATGTGGACATAAGAGAGATTCTAATATAGTTTGAAATTTATTTATTTATTTTTTTTTTTTGAAAAATATATTTAATTAAATAGAAGTGTAAGACAATGGATACATATATTTTTAATTTTTATTTTTTTATAATATGAAAAAATATTTTATTTAAAAAAATATAAAAAATTTGTTTATAAATAATAGAGACATTTTCAAAAAAAAAAAAAACTTAAGTACAAAAAACAGTGTATAAAAATAATTTATTTTACATATAAATTTAAAAGCAGAAACAAATATCAGAATTTTTTATACATATTTTTTAAGTACTTTTTTTCTCAGCGAATGTAAATATACAGGGTTGCCCATATTCGACGGACCCATCTGGCAACTTCATAACTTTTGACAGAGATGTCACATCGCTTAATGAAATACCGCGTTTGAAGCGTCAGTCCAAGCAAATTTTTACCATGAACCAATGCACGCCACGCGAGCGCTCAGAAATAGTTGAAATTTACATTAAATAGAAGAAGTCAATTGTGAAAACTCAACGTGCTTTTGAGTTTTTTGTGAGAAGTACGCCTTCTAAGAACACCATTAAGCGTTTATACGAAAAATTTTCGACTGGTAAGGCACTTTCTAATCCGAAGAGGCCATATAAAAGTCGACCAAGGCGATCGGCCGAGAATATCGCTGCCGTACGAGCCAGTGTTGAGAGGTCCCGAAGAACATCCCAAAACGCGGTTCTCAGCAGTTGGGCATGGCTCGGTCCACTTTAAACGGATTATTCGCATTGATTAGCATTTGCTCCTGTACAAAATTCTATTGACGCAAAGAATGTTGCCTGAGGACAAGCCTCGTCGATTGGAATGGGCCCAAAAGTCCATCGAATATGGGCAACCCTGTACAAAATAATTCTCTGTTTTTTTTTTTTGTTTGGTAATAATTTTTTAATTTGAATACAAGAAAAAACTTGATACGCAAATATTTCTGAGAACTAAGTTATTGAAACAAGTAAATAGTTAATAAAAATAATTGGAGATAATCGGTCAAAATTTAGGTATAGCCCCAATATACATTTTCGTCCAATTTGGCTTATATTGTGACCAAACTTGTAATACCAACCCAAATAGTATGGAATATTTCATGTTCGACCAGATTGGACCTGAAAAAAGTATGCTAAATGTGATACAAATCGGTTCAGATATAGCTGTAGCTCCCACATATATTTGTTCATCAGATTTGTTATTTTTATCCTTCGCATCCGTAATATGGACTTTGTAAGAACGATATTTGGGGAAATATATCTAATTCAACTCAGAAATACTCTTGTTAAATTTTATCGAGATCGGTTATTATCAGGACAAAGCTCCCATGTATATCTTCGTCCGATTTGCCTTTTATTGTGCACCAAATGTCTAATATTTGCCCAAATAGGATGGAATTTGGCACTTACGACCAAATTGAGCATAGAAACCAGTATTTGTTACAGTTTGGGGGAAATTGGTTCAGATATAGCTATAGTTCCCATACATATTATTCATCGATTTGTAGAATTTGCCCTGCGTAGCCATAATATGGACTCCGTACTAATGATATTCGGGGAAATATATCAAATACAGCTTAGAAATACCATTGCCAAATTTTATCGAGATCGGTTCAGATTTAAATATAGCTCTCATATATATCTATCGGATTTCAAGTTAGTTGTGCACCAAATGGATAATAAAAGTCCGAATTGAAAAGGCACAAATGTCTCGGCAAATTTAGCAGAAATCGATTCAGAAGAGGATATTCCTCCCATATACACACATCAGAGTTGGTATGATGTAATTTTCACATTAAAACTTTTGTTAGTTATTTGAAGCTCTACTAAATATGCAAAGTGGTGTATGGTATCATAAAGTCGGCTCCGCCCGACTTTAAGATTTTCTTTATTGGTTTTTTTGTATTCAATGCGTGCATGAATGTGTGTGAGTGTGTTTTTACGCCACCATTTAGAATTTTGCATTTTGCTTTATGAGGCTGCATTTTTTACGTTGGATTACTCAAGCCGAATTTGACATGATTTTTTGTTTGTTTGTTTGTAATTCAGGCACATATGTGCTGCTTTCCATTTTGAATTTGGGAGATGTGTTTGAGTTTTTTTGTTCACGTATACCTTTCGAATTTCTATATTTGTCGGAATCATATTTTTAAGTGTTTTTCATTTAATGTTTTATTTTAGTTCTTCTCTGCTTTTATAGTTTACGCAGAATGAAATTGAAGCAAGGGTAGTTGTTCGGTTAGTGTAGAGAGAGATGGTTTTGATGTAAAATAAATTTTATATGAAAAGGGCGAAGGAATGTGAAATAAATCGGATTGATATGGTAATCTCAAAGTGCCAAAAATGCATACTAAAATTGCTTGAACTAATATATATTAGGTTATTTAATTTGATATGCATATGCCACTTAAAAATACCCACATCAATCCGATTTATTCAGTATTACTCCGCCTTTACCAAATCAGGGTTATTTTTATACCCTCCACCATAATATGGAGGGTATATTTAGTTTGCAATTCCGTTTGTAACACCTCGAAATACACATTTAGACCCCACAAAGTATATATATTCTTGATCAGCATAAAATTCTATGTCGATTTAGCGATTTCCGTCCGTCTGTCCGTCTGTGGAAATCACTCTAGCTTCCGAACAAATTGAAGTAGATTGACAAAATATTGCTCAAATGTATGTTATGTCTGCAGGACTTGTTGGTATTGAAAATGGGCCATGTAGGTCCACGTTTTGGTATAGCCCCCATATAGCGGTACCTCCCGATATTCGGTATTTTGATGATTCTAGCGAATTTATTCACCGGAATTGTTTCAAATTTGCTATTTGAAGTTCGTAATGGATACTACAGCCTATGGCAGATATTTGTCTGTTGAAGTCCCCGTTTCGTAGAGCTCCCATATTCGGTATTTTGATGATTTTAACAAATTTATTCACCGGAATTGTTAAAAACTGGATATTGGATGTTCGTAATGGATACTACAGTCTAAAATAGAAAATTGTCTTTGCAGGTCAACGTCTTCGTATAGCCTCCATATAATGGTACCTCCCGATATTAGGTATTTCGATGATTCTAGCGACATTATAACCGTTTTTATACCCTACACCACAAGGTGGTCAGGGTATTATGTCTTTGTACATTTGTTTGTAACAGGCAAAAGGAAACGAGATAGACCCATAGTTCCTTTTGGTGATCTGTATAGAATGAGTCGATTTATGCATCCGTCTGTCCATGTATTTTTGTAAACAAAGTACAGTTCACATTTATTGCCCTATCCAGATGAAATTTTGCACTAATCATTTGTTTGGCCCAAGGACGAACCCCATTGAAATTGGAGATAATCGGTCAAAATTTATATATAGCTCCCATATATATCTTCGTCCGATCTGCCTTTTATTGTGCACCAAACGTGTAATATCAGTCCGAATAGTGTGGAATTTTGCACGTACGATCAGATTGGACCTGAAAATAAATATGCCAAATTTGATCGAAATCGTTTCAGATATAGCTATAGCTCCCATATATATTGTTCATCCGATTTGTTATTTTTGTCCTCCGCAGCCGTAAAATGTATTCTGTAACAACTATATTTAGGGGAATATATCAAATGCAGCTCAGAAATACATTTGCTAAATTTTATCGAAATCGGTTCAGATTTGGATATAGCTCCCATATATAACTTCGTCCGATTTACTTTTTAATGTGCTCCAAATGTCTAATATTTGCCCAAATTGCATGAAATTTGGCACTTACCGACCGAATTAGCTCCCATATATACTGTTCATCCGATTTGTCATATTTGTTCCCCACAGCCGTAATATGCACTCCGTTACAACGCTATTCAGCTAAATATATCAAATACAACTCAGAAATATCTTTGCCAAATTTTATCCAGATAGGTTCCAATTTGGATATAACTCTCATATATATTTTTATCCGATTTCAAAATATTGTGCACCAAATGGGCAATACAAGTCCGAATTTTAAGATACAAATGCTTCGGCATATTTAGTCCTTTGAACTTGAAATTATAATAATAATCATGATTGAATTCTCCCATAAAAACTTTTAATTGTTATGCGCAGCTCTACTAAATTAGCAAAGTGGTGTAGGGTATCATAAAGTCGGACCCGCCCGACTTTAAGACTTTCTTTAGTGTTTTTTTTTTTTTTTTAAGATTCGCATTTGAATATTGTAATGGCTTATGACTAATGTTACCTACGCAGGTTAATGTCGTCTTATAGACCCTAATATAATAGCTGCATTCGTTATTTTTAAGATTTTAACAGAATTTTGGCACAGCCTACCATAGTTCTTTATGTGTACTTTACACCCTGAAAGAGAACTGTCTATGTAGGTCCACAGTTTATACATTACCCTCTGGAAGAGAATTGTCCATATACATAGGTCCACGGTATCATATAACGCCTGTATTATGGTTCCTCCCGATATTAGTTATTTTAATGATTTTTGCAATGTTAATCACCGGCATTGTTTCAAATTTCGTACATAAAGTTCAGAACAGTTACTACAGTCTATGACACAAATTACTTATGCAGGACCACGTCTTCGCATAGCCCCATATAACGGTTGCCATATGAGCGGCATTTTCCGACGATTTTTTGTTTAATTTTTCAAGTTTCTTTCGAATGGTGGAGGGTATAAGATGTTGGGCCCGGCCGAACTTTGCTGCTTTTTTCGTGTTCTACTTCTACTTTAATAATCTGCTTGATTTTCTTTGCAATTAGAGAAAAAAATTATATTTGTCGCACAGTGTAATTAAATGCGAAAAGAGTAACACTTAAACCCAGTTATATGAGAGAAGTTTGAGAAAAATATTTATTTTTGCACAGATTTGTCGAATTTTCTCCAAATTGGATTGGAAAATGTTGCGAAAGCTTTTAACATCTCAAGCACTGTATTTATTTTTCAGTTTTTAAATAAATTTTACTAAAATATATTTTTTATATTTTTTTAAATTTCATTAATTTTTTTCCTTTTCCCTTGCTCTCTTACAGGGTGAATGCTCAGCTGGTACACTGCCTGTTGCATGGGTCGATGAAGGTCCCGGTCCGCCAAAGTGTCACAAATCATGTAAAAGTGATAACGACAAAAAAGACGACGACGACGACGACGACGACGAAAGAGAAGAAGAAACGCCATTAACAAATAAGTTAAATAAGAATAAAATGAGTAATACAAATAACACTAGTAATAACAGCAGCAACAACAAACATAAAAACAAAAAGGATAATAAAATAAATATAAAACTAGTAGGCTATACATCAACAACAAACACCTTTAACATTAAGCTAAGAAATAGTCAGCCAACTATTAGTCATAGTTCCAATAACGGAGACACAGACGGAGACGGCTATATTGGCGTAGGAGGTGACGTCATCAGAGATAGAGCCACAAAGGATTCCAGTAAGCAGGGCAACAGAAAATCCAAACAACAACAGCAACACAGTCAGAAGCTGTTTAATCCTTTTAATTATTATCAAATTCACAAGAACTACAACAACAACTATAGCAAAATGACTAAAACGAGACGCAATTCAAATGAAAACCGGCCACAAATAGCCAGGACGACGACAACAACAACATCGATGGCAGACAAGGCCATAGCCGGAGCGGCAACATTCGATGCGGCAGCAGCATCAGCAGCACTAGTATCAAAAACAACATCCGCCTCCTCTTCCTCTTTAGCCTCTTTGCCAGCAGCAGCAGCAGAAAGTTCAACGACTGTGGAGTTGGCCACAGGAAAAACAAAAGCACAAACAAGTGCAAATATGACAAATGCCAATGAAAATACCACCAATATTTTAGATGCAACAATTACCCACACAGACACACACCAATACAGCGATGACATCTATGAGTTTATGCATAAAATGCAACAAGATGCTGCCGCACACAGTGACACCGATGGTGTCGAGGATATTGTCGCCGATGATGATGATGATGGCGATGGCGAAGATGACGAGGAGGATACAGATGATGACATCGACCATAATGTCCATAATGATGCTGCCGTGGCCGATAATGCTGCCTTTGCAATGCAGCTGCAGCAATTCCAGCAGCAGCAACAGCAACACCACCACAACAATCAACCAACCCCACAGAATCAGGCCAACAATAATATTGTCAAAATGAAACTGACGGCGACGACAGCTGGCGCCAGCAGCCGTAGTGCCAGTCAACAATTCCAATTGAAATATAATCGCCTGCAATCGGATCTTAATGAAAACAATAACAACAACAACAATAATAATAATGGCGGCAATGGTGGTGTTGGTGGTGGCAACGCCAATAACAATAACAAAAGACATCATCACTCCTATCAATTGCAAATACAGGACGTGCCAGATTTCAGCAACAAAAACAACAACAACAACAATCATGACAGCAACAACAACAATTATGGTGCTGGCCAACAACAGCGTCTGGCATATGTCAACAGCAATAGCTACGTCAGCAGCAGCAGTAGCAACAGCATCAGTGATGTGTTCCCAGCCACGGAACAAAAACATCAACGACAACAACAACAACAGCCACAACAACAGTGCCTTGATTATTTGGGCGACAGTGCCGAAACAACGCCCACGCACTTATGTACTCATCTCACCTCACCCAGCCAATTGTTGGCCCAGCTACGCCATTTGCGTCTGCGAAACTGTTGCGAACGCAATGTCTACAGTGCCCTGCACACCCTGGCGCTGAATGTCACGCTCAGCGGCGGGGAATCGTGCATACACATCCTGGAGGATTTAATCGAACTGGATGCATTGGCATCGCGCATCACATGCGGCCTTTCCGAGATACTTTTTCGCTTCGATTGCCGTCAAGTCTATTCGATAATACATCAGTGTGAGGATTGTAAGGTAAGTGGAGCAAATTGTGAAAATCTCATTTTTAATCTCGCTTTTGGTATTTTTAATATTGAGTCAATATTTGAACAGGGAAATTCATCATTAAATATGGAGTAAGTGGGATTAAGTGAAATGTAAAGGGGGACTATTGTGTTGTATGGCTTGATTAAAATCGTCAATGATGCGAAGAATTCGGAGACAAAAATAATGTGGAATTTTGGAATAAAAATAAAAAAAAAAAAGGAAAAAGCCCAAAGCCGGGTCGAACTATTTTGCCATTTGGAACAAATTTGGAAATTTTCAAAAAAAAAATATATAATAAAATTCTGTTAAAATCCAAAATTCGAATATAGCCGTTATATTGGGGTCTATACGATTACGTGAACCTCCATAGGCAACTTTTGTCGCAAATACATCGATGAATTATGTAACTAAAATTGTCAAAATACCAAATACAGGGAGGTACCGTTATATCGGGGCAATACGAAGACCTAGACCTGCATACTCGTAGAAAATTTTCTGTCAAAGGCTGTAGTACCTATTAGGAACTTCAAATACGAAATTTCCTACCGAATATTGGAAGGTACTGATATATGCGGTCTATACGAATACCTGGACCAGCATAGATTGTATTTCTCATTACGAATTTTAAATACGAAACTCGAAACAACTCTGGTGAATAATTTCCCTAAAATCTTTGAAACACTGAATATAGGGAGGTACCGTTATATGGGGGCTACATGATATCGTGGCCTGCCTGCAGACAAAAAAAAAAAACTGATCTGTGCAAAATTTTAGATTCCTATCAATAGACGGTTGGACAGGGATAAATTGAATAAAAATTGAATTTTACGCTAATCATATTAGAGACATTATTCATTGAAATTGTTTCAAATTTCATATTTGTAGTTCGGAATATGTAGTACCCACATAGAGGTTTTCATTTGAGCAGTATTTTTCGACGTTTTTTTTTTGCAGTTTTTCAAGTTCATTCTTAATGGTGAAGGGTATTAAAACTGTTTATACCCTACACCACAAGATAGTCATTATACCCTACACCACAAGGTGGTCAGGGTATTATGTCTTTGTGCATTTGTTTGTAACAGGCAGAAGGAAACGAGAAAGACCCATAGTTCATTTTGATGATCTGCATAGAGTCACAGTCTAAGTCGATGTATGCATGTCCATCCGTCCGTTTGTCCGTCTGTTCGTCCGTCCGTCTGTCCATGTATTTTTGTAAACAAAATACAGGTCGCATTTATTTCCCGATCCAGATGAAATTTTGCACAGATCATTTGTTTGGCCCAAGGACGATAGGGTTCGTTTTGGAAATAATCGAGAATTTTTACCAAAAAATTTTCCAGAAAAAAAAGTTATTCGGGATGGAATTCAAACCTGATAGTGTGATTTCTTTATATTTAGCTGGAAAACAACATGTGTCTATAGTTAGAGCTGCAGTGCTCTAAATGTGAATAAATCTTTTGTGTCTCGTACCATCGCTCGTTAGCGTGATACTGGTAGGTTAGGTTAGGTTACAGGATGTGTGGCTGTGTAAAAACAACCACTCCACTCGGAGACCTATTGGCCCATTGTGATCATCCTAATTTAGAAAAAATTGAAGTGAAATAAGTAGGAGGTTAGAGTAGAATATAGATCGGAAATATAAGAGTTAGTGGGTTTGCATCCACGGTGTAGTCAACATGTCGTCCTTAGCCATTTTAGTCTTCTGGCTAACTGACGAATAACTACTGGCATGGTTTCGGAAAAGCATGACAAATCGGGCAGAATTTGCTTACCTAGAAGCCTATGTCTTACTCCGATCAGGGTAGGACAGTGACAGAGTAAGTGTTCCACCGTTTCTGTTTCTTCCTCAGCTTGGCAAAGCCTGCAGTATTCAGTGTCGTCACCCCCCATTTTGAAGTCATGGCCTTTATGTTGCAATGACCTGTAATTAGACCCACCACAAGCTTCAAGTCCAACTTCGTCATGGATGTGAGTGACCGTGAAGTGGACGGTAGAATACAGCAACATCAGAAGAAATGGTTCAAAAAGTAAAGGAGCGACTTGATCGAAACCTGCGTCGCAGTGGCCGAAAAATGGCTCGTGAGCCAGTACGCGCCACCTCAGAATGGTTAAAAAATGAGGTTTTCGCTTCATTTCCAGCGCACAATTCCCACCGGATACCAATCCGTTGGACTATTGTGTCTGGAGTATTTTGGAAAGCAAAATTGGCACTAAAATTCCAAACTATCGATCACCTCAAGCAAGGGCTTCGGCGGGAATGGGCCAACATTCGGGAAACGTTTGACGGTTTCATTAGTCGTTTGAAGGTCATGATTCGTGCCAAAGGTGACCAATCCGAACAAGTCTAAACTTATTGTAAATTTTGATTCTATTTCCGACATTATTTGCTCTCATTCAATAAAATTAAAAAAAAAAGTAAAAATTGTGGCCCTTGACTTTGTTGCATTTTTTTATCTCATCCTGTATATATCAAATTCCAGTGAATTAAAGCTTCGATTAATACGGGGAAGTATGTAGGATCAATTGTATAGTTATTCTCATGATCAGCTGTGCCTGGCATGTAGAGGCATTGGTACACAGAATGATTTGTTTTTTACGCTCCCGAAGAAATAAAAAGTATAACATTGCAATAAATACGTTTACACAAAATCTTCGTATATAAATTTTTTAATGCATATGAAATCCAAAGGGGTAGCTATGCGCACTTGTTATAACCTCATCATCGTTCCTCCCGACCTTTTCCTTACTTGTTTCTCAATAAACCCAAGCAGACCTTTTCTCTACAAATGACTACACATCCACACCCCTTCGAACCCATTTCCCTTAAATCTTTAGCCGACCAACATTTAACATGCCCATTATAAAGTCATTTCTGCTTTCAACATGAACATCGTATCGTATGAGAAACACAGCGAATATAATTTACCGTGACTTAATTTTAGTCAAGCTGAGTGCGGATGTGTGTGTGTGGGCGCGTTTGTGTGATAATATCCGTTTATGTCACAACTTAATAATTAAGTTTTGTGTGGGACTGGATAACAGAGATGGCAAAAAGGCAATGAGAAAGAGAAGAAGAAGTCGTTCATAGTTGGCGGTCATTGTGTGCTTTTGAACGTAAGTACTCTTTGCGGCGAGAGTTTTTTAACTCACTTTTGTAAATAACTTATGTATGTGTTGATAAAAGTGAATCCACAATACAAATTTGTTGAAACATATAGCGTGTATAAAACAGGCTGAATTCGTGGTGTTATCCAAAAACATGTGAGGAAGGGGTAAATGTATAGTTCACTATATGAGGTCCAGTAAATTTTTAAAATATTTAATGTTTTCAGTCGCAAGATAATAACAGGAAAACAAGATTAAAAAGTAATTAAATTAATAAGAA